>NC_062554.1:2705463-3027272 GCF_016906955.1 Phacochoerus africanus | reverse complement strand
TGTAGAGACAGGGCTGAAGCTTCAGGCCTGCGAGTTGAGCCTTGGGCCCTACCCGAGGGGGCC
This sequence comes from Phacochoerus africanus, assembly GCF_016906955.1. NCBI lineage: Eukaryota > Metazoa > Chordata > Mammalia > Artiodactyla > Suidae > Phacochoerus > Phacochoerus africanus. Next base: position 3,027,209 of record NC_062554.1, on the reverse strand, counting down.
CAGTCTTTTGAAAGTCGAACAGGAAGAAATGGCTGTTGGTCAGGTCCTGGGGGCAGAAAAGTCCCAATGAGCTCTAAACCCTCACCCCGGCTCCTCAAAACACAACCATCTATGTCCTGCCCCTGCTCGGAAAGCTGCCCAGGGCTCTCGAGTGAGCTGTGCTCTCCGTGAGCTGAGGCCTGTGTCTGGCTCCGACCTCCTTCCTGAAGCCTGTCGCCCAAGGGCCACCCGTGAGACAAGAGCAGGGACAGACCTCTTTGGGCCCTTACCTTGGAGATGACCTTGAAGCCCAGTTTGGCGACAGCCCCCAGGAAGGTCCGAACATCTTCGAAGCGGCTGCTGACCTCAGCCACTTTCAGGAGACCCCTGAGAAGGACGGAAAGTTCCAGTGAATGCACCGACACACACACGCACGTACACCTGCTCCTGCGGCCTGCGGCTCCTACCCTGGCTTCAGTACGCGATTGGCCTCCTCCAGGAAGTCTCGGATGTTGGTTCCCATCAGCGAAAGGCAGAACACGGCCACATCCACAGACGCATCCTCCAGAGGCACCTGCGGAGAGCGGGAGTGTGGCACGAAGCACGTGACCCCGGGAGGAGAAAGCACGTGACCCAGGGCTAGGGTGGGGGCAGGGAGGGCGTGTTGAGATCAGCACACGGGCTTGATCTCAAGGGATTACCTGGGCCATGTCACACACGGTGACCCTGGGGTCTAAGGAGGCCAAATCAAAGCAGTGCACAGGATTCCGGATGCTCGAGGCCAGGCGGCAATCCCCACAGCCAAAGTCGGCCACCACCAGAGACGCAGGCCTGGGAGTGGGAGGCAGGGATGGCTCGCGGGCGGGGTCCCAGCCCGGGACCGAGCCGCCTCACGCCTCACGTGCCCCACCCCTCACCGCTGGCGAAGATCCCTGGCGATGCGGTCCACGGGCTGCAGCGGCCACTTCCTGACCTGGCTCTGGAACCCACGGTGGTACAGGAGGAAGGCCTCGGGGTCTTCCTGGAAGAGGCGCTGCGCGGCATGGCTGGGCTGCGAGTACAGCTGTTCGTTGAGGTAGCGGAAGCGGGCGCCGTCCAGCCGCTGGGCCATGCGGGCCCTCAGGGCCTCAGCCCGGGCCCCGGGGCCGTCCGGCCCGGCAGCAGGAGGCGCCTCGGTCTCCTGGGTGGGGGCAGGGGCCGGCTCCGGAGGCTGGTCCGGGGGCTGAGGGGGGCGAAACTTGTTCTTCTGTCTTCGCTTATTCTTCTGCCGGTTCCGCCACTGCTTGCGACTCAAGGTGCGGGGGGGTTCAGAGGAAGGGGTCTCAGGGCTTGGCTTGGTGGGATCATTTGCAGCACTAGAATTCCAAGCTTTAGGACCTGCAGGGAGGGAGACAGGAAGGCATATTTGAGGCAAGATCCCCTGAATTGGCACGTCATCCTGGTCACACCCCTGTGCCTGAGACAGACTGTGGATGAAAGGGCTTCTTCTTTTTTTTGTTGTTTCTTTTACAGGGCCGCACCCGCAACATATGGAGGTTCCCAGGCTAGGGATGGACTCAGAGCTACAGCTGCCAGCCTACACCACGGCCCCTGCAACGTGGGACTCGAGCTGCATCTGCGACCTACACCACAACTCACAGCAGCGCCGCATCCTTAACCCACACAGCAGGGCGAGGATCGAACCCGCATCCCCATGGATACCAGTCAGGTTCTTAACCTGCTAAACCACGACAGGAACGCCTGAAAGTACTTCTTATTCCCTAAGCCCAAACCCTCTGGTGGCAGCCCAGCTCTGTCCTATGTAGGATCGGCCGACCCCCGCCCTGTCCACACACACTAATACCTGTTTGGGCAACACTGCCCAAGTGCTGGGCAGGATCTGCAGGGGCCCGTTTCTGGTGTTTCCTCTTTCCTGTCTCTTTGTTAGCAGAGTCTCTGCCACGAAGAGCCCCTTCGTGGCACCTGTTCCTTGCCGCTTCCTCTGCCTCGGAGTCACTGCCAGGCGGGCCCCAATTTTGACATTTCTTCTTTCTTTTCTTCTCTCCTTCGGGAGAAGCACTGGCACGTAAGGCCTTTTTTGGGTGTCTCCTCTTCCTTTCCACCACTTCCTCCTCCTCAGAGTCACTACCGGGCAGGTTGGGGGGCTGCCGGGGCAGAGCTGCTGCCTCCAGGGCCCTTAATGTCGCCAAGAGCCGGCGGCGCTTGGATCCCTGGGGGAAGACAAGAGTGATAGTGGGGAAAGGAGAATGGCTGGGGCCTGTGGAGTCAGAGATGGGGCCCGACTCAGACGCCGGGTGGAGGCATCTGGATTATTCCCAGGCAACCTAACTAGCCTGTCACCATCCCCACCTTTGGGAGGCTGGAGGTCAGAGAAATCACCCACCCACGAGCTGCACTGTGATGAGGTACTAGAGTTCTCCAGAGACGGGTGATAAGGCCACGAGCAACAGGACCAAGGCCAGCGACCAGGAGTTCCAACCCTTCAGCTCAGGCTTTTCCCTCTAGCTGGTATCTTTCTTTTACTTTTGGCTGTGCCTGCAGAATGTGGAAGTTCCTGGACCAGGGATCAAACCCGTGCCACAGCAGCAACCCAGGCCGCTTCAGTGACACCACCATATCCTTAATTCGCTGTGCCATAAGGGAACTCCTAGCTGGTATCTTTCGAGAGGTAAGGAAGCTTCTGAACACAAGAATGACAGGATCACACTCGTGTGTATTAAAGAAGAGTAGAGAACAGGAGTTCCCGTCGTGGGGCAGTGGAAACGAATCCAACTAGGAACCATGAGGTTGAAGGTTCGATCCCTGGCCTTGCCCTGTGGGTTAAGGATCCGGCGTTGCCACGAGCTGCGGTGTAGGTCAGATGTGGCTCAGATCTGGCATTGCTGTGGCTGTGGTGTAGGCCAGCAGAGCTGTAGCTCTGATTGGACCCCTAGCCTGGGAACCTCCATATGCCACAGGTGCGGCCCTACAAAGCAAAAAAAAAAAAAAAGAAGAAGAAGAAGAAGAAATATAGAGATCAACCTGAAAGGGGAAGGAGTTCCCGATGCTCAGGGAGTTAAGAATCTGACAGAATGTCGATGAGATTGTGGGTTCGATCCCTGGCCTCACTCAGTGGGTTAAGGATCCAGTGCCGCTGCAAGCGAAGGCATAGATCAAAGATGTGGCTCAGATCTGGTGTTGCCTTAACTGTGGCTGTGGTGTAGACCGGCAGCTGCGGCTCCTACTGGACCCCTAGCCTGGGAACCTCCATATGGCACAGGTGCGGCCCTACAAAGCAAAAAAAAAAAAAAGAAGAAGAAGAAGAAGAAGAAGAAGAAATATAGAGATCAACCTGAAAGGGGAAGGAAAAGGGGAAGGAGTTCCCGATGCTCAGGGAGTTAAGAATCTGACAGAATGTCGATGAGATTGTGGGTGTAGACCGGCAGCTGCGGCTCCTATTGGACCCCTAGCCTGAGAACTTCCATATGTCGGGGGTGTGGCCCTAAAAAGAAAAGAAAAGTGGGGGAGGAGAGAAGCTGTAGCAGAGCCCAGGGGTTGGGTTACAGCGCTGGGCTGAGAGGGTGCAGAGAAGGGAGTAAAGCAGGTAGAGGCCATGCGGGGGCGGACTGGAGGGTAGGAAGAGCCTGAGAGTGGGGCAGAGGCTTGAAGAAGAAGGGCTACTGCCTGGGGCCGTTCCGGGCTCAAGTCCTGCGGGGCCCTCCCAGGCCGGCACTTGCCTTGGAGGTCCTAGGGACCCTGGGCACCACCTCCCTTTGAAAGGTGGGACTGACAACCCCCAGGGCTCAATGACAGCCCCTCGCTCGCTCCTCCTCTTTCCAATCACAGCAAGAACCAACGACCTCAACACGCAAGTCCGAAGAAATCATCCCCCAGCTAAAATCCTCCTTTGGCTTCTTTCTACCCTTCCTTATACGAGGAACTTCTAATCCAGCTCTCCAACTTCTGGGGCATCGCCTCTCACTCTCGGTGTTCCAACCGCCCGGATTATTTCCTGGGCGCGATCCTAGCAGGACAGGCTCTCCTGCGCCAGGGTGCTCCGCACGTGCTTCTCGCGTCCAAGAAACCCTCTCGGCTTCACCTCCCGCCCGCCAGCTCCCTCAGTTCCCACGGCATTTTCCTTCGGAAGCCCGGGCCCTTCCACCTGCCGCGGGGCTGCCGCCGCCCTTCCCCAGCCCGCCCGCCGCGCCCCCTCCGCTCCGGGGTCCGCCCGCCCTGCCCGAGGGGCCGCTCACCTTGGTGTGCGAGGCTGCCGGGGGCCGCGGCCGTAAGGGCACCGGCCGGGGGTCCGGGACGGCCGGGGCCTCCTCGGCCCACGCGGGCTCCTCAAACATGCGGCCGGGAGGCGAGCTCGGGGGCCCGCGCTCCTCTCCACGTGCGCAGCGCGTCCCGGGGCTCCCGGCGCGCAAGCCGCCCGAGCGCCGCCGGGAACCACCGAGTGCCGGCGGCGGCTAGACAAGCCGGCGCGGCGCCGGGGACCATCGAGTTCACACACCGGCGGCTAGAAGGGCCAGGAAGGCGGGCGGGGGCGGGGGCAAGGCGGCCGCGCGGGCCCGAGCGGGCCGGGCCCGGCCGGGGCGGGGCCGGGCGGCGGGCGCGGCCGGACGGGAGTTCCCCGGAGCAGGCTCCTCCAGCCCGAGGCCCGGTGAGTGTGCGAGCAGCCGGGCCCCCTCCCCACGGCTCGATCCCCGCCGGGCCGTCACCCCTCCCCACGCCCGCTCCGTTCCGAGCGGGGAACAGGGGCCGCCGCCGGGAAGGACCTACGGTCGCCTCCCGCAGCGTCTAGGGCGCCCGAACTCCCCCTCCCCCCAGCCGGGTTCGCAGGTGGGGACGCGGGGCTGGTTCTCGACATCCCTGTGGGAGGTGCTGCCTCCCAGGCACTCCTGCCTCTCCCGACCCGCCCTGCCCTCGCGCCCGGGGGCACAGACACAGTCTGGGATCACCTTGCTGCCCCCCTAATTCCGTCCACACCTCCAGCAGCCCAGGACGCAGCGCCTAGACCGCCACCCCGACAAAAAGACTTCTCTCCAGTAGGGGACAGAGCTTGGGGTCCACCCCCCTTGCCTGGATCCTTCTGCAGTCCCCACGCTTCCCCAATCTAGGGGACGCAGCTATGGACGACATCTTCGCTCAGTGCCGGGAGGGCAACGCGGTGGCCGTCCGCCTGTGGCTGGACAACACGGAGAACGACCTCAACCAGGGGTGAGCTGAGGTGGCTGGTGGGGGAGAGGAAGGGCAAAGACCTGGTCCTCGCCGGATGTGCGGTGCTCCGGGCCGGGGCTGGCGGTGGACTTTCCTCTCGGTCGGATGAGTGCTAAGCACAGCCTGTCGGGGGCAGGGGGGGTCTCCACTCAGGAAGCTGTTGTTTGAGCTGAAACTTGAGTGCTCCGTAAGAATTTCTCAGGCAGAGGCTGCAGAGAACCTTTCCAGCTTGGCCGAACTGCTTGGGCAAAAGCTAGGGAGCATGACACAGAAGAGGGTGTCCAGGAAATTGTCCAGAGTTCGGTATGACTCTGGCCCCAGAACAGAAGACCCAGGTGGGCTGCTGTGGGCTGCAGCATTGGGTACAAGTGGAGAATGACAGGAGATAGGATTGGAAAGGTCTGCAAGAATATGTAGCCTTTAGTCAAGTATTTATTCTAATAAAGCCACGCGATGATATGAGGAATTGCTGGATCTTGGGTGCTTTGTGAAGAGCAGATGGCAGCGAGGCAGCGGCCTGATGCATCCTAGAAGTGGAGATGGCTTGGACTAGAACGGGGTGGGTGAAAGAGAAAGAAGTGATCAGAACCCTGAAAGCTGCAGGAGAAAGAATTAATGAGACTTGGTGAGGGCAGCGAGAAAGGTCAGAAATGATGGCCAGGCACTCGGGTACATGGAGGACCTTTCACTGAGAGGGCCAAGACCGAAGGGGGTGGCGGTCCACTCTGGACACGTTAAAGCGGCGACGTGGTGGAGTGGAGCTGCTGCGTAGGCTGCTGGGTGTGCAGACCTGGATTTCGGGAGAGCCCTCGCCTTGGAGGCACAGCTTTGGGAGATAATTAGCACGGAGGTGGCACCTGAAGAGGCGGGTGAACCCACGGGGATGAGAAACCTGTCAGACCACAAAGGAGCACCTGGAGGTTGGAGAAACAGGGGGCTATGGTCATAGGGCTTAGAGCAGCGAAGGCCTCAAGGAAGGGGAGTGGTCAGCAGTGGGACAGGCTGCCAAAAGGGCAAAGACCTAGGCCCTTGAAAGGAACTACTGAATTCACACAATTAATGACATATTCGATCACCTCTCTGAGGGCTGTTTCCGAGGAAAACGGGAAGAAACCAGACAACGCATGGCTCCTTCATTTAAGGATCTACACTGACCACGTCCTGTGCTGGTGCTAGGGGTCCAGGCTCAGACGCCATGCTCGCCCTCAAGGCCGCGGCCTTGCAGCAGGTTGAACAGGCGGTGAGGACGTAGAGAAAGCAAAGGCAGACAGGTTCTGTAAGGCTGGCTGAGACAGGAAGGCAAGAAAAGCAGTAGTTAAGGTTGATTGAGGATGGCCGCTTTTCTTTTTTTTATTTAAAATTTTTCTTCTTAAGGTTGGGAGAATGGAGGTCTTAGGTGTGAGAGGCAAGGACCCCCTGTCATCTTCATCCAGGCTTTCTGGGTTCCCAGTCAGCTCTACTCTGTTTCTCCAGAGCTTGCAGTCACTTGTGCCATTTTCCATGTAATTCTTCAAAGGGTGCTTTGATAAAGACAGCAAGCAGTTCCCATTTTGTTGCTAGGGTTATAAAGACTTGGGTGACATGGTCCAGCGAACCTGGCATCTAGGAAAACTGCCGCCAGAAGGTGAGGTGGAGGTGTGTTAGTGGAACTGGCGCTGGTTTGCGGGCCCAGCTGGCTATATGCCGGATGTGAAGTGGGGGTGAATTTCCCACAGGCCTCTTGGGGATTCAAGTGCAGGCTCTGAGGTGACCTGCAGCCTGACAGTGGGCAGAGCCCTGTGCCCATGCTTTTGCCCTCAGCCTCCCGCCTGCTCTGGGGCTAGACTGCCAAAGGCTGATAAGCTGGGGCACAAATTTAAGAGCTGGGATGCGCAACTGACTGATAAGCAGGGGGTGCTGACTGCTGGGTGAGAGGGAGGGGACACCGGCCTCCCGGGAAAGCTTCGGGCTGTCTTTGTGAGCAGAGGGGCAGCTGTGGAGGGAAATCGAGCTGAAGGCCACGCCCACCACCCACACTGGCTGTGGGGGCATCCGGACCCCAGATCGGCTCCCGGCCTGCCTGGAGCCCCCCCCCCACCCCACGGGAAGTGACTGCAGCACTAAGGCATCCGGAGGCTGCTGGCCCGGGCCGGGGACCGCCCCCTGCCCCGCCCCCGGGATCCGCTGCGGGACTGGAGGGAGTTGCCTTTTATGGCCCCGGGCTGTCAGGCAAGCCCGACACCCACCCTGTGGTGTTTCCTCGTTGTTTGCACCCTTTTTCACTTTGTAAGACACAAGTTTGAGGAAAAGGGAAAGTCAGGTACAACTTTCTCTCTCAAGAAGCCGTTCTCATCTTCTTCTGTTTTCTGTGCCCAGGACTGTTTGAGTAGAGGCTCCTGTCTTACGCGGTGGTGTTCGGCTCATCACTAAGGACTCATCAGAAGCATTTCTCCTTTTCCGTCTTAAACCTTTCCCAAACAGGATTTTAATTCCATTCCCTCTTTAGATCTTCATTTCAGCAAGCTTGCTCCCTCTCCCACGAGTAGTGGCTTTCCTCTCACAGCTGCCCTCCTCCCCCTTAGCACGCCCCGACCGCTGCTGTCAAAGCTTCCTCTCAGGAAGCTGACAGTCTAACAGACCAGACTTTTACAGTCCGACAAGCCTGACAAGCATTGTGGTAGGGGATGTACAAGGTGCAGAGGAAACTGAAAGGACCCACAGATGATGCAGAGGGCGCAGAGGAAGCCAGACCAAGAAGGCTGCCCCAACCAGACAGGGCAGGCCAGGAAAGAAAGGCTGGTGGGAGAGAGTGATGGAGACAAGACAGTGAAGCCTGTGGATGTGTCGGGATGTCAGGTCGGGGGAAGGTCTGAACTGCCCGCTTTGGGGCGTGCTGGCGGGAATGAGAGTCGCAGTCTTGAGAGGTGACGTCTCCCAGGGAGCATGCAGTGCTATCCGTGTGTCTTGCGTCAAAGCCTCTGCCCCCATCCCACCTCCAGATCAATGACCATTGCCCCTTCCTCAAAGGGACGATCACGGCTTCTCCCCCTTGCACTGGGCCTGCCGAGAAGGCCGCTCTGCTGTGGTTGAGATGCTGATCATGCGAGGGGCACGAATCAATGTCATGAACCGTGGGGATGACACGCCCCTGCACCTGGCAGCCAGTCACGGACACCGTGATATCGTACAGAAGGTACGTGCGAACCCCTGCCTCTGTCACCTGCTTGATGTACACGGCTGGAGTCGGGGCAGGCACTATAAATCGGTAGGAAGTATGAGGTCCCCTCTCCCTCCCTGCGGGCCACCACGCTCCTCTCTCATCTGAGACTGACCGAGCCTTCCGCCCCTGTCTGTCTGGCCGTGGGGACCAGCTCCTGCAGTACAAAGCTGACATCAACGCAGTGAATGAGCATGGGAACGTGCCGCTGCACTACGCCTGCTTCTGGGGTCAAGACCAGGTGGCAGAGGTGAGTGCTCGGGCCCTGAGCTCGGGGATGGGTAGGGAGCAAAGTCAGAGCTCGAGGGAGAGGTTCCAGACCTTCAGCCCAGCCTGTGAGAGGGGCCGGGGAGACACGCGCGGGGCCTCTGCTGTGTCTGCATTTACGATCGCTTGGGACTGCCCTCACCACAGCCACCTCTGACCGCAGGACCTGGTGGCTAACGGGGCCCTCGTCAGCATCTGTAACAAGTACGGAGAGATGCCTGTGGACAAAGCCAAGGCGCCCCTGAGAGAGCTGCTCCGAGGTCTGTCCCCGCCCCCTGCCCGCACCCTCTTGCCTGCCGGCCGTGTCCCCGCCCGGCCCCTCCCACCGCGCCAGGGCTGAGACCGAGACACGGCTCTCTTCTCTAGAGCGGGCAGAGAAGATGGGCCAGAACCTGAACCGAATTCCATACAAGGACACATTCTGGAAGGGGACCACCCGCACTCGACCCAGTGAGTCGGCGGCGAGGGGAGGGCGTCACAGGGGCTGGGCCTGGGCTCCCGGGCCTGGGCCGGAGGGGGGCAGGGGGGGGCGGCTGGGGACCTGACCGGCCCGCACCCTCAGGGAACGGGACTCTGAACAAGCACTCCGGCATTGACTTCAAGCAGCTCAACTTCTTGACGAAGCTCAACGAGAACCACTCTGGAGAGGTGACCCCCGCCCCTCCCGCCCCCCTGCCCCACCCCCACGGCCCTCGCTCTGCGCCGCTGTCAGTGTCTCCTCCAGTCAGTGGCCTCCGTTCCAGCCTCCTGACCCTCACCTGTCCCTCAGCTGTGGAAGGGCCGCTGGCAGGGCAATGACATCGTCGTGAAGATGCTGAAGGTTCGCGACTGGAGCACCAGGAAAAGCAGGGACTTCAACGAGGAGTGTCCCCGGCTCAGGTGGGGCAGGGCCTGAACCGGAAGCCCTGGTGGCGAGGAAGCCTGTCCAGCACTCAGAGGGGGGCCGTCTATACTGATCTCAGCCGGGGACACGCTCTCCTCCTTCCAGGATCTTCTCCCACCCGAACGTGCTCCCGGTGCTGGGTGCCTGTCAGTCGCCGCCTGCTCCTCACCCGACCCTCATCACACACTGGATGCCGTACGGATCCCTGTACAACGTGCTACACGAGGGCACCAGTGAGTCGGGGAGGCCAGCCCTCGCCGAGGGAGCGGGAGGGGAGGCGCGTGCGCCTCGCCAGACGGGCTAACTCTCGGCTCCCCTCTCAGATTTTGTTGTGGACCAGAGCCAGGCCGTGAAGTTTGCACTGGACATGGCAAGAGGCATGGCCTTCCTGCACACGCTAGAGCCCCTGATCCCGAGACACGCACTCAACAGTCGCAGTGTCATGGTGAGGTCGCAGCCACCGTCCTGGCCCGGGCCCCCAGAAGTCCCGTCCCTGACGAGAGCAGGACTTACCTCTCTCCACTCACATCCATCTTCTCTTCCTCAGATTGACGAGGACATGACTGCCCGCATCAGCATGGCCGACGTCAAGTTCTCCTTCCAGTGCCCTGGGCGCATGTATGCCCCTGCCTGGGTGGCCCCCGAAGGTGAGTGAGGGCTCTACGCTGGGAGGCAGAGAAGGGGCAACTCAGTAGGGACGGGAGGGAGCAGAGGCAGGGCAGACAGCGGGAACAGTTAGCTCCTGTCCCTCCAGCTCTGCAAAAGAAGCCTGAAGACACCAACAGACGCTCAGCAGACATGTGGAGTTTTGCAGTGCTTCTCTGGGAACTGGTGACGCGGGAGGTCCCCTTTGCTGACCTCTCCAACATGGAAATTGGAATGAAGGTGAGCACACAGCTGGAGACACTTGAGCTGGGGGACTGCTGGCGGTAGGGACCAGAGCTGCGGTGGGGGCAGGCTCTTTCCACATCTGTTCAACGATACAGAATCCTGCCTGGAGGGCTAGGGGCCTCTCCCCATGAGACTCAAGTTCGGAGACCCACCTTGTTCTTCCCTGTGTTTGCAGGTGGCACTGGAAGGCCTGCGGCCCACCATCCCACCAGGCATCTCCCCCCACGTGTGTAAGCTGATGAAGATCTGCATGAATGAAGACCCCGCGAAGCGGCCCAAGTTCGACATGATCGTTCCCATCCTGGAGAAGATGCAGGACAAGTAGGGCTGGCAAGTCCTGGCCTGAACTCCAGGGGTGTCAGGACACGTTGAGGGGGGGCAGCTCCCCAGAGCAGCAGGCCTCGGGCTGCCGCCCCTGCCTCCAGTCACGGTACTACCCAGCCGGGGGCCCTCCCCTGCCCCCAGCCCTGCCACTGTGGCCCCGCAAGGGAATGGGCTCAAAGCTTTGTCACTTGCCACACGGTGTCTCCCAGCATGGGAGGGATCAGCCCTGCCTGTCACAATAAAGTTTATTATGAAAACAGGCTGGTGTGGGGACAAGGGGACAGACAAGGACATTTAGACCGGGTGGCTCAGGTGAAGTAGTGCGGCTTCTTCACATTGATGCCATACTCGCTGAGGGCAGGGGTCAAGTCCTCCATGGTCAGAGTGTACTTGCGGTCCTGAGGGAAGAGGGAAGGGCACCAGCTGAACACGGCCATTCCAGGTTTCAGTCCCGGGTGGGTGGCCCTGAGCAGGCCTTTCACCTCCCCTAGGGCTCAGTTTCCTTCCCTCAAAGGGGTCTCAGGATAGCTTAAGCCTCTGCTGCCGCAGGAGGTAACTACTGACTCGAGGAGCCTCCCCTCACACCTTGCTCTTGCTTCGGGAGCTGCCAGAGGCCGTGCCCTTCATTTTGCAGTGCTGTAGGGCATCATTGGCAATATCTGAGATGAATTTCTGGGCAGCTAGGGAGATGAGCCGAATTCTAGAGAGAGAAAAAAATGGTGAGAAGGCGAAGGAAAACAAACGCCACACACAAGCAGCCAAGGCTCTAGCCTGCCCAGAGGCTGGTTACTCACATGCGTGGGTCCGAGGCCTCAAAACCAGCGCGGTTCAGGTAGTAACCAGTCACTGCATCAGGGATCTGAGAAACCAATTAGACGACCGTCAGTTAATCCTGTGCATTCCTGGGCTGGGCGGGAGGGTGAGGGAGTGGGAGCCAGCCCCGGTTATCAGGAAGCTTCCAGTTTGTGTGGACAGAAGGGATCAATCACGAGAGCTAGCGGGGCAGTAAATACAGGAGGAGGAGGAGGACGCTGCCGATGCAGGTGGTGTGGCCCAAGTTGGCGTGACAGCGGGCAAACAGCCTGGCTCGGGCGGGAAGCCCACCGTAGGCGTGTAATCCTCCAGCTGCATCAGGAAGTCCACCAAAGGCGTGCTGGACACCACCGGCTTCACGTCTCCGTTGGCCGCGCTTGGCAGCACGTACACCCCGTTAGACATGGCCCCCTCCGGGGGCGCCGCGCCGCCCGCCGACACCGGAGCTGGAGGAGAACCAGCCAAGTGAGACACGGAGGTGGGAGCGCGGGGGCCCAGCGGGGTCTCTGCCTTGCACCCTCCGCCCGCACCCGCCGCTGGGCCCAGCCCGAGGCGCTGCCCTCGCCCTCACCCGGCCCGGCCCTCACCCGCCCCGCGCCGCTCGGCCGGCTCCCCGGCCCGCGCCGCCACGGGCCCCGTGCCCCCGGCCGCAGCTCCGGCCCCAGGCCCCCCAGCTGTCCCCGCGGGGCTGGCCTTATTCTCCGCAGCGGTGCCGGCGGGCAGCGCGGCGGGGGCCGAGACCGCGGGCGCCGGGCCCGGGGCCGAGGCGGCGGAGGCCGGCGCCGCCTCGGGGTCCGCGCCGGAGCCGCTGCAGCTCATCGGGCCGGTGGGAGAGGCGGCGAACAGAGCCGCTTCCGCTTCCGCTCACGTTACGCACCAGCGGGGGTGACGTCACGCGCCTCGAGCCCCGCCCTCCCCCGCCCCTGCCGCGCTGGCTCCTCCCTTTGGCCTCCCGCCTCTTCTCGCTGCCTCTCCGCTCGCTGCTGCTGGACAAAGGCCGGAGGGCGGAGACCGAGCGCGGACATTTCGGCTCCCGTCCCCCGTCCTTCGAGCCTGTTCCGCTGGAATGGGAGTCCTCGAATGTCGCGAACTCGCTTCTGCGGGTCTCAGGCCTCCTCACCCAGCCCTGCGCCTTGCTTTGGGGCTCATCGTCCCAACAGCTCTGGACCACCGGTCGCCTGCCAGTTGACATCCTTTCTGATCTCCTTATTCAGCCATTTAAGGGGTTTGCTGTGGAGTTGAAAGCCAGCTGCCCAGAAGTGAGGGCAGCAATATAGCTCATAGTGCTGCTGCAGATGGGGAGGGAGGTACAGTACGCCCTCCGTATAGGTGGGGAGGGCTGGACAGGATGGATTCCTGGATCCCCCCCCCCCCCCCCCCCCGCCATCACCTTGGATACCGAAATCCGTGGATGCTCAAGTCCCTTATATAAAATGGCAGAGTATTTGTTCACTTTTAAGTTATCTCTGGATTACTTAAGAGCACCCAATGCAATGTAAATGCCCTGTAAGTAGTTGCTTGTGCATGGTCAATCCCACTTTTGTGTTTTATAACTTTCCGGAATTTCCCCCCCTCCCCGGAATATCTTCAATTCGTGGTTGAATTCATGGATGCAGAACCGGAGGGTACAGAGGGCTGACTGTCTTTCAGCCTGAATAAACAACATGTGCAAAATCACAGCCAGTGAAAAAGTAGTGTTTCCAAGGCAGCAAATTTATTTAATTCCTATCTGCCAGTCCTGAGCTAGGGCCTGCTTATACAGAGTTAAGTAAGACAAGATTCTAGTCTTCTAGGCACCAGTGGTCTTGGAAAGGGAGGCAAACAGGTAAACTGGCAATTTCAGCACGATGGGGTGGTTCCAATACTGGAGGCAGACACAGCACTCGGGGCCAGGGATGGGAACTACCAGCTGCTGCCTACTTCTTTGTGTCCAGGGCCTTCTATCAACTTTATTCTATTTTCTGATCCCCTGAATACTATGAAAGGTAGGTATCAATATCCTCACTTAACAGATGAGGGAAAAGGCTCAAAGAGATGAATTTACTTGCCCAAGGCTCTTTCCTAGTCTGTAGCAGAACCAAGAATCAAACAGGTTTGGTGTTAAAAATCTGGGATTTTTTTGCCATACCAAAATCAACTAGCTTCAGGGAGCCAACAGTTTCATAAGAGAAGGGGACTTCCGAGCTGAGTCTTGAAAGAAGTGTGGAATCAAGCAGGCAGAGGGGACCAGGGCAGTGTTAAAATGGTACGGACGACCTTGAGCAAAAGTGAATGTGTGTATGGGGAGAGCGGGGAAGAATAAATTTGTTACCCAGGAACAAACAGCAAGGAAAGGATTAGGTTTGTGAGTCGTGATAAAAAGCCTGAACTCTATCCAGTCGTCTTCAAAAGGTCTTAATTAATTAAATGACCTCATGGGAATTGGATCTTAGACTGGTAGATGGATTTTTCGAGGTCATGACCATAGCATGCAGTAGCTCCTGCACCAGGGATCACACCCGAGCCACAACCGGGAGCACAGCCGCAGGAGTGACCACGCCAGATCCTTAACCATTAGGCCACCAGAGAATGCCCTGCTGGATGGCCTTAAGGAAGGACGGGAAGTAAGGACACTTCTTGCAAAAGGGCCTCTGCAATTCAGAGAAGAGAGTATGGCTCAAAGCTAATGTAGTAGCAGCAGAGATAGATGAGTTCTAGATTTTTTTTTTTTTTTGGTCTTTTTGCCTTTTTCTAGGGCTGCATCCGTGGCATATGGAGGTTCCCAGGCTAGGGGTCGAATCGGAGCTGTCGCCACCAGCCTACACCAGAGCCACAGCAATGTGGGATCTGAGCCACATCTGCAACCTACACCACAGCTCACGGCAACGCCAGATCCTTACCCCACTGAGAAAGGCCAGGGATCGAACTCACAATCTCACGGTTCCTAGTCGGATTTGTTAACCACTGAGCCACGATGGGAACTCCCAAATTCTAGATATTCTTAGGAGGTATAATTGGCAGGACTTGGGGACTGATAAAGATATATTTAAGAGGTAAAGTCAGTAGGACTTGTCGATTGAAGGTGGTGATGTGGGGAGCTGAAGGCTGACGCTTTAGGTTTCTGGCTTGGTTGGATGAAATTGTCATTTACAAAGCAGAAACACGACAGTCTGGGATTTGGAGGAAGAGAGATGAAGGACTGAGTATCACACAGCTTTTGCGCTTGAGGCATCCATCCCCGCTGGAGAGACAGTCTGATTTAATGAGATGGTGATGGCTGGGGATGCCAGCAGTTGATTTGTTTGCGGAGACGATGAGAAGAGCAGAAGGGTAAGGCTGGAGCCGTGAAGGACACCAGCATTCAGTGAGGAAGCAGAGAAAGAGGAAATAGAGGATGAAAGAGGACGAGGGGGTGGTCAGAGACGCCGAAAGCCAGGGCAGGAGAGGGGGCAGGCACCGGTGACAGAGCTCGTAAAGCCAAGACTGGCACGTGTGCGCTGGACCAGGGAAGAGTGAGAAAGTGAGAGAGCAGAGGCCTCAAGGCAATGAATTGAGGAGTGAAGCTGAGGGGAGGCAGGGTATACAGATAGTGCAGGCAACCCCGTGGAAAAGCCTTGCTGAAAAGCCCAAGAAGACATGGGGGCGGGGGGGGGGGGCTCCCGGACAGTGCATCAGTAGAGGGGCCTGGGACAGGTGAAGGGGGCCCTGAGTGTGATGGCGCAGGTGGGCTTAGCAGTCAAGTGCACAGCCTTTCCGGGCTGGGGAGAGCAGCTGTGTGCAGCGATCAGCAGTTGAGGTTTCATCAGGGCTTCTGACAGTGCAGAATAAGGGACGGAGCCACCAGCTGTGGGGCAGCGGACAGGCCCCCTTTTCCAGCAGCACAGGGTCAGGGGTCGATTAGTGTCTTCAGCAGAGCTGGGAAGTTGGGTGTCCCCCAGCCTGTCACAGGATCCCAGCCAGGGCCCGAGCAGAAACCTTGGCCCTCCACCTCCTCATTCAGACAGGACTCGTGGCAGCCATGGGTCACCTAAGGAGGGGGGGCATCAGAGCCGGCCCGCTGGTGCCAGGACGCTCCCACCCCATCAGAATCGCCCTTGAGTTCATCTCAGCACTCGCCATACTCATGAAAATGTCTACGCCCCTTCCTGCCACACTCACGTCAAAGAGCCCTGCTCCATGCTGCTTGTAGAGCCTTGGGTTGAGAAAGCCAAGAGGTGGGTGGCCTCTGAGGATTCTGTGCTCATTTATCAGGGACAGGAGTCCCCCGAACACGGGAGTGGAGGCCTGCAAGGGTGAGGGCGCAAGTACAGGTTAGAGGTCGGAGTGACTGGACGCTGGGGGGGTGGGTGTCGGGAAGGATCGGGGCTCTGAGGAGCTAGGGGCTCTGTGAGCAAGGTCTTGGGGCAGAGAAGGGCAGTTCCTGGGCAGGGGCTGGAGCCAGGCTGATTCTCACCGAGGTGCCAGACACCCACGGAATGGGCACGTGGTTGCTGACCACCCAGTAGCCATCGGAGAGGGCAGCCACGTCTGGGTAGGCACGGCCGCTTGCATTGAAGTAGCTGGATGGTGGCAGGTGTGGGCTAGAGGTCAGGTACGAGGTGACAGCTTCCTCCTGAAAGGTATCCTCGAGTGAGTATTGTCTGCCCAACTGAGGACCCCCCACCCCCGCGTCCGTCCACACAAACGGGAACGTACCTGGTATGAAGGCCGGGGGAACACGTTGCTGAAGCCACCACCACTGATGTAGTCAACGACCTCATTTGTGATTCGGAAAGGATTCTGGAAGGATGTGCCTCCCACCGTGGTGACATAGGGGCTGAGGGCAGAAGCAGCACTCAGATTGTACGGGTCCTGAGGGCAGCTCTGGGATGCGTAGGGGTGGGTGACTTTGGCCTGGGTCTTGCTGGAGGGGCTGGACTCTGGGGAAGCATGTCCGTGGGGACGACTGAGGGGTCTTTAGCCCTCAAGGCTGGCCTGAGGTGACTCTGCACACTTTTGCCTACAGAACGCCCGCCAAATCCTCCACTAAGATGCCTGGGGACTGAGGAAGCAGAACACCAGGAGCTGTGTCCTGCTCAAGAGACTTGGGGCTTAGGAGTTCCCATTGTGGCTCAGTGGTTAACAAAATCGACTAGCATCCATGAGGACGCAGGTTTGATCCCTGGCCTCGCTCGGTGGGTTAAGGATCCAGCATTGCCGTGAGCGCTGGTGTACGTCACCTATGTGGCCTGGATCCCAAGCTGCTGTGGCTGTGGTGTAGCCCGGCAGCTACAGCTTTTATGGGACCCCTAGCCTGGGACACTCCACTCCGTATGCCACGGTGCGGCCCTAAAAAGACAAAAGACGAAAATATAAGAGAGACTTGAGGCTTGGGACCTACAGGAAGAAGAGGGGGTGCCGGAAGCAGAGCTGAGCTGAGGGCCGAGCCACAGGAGCCCCTGGTGGGTCGCAGCAAAGGTTCCAGATCACGAGGTCACAGACGAAAGGCTGGTGGTCACAGGTGAGTGGTTTCGGGGTGCTTACCTGGAGGCAGGGAAGCTGGGACGGAACTGGTGTCTTCCAGAGACTGACCAACACCCAGCCCCACTGTCACCTGGGAGAGAGACCCAAGTTTAGCACTCAGATTACTTGGTCAGAGCTTGGAATGTGGGTTCAGCTGCGAGAGAAGGAACTCAAGGGTCAGTCATTACTGCCGGAGGTCAGAGTTTAGCGGTCAGGCCAGTGGTCTCTGCTGAGTTCAGACTGTGATTGGAGATCAGGTCCAGGAGTCGCCATGGGGTCAAGGCTCTCCTGTAGGGGGGTGGGGGGCGTCTAGGTTCAGAGTAGGAGGTCACCTGAGGCAAAGAGCAGGGTGAGCCCCCGAGCAGCAGCCTTCATGAGCTCGACGTTGACGCGCTGGATGTAGGCGCTGCTGAGGGAATCCTCGTCATCCCCGTAGCTCACGGTGTGCACGTGTGGCAGGGCCGACTCGTTACTGAGCAGCAGGAGCCACTGCAGGAAGGGCTCCTGTGACTCGTGCCGGCCTGGATTGTTTGGGGGGGAAGGCAGAAGGGGCATCATGGGGGGTGGTTGTCAGGATCTCCCTCCAGCTCGTGCGGTTCCCTCGGGGGAGCAGGGAAAACCGCCCCGCCCCCACTGGCCGGTCCCCTGGCCATACCCGGGCTGCTGTAGACCCAGGTGGAGATGTTGGCGCCGGCGCTCATCAGGTACTCCACGTCTAGGCTGGCCTCGATCCCGGCCCGGCCCCGGCCCTGCTGCCCCACCACGCGGGCTACGGCTGCCTGGTGCGCAAAGCTCCCACCGAAGAGGCGCATGAACTCGGCCAGGTCGGAGGCGTGGAAATACTGCTCCAGGAACTAGGAGGGCGTCAGAGCAGAGGCCGGGGGTCAGAGGCCGCAGCCCTGGGGGTCAGGTCGGGGATGCCGTCCCAGATGGCAGGACTGGGCATGAGCGCCAGGGGCTGGAGTCGGAGAGCCAGTCCCATGGGGAGGCTACAAGGACCTGGGGCTCTCTGCACGGCTCACCTGGGCACAGGCTTGGCTGTTGTTGGTGGCGCCGGAGCCCACATCTTGTGCCGTCAAGTTGTACCGCTTGCGGATCACGGACGGGGTCACCCCCAGGTGCAGGCCGAGGGTCCCCGTCACCTGCGGCTCAGGGCGCTGCCTCAGGGTTGATGTGGGGGGAAAGCGGTGCAGCCCCCCCACTGTGGGGGAGGGGTCGGGATTGAGGAGGAGATCTTTTAGACCCCAGCCCCCACTGTACCACTAACCCCTCTCCAGCCACCCCCCACGGCATCTTGTTTTTTGGTTTTTTTTTTTTTGTCCTTTCAGTGGCATTTGGAGGTTCCCAGGCCAGGGGCGCCATCAGAGCTGTAGCTGCAGGCCTATACCACAGCCACAGCAACACGGGATCCGAGCCACGCCTGCCATCTACACCACAGCCACAGCATCGCGGGATCCTTAACCCACTGAGCGAGGCCAGGGATCGAACCCGCATCCTCGTGGATACTAGCTGGGTTCGTTTTAACCACTGAGCCATGACGGGAACTCCTCCCCCACGGCATCTAAGTTCCAGAAGATGCCTTCTTCTCCAGGTTCCAGGCTCTGCCTGTCCCAACCCTCACCAACCCCACTGGGTGTTACCAAAGTCCACATGGGAGGCCAAGGCCTTCGGGAGTCTGTAGGGATGCGGGGACCTTACAGCATGGGTCTCTGCAGGTCCCCCCACATAGCGATGGAACTCAGCCCCAGAGAGCAGCAGCTCCGCCTGTCTGGAGGTCAGAGATCAGAGGACAGAGGTCAGAAAGCACAGAGTGAAGCAGAGGCTGCCTGAGCATCCCTGGGCAGTTAGTCATTATCTCCCCATGTGTTATTTTTCAACCACAGCCCCTGGCAAGCTCTCCGCTCCCTCCCGCCGGAGTGACTAATCTCCTTATTGGGAGATTATTTCCCTCTCACCGGACACTCAGCCAGCAAGTCAGAAAGTCCTGTGTGGTCACCGAGTGACAGTTCCGGGCTCCAGCCGCCAAAAGCCATTTTTGGACCGTGTGGAGTGTCAGTTGCGATGGCCGGACCAGGTCAGCCACATCCTCCAGGGCCAGGTACTTTCCTGCAGAGAGTCCAGAGAGGCTCTTGCCTTCATTCATTGCTTTTCCAAGTTGCTCGTTTTGGACCTCACTCGGGACTTCCTAGGGAAACTGGAGCAGGGTCTTGAGGGGTGCATGGGGACCATCTAGTAAAAAGGCAAAGCTGTGCAGGCCGATGGAGGAAAAATGGATTTCTCCTAAAGGCCAGGAAGTTGCAAATGCTGGCCAGAGCATGCATTGTCATGATTGCGAAAAACCAGTGAGATTAATAGGTTACAATTGTTCATTTTACATTTATTTCCAAAAAAAGTTTTCAAGATTTTCGGAGCCAGTGGTGACCTCTGGTTTAGCTCACATCTTCATACTCATTAATTTTTAGCCTAACTTGATGGTGAGTCACTGCTGTCCTGCCTGGAGCCATGCACACACCTGCTGGGTGAGTCTGAGACTGCCCCGCGCACACACACGCCCTTTCCCCCACCACGAAGGGCTTGCAACAGGGGAGGCACACGATCCAGCTTGACCACTGGAGCAAATTATGGACCGTCAAGGAATGGTGAGAAGTGGGAGTTTCGGAGTTGGAGCCAGCAGCCTTGGGGTCGGATGGAGGAGTGAGTGGGAGTGAGTGTGAGGAGCAGGGAGGGGAATTTGAGGTCATGAGGCTCCCGTCTGTACCGGATGCTACTTCGCCATTTGTCGGGCAGCCGTTAAATAGCAGAATCAGAATTTGAAACCAGATCTGATGACCAAGCCTGTGCTCTTAACCATATTCATTTTCCATTTTTTATTTATTTGCTTATTTGCCTTGGGTTTTTTTTTTGTCTTTTTTTTTTCTTTTTAGGGCCACACCTGCGGCCTATGGAGGTTCCCAGGCTAGGGGGTGAATCAGAGCTGTAGCCGCTGGCCTACACCACAGCCACAGCAATGCCAGATCCGAGCCTCGTCTGCGACCTACACCACAGCTCACGGCAACGCCGGATCCTTAACCCACTGAGCGAGGCCAGGGATCAAACCTGCATCCTCATAGATCCCAGTCAGATTTGTTTCCACTGAGCCATGACAGGAACTCCCTCCAATTCACTTTTTTATTTGGAACCTCTTCAGTGATGGCCACTGCCATTCGTCTGCCCTGTATCAGCCCCTCAGACAGGCACCGAGAGCGTGTCTGTGACCCGACCTGTACCATCCATGCTCAGCCCAGCCCAGACCCTCCACTGGCATCCCACGTGGCTCCCTCCTGCCCCCACCCCCCGCCCCGTCCTGACAGGCACCGTAGCGAGGAGAGCCAGGGTCCGACACAGCCCGCACCAGCTCGGACAGTCTGTCCACGTTCTGCTGTCTCAGGGCAAAGGTGAGACTCAGCTCTTCCTCAGGGTCCGCACGGCCCAGGGACACCCAGCCTGGGGGCAGCCTGCAGGGTCAGGGGCCTTTGTTAGAGCGGGGATGGCAAAGATTTGTTGTGGAGGGTTCGGCGTTGGGTCTAGCCCTTGGGGAGGGTTCCAGAAGCAGCTTCGGATCACAGCAGGTGGGTGACCAGGAACTGAGGCTGGGAACCTGGGCTGAGGAGCGGGTACCAGGGGCGGGGAAGGGATGAGGGAGGCTGGAACCAGGACAGTGGGTGCAGGACAGGCCACGGGGAGGGGGAGGTCGGCGCTAAGTCAACTCACGTCCGCTGCTGGTCAGGCTCTGGGCTGTAACTGCACTGGCCGGCGACAGAGAGGGCGAGAAGCCCGAGGAGGCTGCAGGGGCGGCACGTGGGTTTCAGCAGGAGCCGTGCCACCATGGCAGTCCCACCCCCAACGTGGTTCCCTTCTCCGGGGCCCCCAGTTTCTCACCAGGCTTGGGGTCCCATCCGGTCGTTCTGCGGATCTGCTGTCATATGACAGATCACGTGAGGCCTGTCCCGCCTCCACCACCACCATCTCCCTCTCTGCCTAGAAACTAGTGATGGAGCTGGCTCCTCCCTCGAATGGGCGGTGCTGAATGCTGGGGACCAGGACGGACAGCCACTCGGATGCTCCCTTGTGGCCTGTCAATCGCTGTAAACTCGGGCTCTCCCCACCTGCTGCCACAATCCAGGACTCCCCGCAGGCCAGGGAGCTCTGCAGGGCAGAGCCCCTGGAGGCTGGCAGAACCGCAGACCTGGGGTCTCATGGCCACGTGGCATCAGGAGAGTCACCTCTAGGAGCTCAGGTCTCTTTGGGTAGAACATGGAGCCGATTAGGTTAAAGGGGCTCTGCCTAGAGGGCTGCAGTGCCAACGGGCAGAGAGAAAGCAGAGCCTCCCCTGGCAAAGGCTCCACAAATGTGAGCTCTTACCATACGTGCCCATTTGTGGCCCCAAGAAAAACGGATCGACCACTTGGCTGCTCTTGTATGCACGCCCCACCTCCTTAAAGACCCTCAGGCCGAGGGTGGTCATCTCCAAAACGTCTCCCCACCCAGCCAGTCCCTCTCTAGGTCACTGCCACAAGCAAGCCCCTCCGTCCGCCCTCTCTGGGCCTCCTGCCCACCTTAGAGGGGAAGGTCAGTGCACAGAGAAGTGCCAGTCAGCCTCGGGCTAAGCCCGGGCTCCCAGTGGCGCCCCCCCCCCGCCCCCGCCCAACACCTCTGTGTCCCACCCTCCGTGCCTCCTGAGGCGTCCCCCATGTGCCAAGGTGCCTTCCTGTCCCTAAGCTCCCAAAGAACAGAGCTAGACACGGGATACAAACTGCAGTTTATTAAGGCTCCAGAGTGAGAATTGGCACTTGGTTCTGGGCAGGGGCAGGGGTGTCAGCGGAACCCAAAGGAGCTGGGCCCCAAAGGTTGGAGGGACCGCCCCCATCCCCCCTACCCCCCAATAAATAAAGTCTCGGCTCCATCTCAGGGTGCTGACACAGGGCGAGAAGCCCTCGGTGAGGAGAAACCGAGCCTGCCGCCTCATCTTTCTCCCCACGCTGGACCTGGCCACAGGGCAGTGCCCGGCAGGGCCTCGTGGTACTGGTGCTCTGCCAGGGCTGCGGTGAGATGGGAGACCTGCCCCAGTGGAGGACTCAGGGATGGGGGCAGGCCCCCCGCCCCCGTGGCCAATCGTGGTCCGAGGCTGCCCGGGGCAGGCTCAGACGGGGCCTGCGTTGGGGACGCAGTGAGCATCCCAGGTCGGGGCCCAGCCCGGGCCACAGCTAGATGTGCAGCTCCGTGTCGTCGGGTGGCTCCAGGCCGGACTCTGCACTGAGTGCTGAGGCTGAGGGGCCCTGGGCCACCCCAAACGGTGAGACCACGGGTGAGCGAGCAGCCAGAGGAGACAGGGAAGGTGAGAAGCTGGGGGACATGGCAGCTGAGGACAGGGAACCTTCATGGCTGATGGGGGAGCGGTGAGAGGCTGGAGGGAAGATGGCCCGGGCTGCAGCCGTGCTGGCTGGCTTGGGGGGCACAGACTTGGCTCCCGGGTGGGCCACGGCAGTGATGAGGGGCGGTGGGTCAATTCGGGGAGCCGGGGGACATGGCCGAGCCTCATCCTTGAGCCGGGCGATCTCTGTGAAAACACTGGCCAGCGGCTGGAACTGAGGGCACCAGCTCAGCAGGTAGTCCCA
This sequence comes from Phacochoerus africanus, assembly GCF_016906955.1. Classification (NCBI taxonomy): domain Eukaryota; kingdom Metazoa; phylum Chordata; class Mammalia; order Artiodactyla; family Suidae; genus Phacochoerus; species Phacochoerus africanus. The sequence continues at coordinate 3,004,522 of NC_062554.1, read as the reverse complement.
GTTATAGCTGCCACGGAGCTCCTCCTCACCGGCCACGATGGCCGTCAGCGCACCTGCCACGCATGGCTTGCCATCTGCTGGAAAGCCGTAGTCCCCGGCAGGGGCGGGGCTCAGGCCGCAGCCCCCCAGGAAGGCTGTGGCTGTGGCCGGGGGGCCCTCTTCTCGGTACAGCGTGGCTCCCGCGCCGGGCAGCAGCAGCCCTGCCTTGCGGCCCTTATACCAGCTGTCAGGGGCAGGGGGCTCGCAGGACGTGTCGCTCAGCCCGTCTGCATCCTGCTGGATGCCGGAGTCAGGGCCACGGGCAGCCAGGGAGGAGGCCACGCTGGCCACTCGGGGGAACTCGTTGATCATGCGGATCTCGTCGTCCTCTGCGGCCTCTGCTGAGCCCCGGCCGCTCGAGTGCGAGGGGTCCAGGGAGCCACCGCGAGGGTAGGGGCCTCCAGCTCCTGGCCCACCGTAGCTGGGGAGAGTCTGGTGATACAGGTGCTCTGAGGGGGGGGGGCTGGGTGGCTCTCGGCCCAGCTTCTGCAGGGAGCCGCTGGCCAGCGGCGCTGCCTGCGACATGGGGCCAGGCGCCGCCTCAGCCTTGCGGCCACGGGCCCGCACCAGCCCTAGGACCAAGGCTGCCAGCGCGAGCACCACCACGACGCCCAGGGAGGCGGCCACCGCCCCCACCAAGAGCAGGTTGAGGTCGGGCGCCAGGCCCAGCGCAGTGTGGGTGATGTCCACAGTCACGGGTACCGTGGCACTCCGGGAACCTGGCAGAGGCCCCCGCGCCACCACCTCCAGCCTCAGCTCCCGCGGTGCCTCACGCCGGGTCCGGCCACCACCCGCAGAGGTGCCTGTTCCACTGCCTGGTGCCCGACTGTCCACCCGCAGGTACAGGGCACCTGTAGTCTGGTTGATGCCAAAATAGGGGGAAGGGGTGGCCAGGAAATAGAGCACCAGGCCGTCGGCACCTCCATCCTCATCTGTGGCCTGCACGTGACCCAGGCTGTGGCCACGCCGGGCACCTTCTGGCACTTGGAAGTGGAAAGCTGGGGCCATGAACACGGGGTCATACTCATCCTCGCCTGTCACCAGCACTGATACCGTGACCGAAGCCGACAGATTCCCAGCATCAGTCGCCCCCACCAGCAACTGGAAGCTTCCTGTGTGCTCGTAGTCAAAGGCCACGCGTGCCCGCAACTCCCCCGTGGAGCTGTTCAGCGCAAATGCTTCGCGGCCCTCGGGCCCTGGCCCGGCCTCCAGCAGGCTGTAGTGGAGCTTCCCGAAGGCCCCGGCGTCGCCGTCGACCGCGTGCAGAGTGGTCACGAGGGTGCCCGGAGGCTGGTTCTCCGCCAGGCTGGTGCTGAGCAGGCTCAGGGGGAAGGCCGGGCCGTGGTCATTCACATCCTGGACCTCGATGGTCACCGGTGCCAAAGCGAAGTGTGCGCCCGCGGGGTCGGCAGCCTGCACGACCAGCTGATGTCGAGTCTGGGTCTCGCAGTCCAAGGGGCGGGCCAGTCGCAAGTCGCCCGAGCTCTCGTCCAGCTCGAAGAGCCCTAAAGGGTCCCCTGAGCTGAGGGTGAAGCGTATGAGGCCGTGAGGGCCTGGGTCCGCGTCGGAGGCCTCCACCTGCAGCAGCTCAGCTCCAACGGGCGTGTCCTCGGGCACCGCCACGCGGTAGGACGCCCGGGTGAAGACAGGTGGGTTGTCATTGACGTCCAGCACGGTGACGGTGACTGGCACGGCTGAGCTGCGAGGTGGCTGTCCCCGGTCAGCTGCAGCCACAGTTAGATTGTACTGGGTTAGGCTCTCGAAGTCTAGCGGCTCGAGCAGCACGAGGCAGCCCAGCACCCGGGGGCCCAGTCCACCACTCTCCCCAGCCTCAGCCAGCCGGGGTTCCAGGTGGAAGACTCGGCCCCGGTTGCCACTGACGATGCTGTAGTCCACGGTGGCGTGGCTGCGGCTTCCGTCAGCGTCTGTGGCCTCCAGGGTGAGCAGGGTGGAACCGGGGGGCAGGTCCTCGCTCACTGCCACGCGGTAGTGCGGCAATGTGAAGCTCGGGGCGTGGTCGTTCTGGTCCTGCAGCTGCACGTGCACCGTGGCTCGTGCCACCCGGCCGGGGGTCCCGTGATCGCGTGCTTCCAGCACCACATCCACCACTCCCGGCCCTTCATGGCCCCAGGCCACCGTTCCCGCTGCTGTGAACAAGGTGCCTGGGACAAGAAGGGAAGGGTGGGGCATGGGGTCAGCAGAGGCTGTGGGGAACAGTGACCCTTTGGGGACTGGCCTACGGCCTGGGAAGTCCGACTCTAGGGAGTAGCCTGTTCTGCGAGATAGGGAGTGGCCCCCCCCCAGGTTCAGAGGACAGCTTCTGGACATGCAGTGAGGACAGTGCCTAAAACAGACGGGGTGGGGGCAGGCGGGGTGGTTGTCTTCCTTGGATCAGAGACCTGGGCGGTAAGAGTTCAGGCAAGACATAGGGCCCAACATGGACGAGGACGAGAGGTAGGTCCCCGAAGGATGTACCGTTGTTGGGGTCCACACTGAAGCCCTCTGCGGGGGAAGCCAAGTGGTAGGAGATGTGACCATTGGCACCCGAGTCCCGGTCGGTGGCAGAGACGGACAGAATGGCACTGCCTGGGGGTGCGTGTTCAAGCAGCATCGCCTGAGGGGTGAGGACGAGGACTTACACGCCGCCCAGCCGCCCTGCTGCCCACTCAGCCCGTGTGCTGGGGCCTGGTCCAGGAGCGGGGCTGGGCATCCAGTCCTGCTCGGACAATCTGAATTGTCCACCTTCCCCCCGTTTCTGGGCACTGGCTGAAGAACCCGGACACAGCTCCGGCACTGGGAAGGCTGGTTTGAGATGCGCCCCTTGCAGCCCCGTTCCCGGGGCAGTGCCAACATCTAGGGCTCCCCGGACCCTTGCAGCCTCGTTCCTTCCCCTCGACGTGAGCAGCGCCGGGCATCAGTACCTGGTAGAGGCTCTGGGAGAAGGTGGGTGCGTTGTCGTTGACATCCTCCACGAGCACAGTGAGGTTGGCGTGGCCCTGGTGCGGCCCGTCGTGGGCCAGCAGCTGCAGGTGGTAGCGGTCCCGCTGCTCGTAATCCAGGGGGCCCGTGAGGGAGAGGCGGCCTCCGTAGCGGCCTACGCTGAAGGGGCCCCGCTGCCCAGAGGGGCTCAGCACGTACCACAGCGCCGGCCCCGAGTCCACGTCGTTCCCCGTGACCTGTGCGATCTCTGAGCCCAAGAGCGCGTCTGTAACACACGGCACGGTGTGTCTGGCACGGTCCCCCCGGGCCGGGGGGCTCGGGGCCACCCTGCCGCCCTCGGTGCCGCTCGCTTTACGCAGCCCTCACCTTCCGCCACGCGGAGCTCCCAGGGCTGGGGGATGGTGGGGCGGTTGTCATTGGTGTCGACGACCAGCACCGTGAGGGTGGCGGAGCCCACCAGCGCCGGGCTGCCCTTGTCTGTGGCCATCAGCACCAGCCTGGACACAGAGCACCATCAGGGGTGGGGCCTGAGGAGGAGGGAATCGAGGGCCCCGAAGGCCCCGGAAGGGAGCCTCAGGGTCTACAGAGCCAAGCCTCACCGAGTTTCAGCCCAGATCTCACGGTCCAGGATCGCTGTGGTGGTGACGGTGCCCGTGGCCGGGTCTACGTGGAACAAGCCCCGGGCCGGCTGGGATGCAGCCAGACTGTAGGAGACCTGTCCGCTGGGGCCTTGATCCGGGTCATCGGCCTCCACCTGGTGGGGCAGGAGGCTGCTGGCACCAGGCGGGCCACAGGCACAGTCTGCCCAGCCCTGCCCCCCACCTTCCCATCCCTCCCCACACCTGCAGCAGGGGGCCCTCCAAGGGCCTGGACTCGGGCAGGAAGGCCACGTAGTGGGGCCGCAGGAAGCGGGGCGCGTTGTCATTGGCATCTTGCAGGGTCAGGGTCAGCACCGAGAAGGCAAAGGCTCCCCCACTCTCCGCCTGCAGCACGAGGCGCAGTCGCGGGCTGGCCTCAAAGTCCAGCCCCTCGGCCGAGCGAACTGTGATGGCTCCTGGCGGGAGGCAGGGTGCGTCAGTGCCGGGCTCCTTGCTCGCCCTGGAGCCTCCCTCCCTGAGGCCCTTTACTCAAGGGCCGCCCCTCCCCAACCAGAGGCTCCTGAGGCCCGGACGGGGTTCCCCCAGGAGGCTGCCCCCTCACGGAGCCCCCTGCTCCGGCCCCTTCCCTACCTGTACTGGGCTGGATGGAGAACGTCCCTCGCTCGTTCCCGCTGAGGATGCTGTAGGTGATGGGTCCACTCGAGCCCCCCGCGTGGAGAGCCTTGGGGGAGACAACGGGAGTTCCTGCAGAGAGGACAGTACCAGCTGGACCGTAAGCTCAGGACTGAGGGCGTTGGGGACCCTTTTCAGCGCGTAACCCCAGCCCATCCAGGGCTGCCAAACTGAGAGATGTGTCTGGGACCCACCTGGGGGTGCGTTCTCACGAAGCACAGCTTCACTACTAGCCCGGGGGAAGTGGGGTCCACGCTCAGGCTCTCCTTGCAGCCCCACAATGACCACACCGGTGGCAGAGCGAGCTGGACGGCCAAGGTCAGTGGCCACGATGAAGAGGACACGATCCCGGGGACCCAGAGTGACGGGGGAGCGGGCCACCCGGATTTCACCGGTGTAAGAGTCCACCGTGGTGCCAGGCGGTGGGGTGCCAGCCAGGCGGTACAGGATGGAGGCGTTGGCACCCGCGTCACGGTCTTCGGCTCGCAGAGTGGCCAGAGGCAGGGTCGGGGTGCTGAGACTCGGCCCTGGGCGGGGCAGGCGCAGCCGCAGGGGACTGGTGGGGAAGGCGGGCGCGTGGTCGTTGACATCACGCACCGTCACGGTGACAGGCACTGTGGTGCTTAGGGGTCCAGCAGCTGCAGCATCCACCGCGCTCACGGTAAAGGCATAGCTGGGACACTGCTCCCTGTCCAGGGCCGTGGCCGTGCGCAGTTCCCCAGAGCTGGGCTCCAGCAGGAAGGCTCCGGCTGCACCTGCACCCAGGTAGTAGGTCACGTGGCCATTGGCCCCGGCATCAGGGTCACGAGCCTGTAGCTGCAGCAGCAGGGTCCCCGCAGGCGCGTCCTCAGGCACCTCCACGGAGTAGGCAGGCTCAGGGAAGGTGGGGGCGTGGTCATTGGCGTCCAGCACTGTCACTGTCACGAGCAGGGTGGCACTGAGAGCTGGCTGGCCTCCATCTCGGGCTTCTATCTTCAGCTGGAATGCTGGCTCCACCTCTCGGTCTAGCGGCCTCATGGTGCCAAATTCCCCAGAAGCTAGGTCTAGGACGAAGGCTCCTGCCGGGTCCCCATCTGTGGAGGAGGGCACACATACAAATATGTGTATCAGCCCAGGGGGTGGGGGTGATTTACAGGCAGCAGCCAAGAGAGGGAGAGAGAGGAGTTCCCATCGTGGCTCAGCGGAAACAAATCTGACTAGTATCCACGAGGATGCAGGTTCGATCCCCGGCCTCGCTCTGTGGGTTAAGGATGTTGCCATGAGCTGTGGAGGTAGGTCTCAGATGAAGCTAGGATCCCGCGTTGCTGTGGCTCTGGTGTAGGCCAGCGGCTACAGCTCCGATTTGACCCCTAGCCTGGGAACTTCCATATGTGGCGGGTGCGGCCCTAAAAAGAAAAAAAAAAAAAAAGGAAAGAGAGAGGGAGAGAAGGGCAGAGAAAGAGGAACACAGAAAGTAAAGAAAGACACTATAAAGCCGATTTTCTCATAGTGTGGACTGGGGACCCCAGGGATTTCCGAGATACTTTCAGAGAGTACCTAAGATCAAAATTATTTTCAGAGCAATACTAAGACAATATATGACTTTTTCATTCTTTTTTTTTCTTTTTTTGGTTTTTTTTTTAGGGCAGCAGCCACAGCATATGGAGGTTCCCAGGCTAGGGGTCGAATCGGAGCTGTAGCCACCAGCCTACGCCACAGCCACAGCAACGTGGGATCCGAGCCGCGTCTGCACCCTACACCATAGCTCGCAGCAATGCCGGATCCTTAACCCACTGAGCAAGGCCAGGGATCAAACCTGAAATCTCATGGTTCCTAGTCAGACTCATTAACCACTGAGCCATGACGGGAACTCCGACTTTTTCATTCTTAACTCACCAACGGACAGTGGAGCCCAGAGGCTACATGGCATGCGACGACATCATCACTTGGATGCATAATAGAAAGTGTGCTGATATAGCCTTGTGTTTTCTAGCATGTTCTTGGTAGACCATGCAGAGCATAAATATGCATTGTTTTCAGAGATTCATTTAATCTTTGCTGACCTGCCTTCAATGACACCTGCTATCATCTTTGCAACCCCGTTACTGTCCAACAAATTGTTAGTTGAAACCCAACATTTCCTTGGGCCTGTGCAGAAACATGGGAAGCACTTCACTTCATTGGCTCATTTAGCAATGATATTTAAAAATCTTTCTTAGTTTTACAAACCAATACGGTAAATACTGACATGCTTTTCTAATATATATAATATACGTCTCACTTTATTATGTCATGTTTTACTATATTAATAAATACTGATGTCACATAAGCCAAAGCTCTTTACAGTTCTCCAAAATTAAGAATATCAAGGGTTTCTGAGACCAAAGAAGTCTGAGAATAACTGCTCTACAGAGGGAGATGGGCGAGGAAAAGAAAGAAACAGAAAGACAAAAACAGAGACAAAGAGAGAGCAAGAACTGGAGGCGCAAAGAGACAGATACACATACGCATGAGAGAAAGAGAGCAAAACAGAGAGAAGGAGGAGACCAGACGCACTGGGTGTGACACAGGCCAGTGTGAGGAGCAGACAGACCGAGGCCAGTGGGGAGGCTCTCACCCAGGATGCGGTACTGCAGCTGCCCGTTGGCGCCGGCATCTGGGTCAGAGGCCCGAAGCGTGGCGAGGGTCTGAGGGTCTTGGCCCTCAGGCACCTCCAGGGAGAGATGGGCACTCCCAAAGGCGGGGGCGTGGTCATTCTCATCCTCCACCGCCACGCGCACTGTGACGTGGGCCAAGAGCGGCGGTGAGCCCCCGTCCCGGGCATACACTGTCGGGAAGCAAAATCAGTGAGCTGCACCTGCTCCCGTCCCGCGAGGAGCCCACCACGTGGTGCTCATGGCTGTTTGCCGGGTGCGCGCAAAAGCCCGATGTTCCTCTCCCCACACCCCACAGGTGCCTACGAATGTACAGGCACACACACACACACAGACGTGTGTCAGAAGAGGCACGCCTGGTGCACGTCTGATGTATCTTGGATTAGTGGTGGTGTGACCGAAGAAGCACTAAGTCACGTAACAAAAGATCTGGGTTCAAGTCTCAGCTCTACCACTTCCAAGCTGGATCAGCCTGAGCAAGTCACTTAATCTTGCCATAGCCAACATCCATGTGCTCCTCTGTTAAATGACTGCAGTATCATCTGAGGGAACCCTAGAGGGCTAGCGTGACCACAGTGGTGACAGCCTGTGAGTCAGTTCACAGTGCACCCTGTCACACTCTCCAGCTTCAGAAGGATCCAAAAATATAACAGAAGCTGTGCTGTAAGAGGTGCCAGCTTCTAGAAGGTACTCTGGGGGTCCTGCCCTTGCAACACTGGTGGCCACAACGCCTCAGGCTTGCAGGGGCCTATCACCGGGTACCTGTCAGGTTGATCTCCTCCTGCTCCTCCCGGTCCAGGGCCTGGAGAGTTGTAAGAACGCCAGTGTCTGGGTCCAGGGAGAAGCTTTCGCCAGAGACGCCTCCATAAGTCACGTGCCCGTTGGCCCCTGAGGAGGAGCCACAAGGAAGACCAGAGGGTGAATGTGCTCTTTCTTGCCCCAGCCCTCCTGCTCTCAACTCAGCCCCCGGATCTTACCCAGGTCAGGGTCGGTGGCCCGTAGAGTGAGCAGAGAGACGCCAGGGGGGCTGTTCTCACGCAAGAGGACGCTGTACTCCTGCTGTTGGAAAGTGGGTGCCTCGTCGTTGACATCGGCGACACTGACGGTCAGAAGCTGCGTGGCTGAGCGCGGCGGCGAGCCGTGGTCCGAGGCCACGACGGTCAGCAGGTACTCAGCTCTCTGCTCGCGGTCCAGGGGCCGCACCACGGACAGCGCTCCTAGGTGGGCGGTCGGGCAGGAGGGTGGGAAACCTCAACACCCCCTCCCGCTCCGCAGCCTCCTCGCCGCCCTCCCTCTGCCCCCGGCCCCACTCACCGGTGCTGGGGTGGAGCCGGAAGCAGCCGTCCCCGCCGGCGGCCAGGCGATAGGACACGCGTGCGGCCTCACCCAGGTCCGGGTCCCGGGCTACCACGTGCAGCGCCGCGGGCCCGGGCGGCTGATCCTCGGGAAGGCGCACACGTGAGGGCGAGGCAAAGACCGGGGCGTTGTCATTCTCGTCCGTGACGAAGACGCGCGCGGAAACGCGGGCTGCGCGGCGGCGGCTGGCGTTGGCCGGCCGGTCAGCGGCCTCCACGAGGAGCAGCAGAGCGGGGGTGGCCTCGCGGTCCAGGCCCCGGGGAGCGCTGAGCGCCCCGGTGCGCGCGTCCAGGCGAAGCGCGGGCGCGGGCGGCTCCTGGCGCAGCAGGCGGTAGCGCACGTCGCTGTTGGGGCCCGGGCCGTCGGCGTCCGACGCGCGGAAGGTGTACAGCGCCGCTCCCGGCTCGGGGTTCTCCGGCAGCGCCAGCGCCAGCGGGTCGCGCGCGAAAGCCGGCGTGTGCTCGTTCTCGTCCTGCACGCGCACCTGCACGCGCAGCAGCCGCGCGCCCGCGCCTCCCGGGCCCTCGGCGCGCACGGTCAGCGCGCGCCACGCCGGGCCCGCCTCGAAGTCCAGGGGCCGCGCCAAGTACAAGCGCCCCGAGGCCGCGTCCAGCGCGAAGGTGCCCTCCGGGTCGGCGCCGCCCACCAGCGTGTAGGTGAGGCCGCCCACCGCCGCCGGCTCTGGGGGCGCCACCGAGCCCAGCAGGGAGCCGGGCGGAAGCCCCTCGGCCGCCGTCACGTTCAGCACGACAGGCAGCGGCGCCGTGGGGTCCGGCTCAGAGGGTTCGGGCGGCGGCTCGGCCGAGCGAGCTGAGGGAAGCACCTGTGCGTGGGGACCCAGGAGGGAGCACGGAATTAGGGGGACCCGTGCAAAAGGGCGTCTGGGCTGGCCAGCTGGGTGGCCAGAAGGGCGGGCAGCGCAGCGTGCCTAGATGGGCTCCTGGAGGGGGGTACCCACACCTATGGTCACGGAGGGGCGGCCGTAAGGGAGGAAGCGCAGCCATACCTGCACGAGCAGCTGGAGGCTCGAGCTCCGAGGCGGGCTGCCTTGATCGTGAGCGCTGAGCGTCAGCACATAGTGAGGCCGCTCGGCTCGGATCAGGGGGGCTGCCGTGAGCAGCTCCCCCGAGTGAGGGTGCAGAGAGAAGAGCTCTGAGCCAGGACCTGGGGACAGGCGGAGGAAGGATGAGCGCTGGGGTTCCAGAGCTGGGCATGTCCGGGGGCCTGCCGTCCCCCAGCAGCTCCTTTTGCTCCAGCCCCTACCGGTCAGCGTGTAGAGGATGGTTCCGTTCTCCCCCGCATCTGGATCCTTGGCCTGCAGGGTCGTCACCAGTGTTCCCGGAGGCACACCATCCGGCACCTGTGGGAACACACAACTCGCCTGGAGTGGTCGCCTTCCTCTTCTTGCCACAGCTCGGGATGAGTGCCCCGGTCTCTGTGCTTGCAGAGCCCTTTTTTTTTTTTTTTTTTTGGCTCTCAGGCTTATTCCAAGATGTAGTTTCTCTTACCTACACCTACAGCTCTCTATGGAGACCCAGGTACCCTCTTCCTTCCCAGGGCAGGGTCCTGCAGCGTCACGTACCTGCACGGGGAGCCCCCCACCGGCAGCCCCCGAGGCCTGCAGGAACGTGGGACTGTTGTCATTGAGGTCCAGCACTGTGATGTGTACGGTGCCTGTGGTGCTTCGGGGCGGGCTGCCCCCATCCTGCACCTGCACCAGGAGCTGGTAGCTGCTCTGCCGCTCACGGTCCAGAGTTTGCAGCGTGGTCACCTCTCCTGGAGGGCAGGGTGGAGAGAGGTCACGTGTGGGTGAGCAGGCATGCGGAGCCTGAGGTCTGGGAGAGCCCGGGGCCCGGGTCGTGGGGAGGGAAGGCCAGGGTAAGCCTTGGGGCTCAGATCTGGTCCTTGTGGCTGGGCTCTGGGGATCCCGTGCGGGCGCTTTCTAGTCTGCAGACAGGGTTATGGGGTCTCAGATTTTGGGTCCCAGTGCTCACCAGTCTGGGGGTGGATGCGGAAGACCTTGCTGTCCTCTGACAGCTGTCGCAGGCTGTAGGTCAGACGTCCATTGGGCCCTGAGTCTCGGTCAGTTGCAAAGACCCGGCCCACACTGGTCCCTGGGAGCTGGTTCTCAGCCACAGCCAGGAAGGTGGGCTCCTCAGACAGGCGAGGGCTGTGGTCGTTCTGGCTGAGGATGCTGACCCTTACGGTGGCTGTGGCTGTCTGCTGCCCCAACTCGGCTTTGGAGCCAGACACTGCCATTACCCTCAGCGTGTACAGCTCCTGGGCCTCCCGGTCCAGGGCGGCTCGCACCCACAGCCACCCACTCTGGGGTTCCAGGCCAAAGGGGCTACTTGGCCCATCTGCTGCCAAATGGTAGGTGACAGGGCCCCCGTCTGGTGCTCGAGCCTGCACTTGCAGGACCCGAGTTCCAGGGCTGGTGCCAGAGGGCAGGTCTACACGGTAAGTAGGGCTGTCGAAGTGGGGAGCCAGCCCACGGCTCCCCAGGTCCTGTACCACCACCCGCAGTCGAAAGTGGCTGGTGCGGGGTGGGGAGCCCCCATCCCGGGCCTCCAGCTCCAGTTCGTGGGCTGGCCCCCCCAAGGGCCCCAGAGGTCCCATGAGCCGTATGTGGCCTGTGGTGGGGTCCACGGTGAAGGCCCCACCGCCCCCTGCAAGGAGGGTAAAGGTGACTCGACCGTTAGCGCCCGAGTCGGGGTCCAGAGCCCGCAGCGTGTAGATGGGGGTCCCTGGGGCAGTGCCCGGTGGCAGGAACACCGTGTCCTCCGGTGCAGGGAAGGCAGGGGAGTTGTCGTTCACATCATCCAGCAGCACACGCACCCGAGCCAGGGCGAACACCGGGGGCGCTCCACTGCCTGCCCGCACCTCCAGCTCCAGCACTGGTCCCAACAGCTCCCGGTCCAGGGGGCGAAGCGTCTCTAACAGCCCCGTGGCCCCATCTAGGGAGAAGAGTCCTCGGGGATCCCCGCCTGATAGGGCGAGGGTCACAGGCCCCAGGCGACCTAGGGAAAAGGAGAGAAGGGTTGGGAAAGAGATGGGAGGCACCTATTGAGCTGAGGCTCAGATCGGATCCCGAAAGGGTGCGGCGGGGCCCGCAGCTGTGCCTCTCAAAGTTTCAGCGGGAGAGGCAGGTGTTGGCCAAGAAGCTGGGTGGCACTGGCGAGATACCCATGGACCAGGGACGAGGAAGCGGAGTGCTGCCCCAGGCCCGAGGAGGTGGTGGGGGCTGGGACCAGCGTGTGTTTGGCGCTGGGCTGTCCCTATGCTGTGGTACTCGAGGGTTGCCTTGGGGTGTCTGGGCGTGGCCCCCAGGGGAGAGCATGCTAAGCGGTACCTGGTGGGTTGTGCGCCTGGACTACGCCCACACTGGTCCCGGGCGCCACGTCCTCTGGCACAGAAAAGACGTACTGTAGCTGTTCAAACACGGGCGGGCTGGGCGTTCCAGGCACAATGCTGACGTTGACTCGGGCACGGGGCTCTGCCTGGAGGCCGCCTCCATCCTGCGCGCCGATCTCCAGCTGCACCACAGAGTTGGCCCGTCTGGCCAGGGGCCAGGCTACTGTCAACAGCCCTGGGAGGAGGGACAGGAGTGAAAGGGGATAAGAAAGCCGAGCAGGGCTGGGAGCGCTGGGGTGGGAGGCAGGCAGGCAGGCGGGCGGGGAGGCAAGCCCTGGGGTGGGAGGGCCTCACCTGAGTGCTCGTCCAAGGCAAAGAGTGGGGGGCTGTTGCCAGCCAGGATGTGGTAGGAGAGTCGCCCATGGGGCCCCTGGTCAGGGTCGTGGGCTCGCACCCTCAGCACAGCTGTGCCTGGTGTGCTCTGGGCGCTCAGGCTGGCCGCGTACTCCCGTGGATAAAACCGCGGGGGGTTGTCGTTCTCGTCCGACACAAACACCTTCACGTACACCATGGACTTGAGGCCTCCCTGGGGAGACAAGCGGCCATCCGTCCAGCGGGCCCCGACGGGCCTGGCAAACACCCCGCCCCCCCCCCCCCCCCAACCTGCCCAGGGTCTGTCCACTCACCCCATCCACCGCTGTCACAGTGAAGTCGAAGCTGGAGGGCCCCTGATCCCGGTCCAGGGTCCGGGTCGTGCACACGTCGCCACTGTGGGCATCGATGCGGAACGGGGGAGACCCAGAGGCCCCAAGTCCGGCACCCAAGGAATAGGAGAGGAGGCCAAACGGGCCACTGTCTGCATCTGTGGCTGTCACCTGGGGAGAGGCCGGGTGAGTCATGCCCCATTTTTTGGCCAGAAAAGCCATAGCCAGGTGGCAATTAGAAGGAGCAGGCCCTGGTCCAGTTGGTGGCCAGAGTCTGGACGGTGGACACACAGAAGGGACTTGTAGGACACTGAATCCAAATCCAGCCCAGACCTCACCACTTGCCCTCAGTTCCTGTGAGCCTCTGATCACATTTTTGTCAACTGGTCAACATGCAACCTTGTCTTTGTGTGTTTCCGTTTAAAGGCACCTTATTTAACATGTGTTGTTGGTTCATTAACATGAGCTCATGGCCAATGGCAGAGCTCTTATCTAAAAGAAGCTTATCCAACACACCTATTTCCTCTGGAAGGCGGGGCACAGGCTTCCTGTGCTTTAGAAACACAGTGCTCCGCTTGGGGACCATTTGAAACAGCAAAATCGCCAAACAGAAAGCACAAAAATGCAAAAAACGTGGCACTAATTAGACCGTGCAGAGACCCTTGTTTACAGTGGAAGAACTGAAACATGAAGGCAGGGCGCTGCCTGGGCCCACCTCCGCTTGGAACGCGCTCCTTGAGAGGCTTGAATTTTCCATCCTTCTGCGCATGTCAGGGAAGGGCTGCGGAAGCCCCACGGGCACTGATTCAGGGGCTGCCAATCGATTTTAGAGAGTTGCTGAATTCACAGATACAAGCAAACGATGAGAATCAACTGTACCCAAAAGGAGGGTACTGAGAGCTGCGACTGCAAAGTCCAGGGGCGTCGCAGGGAGTTAAAATCATCGCCCAGTCCTCAACCACTGCGAGCAGAGACCTGGCTGATGAACAAAGGTACTGAGGCTCCTGCTATAGAACTGCTCTTTATTGAGTTTGGCCATAAAGTGCGATCCGACTGATACTCGGATCTGATTGCTCAGGGGAGCGGGGGCTGCCCTATGGACTTGTGGGTGTGCTGCATGCACGTTCAGCATGCTTTCCTCTCGCAAGCCAACCTCACTGGAAATGAGAGAGGCGGAACTGCAGGTCTATCGGGCAATACTGAGGTCGTTGAGTCCTGGGGGCTCCCCAAAACTAAGAAGGAGGGGAAAGCTTTCCTGGTGACTTCACAGACAATTCCTGGACTGGCTCAGGAAGCGCTGAATATTTGGGGACCATATCTAAATGAAGCTTACCTAACACACTTAAGAGTCTCTGAACATTGAAAAGCCAGATGAGCAAGCGACACCATTCTGAAAGCTCCTGAGCCAGGACAGGGCCGGGCACCCAGTAGGTGTACTCTCTCTGTATCTGTTCATGGAGGAAACAGGCACTCGGGTGGCTCTGCCTTACAGCAAAAACTTCTTCCAAACGAAGGTTTATAAACTGGGTGCCCGTTAGGCCCTCAGGAGTGGGTGAGCTGGTGCAGACGGCTGCAGCCTGTGACAAAGGACTCTTTGTGGCTACAAGGGCCTCAGGGTCACAATATGCTGCAAAAGGAAGCAGGAGAGTTCCCCTTTCTTAGCCAGAAAATGCTGCTCAGAGAGACGCCTGGCCAAGGACTTCTGATTGCTGCCCGGGCCCTTGACAGATGTGATTTGCGCCACTGTTTACCCTCCGGAGAGACACAAAGGCCCTGCCATGCCGAACCCTGGAAGCGGCTCCTGCTCCAACTCTTTACTGCAGCCTTGGGCCCGGATATGCCAGGAGACCAACCTGCCCCTGCCTCCATCTGGCAGGCTGCAGCCCAGCTGCAGCACCATCTCCAGAAGCTGTTACAGCCTCTGCCCTTTGACTTGCTGAGGGAAGAAAGCAATAACCAGTGGTCAAGGGAAGTTGTCAGGAAGTGACCCCCAAAGGCGCCCGGGCCACTGACTGGAAATGACCAGGGGAGAAGTGAATGTTCCGGCCCGTGCCGCCCGGGTCAGCGACTCCATGGCAAACGCACAGCATCCCTGTTCAGGAGGCTGCTCTGCCGTCCAACCTTGGTCAGCTCCATCTCCAACTCCGCCCCGAAGCTCTGACAAACCCATCTCCCCGCCTTGTCTGCCCCCACCCCCCGCAGCGCTCATCAGATGCACTGCTGCAAAGAGTGAATAGAGACCCTCGGCTCTGCCCTCTCTGGCGGTCCCACCACACCACGGAGTGACTGCGTCCAGCCCGCCCTGACCTCCGTCTTCTTCTTCGGTGTCTCTCCTGCTCCGACGTTTTGCTCTTGCTTCTCCCCCTACTCCCACTGCTTCCGGCGCCCAGCACTCCCCCCCCCCACCTCCCCTGCGCTGCCTGTCCTGCGTTGCTGTTCCCTGGAATCTTTCCTTGGCCTCTGCTCCCTCCCCACACCCTCTCAGGCCCTTCTCGTCCACTGCGGTGGCCTTGACCCTTGACCAACGTCTGTGCTCAGACCGTCCCTCTGTGCTCCGAACGTGTACATCCAGATGCCTCTCAACCTCCCCACTCAGCTGTCCCACAGGCACCTTAAATCCAGCCTCTCCGAAGCTAAGCTCGTGATCATAATGAATCTTCCATCCACGCGGGTGCGGCAGCCAGAAATCTGTTCTTCCCTTTTCCTCTCCTGGTCTATCAATCCACCAGGGACTAAGTGAATCTTCATCATCCCTCCTATTCGTCTATTCCTCTCCGTCACCACTGTTCTGACGTGGGCCTGAGCTGGCACCCCCCCCCCCCCACAGACGACCGTAATTCCCTTCTCAGGGGTGTCTGCCTCCAGTCTGTCCTCTACACCAGGGCTTCTCAACCTCAGAATGACTGACATTTCAGACCAGGTCATTCTTGGCCATGGTGCTGTCGTGTGCATTAGAGAATATTTGGAAGCATCTCTGGCCTCTTATCCACAAGACACAACTAGATCCCACCAGTTGTGACAACCAAAACATGTCTCTAAATATTGCCCAAACGTCCCCTCCGGGTTAGGGTTAGGGTCAGGGTTAGGGTCAGGGTTAGGGTGATTGCTGCACAATCACCAGCAGTGTGAACCACTGACTACCGGAAGCCTGTTTTCAGAAAACAAATATGATCATATTCTTTTTTTTTTTTTTTGGTCTTTTTTGGGCCACACCTGCGGCATATGGCGGTTCCCAAGCTAAAGGTCAAATTGGAGCTGTAGCCGCTGGCCTATGCCACAGCCCCAGCAACACCATATCCGAGCCGCATCTGCAACCTACACCCACAGCTCATGCAGCACCGGATCCTTAACCCACTGAGCGAGGCCAGGGATCGAACATGCCTCCTCATGGATGCCAGTCAGATTCGTTAACCGCTGAGCCACGACAGGAACTCTGATCATATTACTGTTTTACTTAAAAATCTTCAACGTTCCCTGAAGAAGAATGCTCAGACTCCTTGGCTTGGCTCGATTCCTCAGTGTTGGCCTCCTGCAGTCTCATCTCCCGCTCCTCCATCTCCGACCTTCAACCCCGGAGATGCTGAGCCACTTGCTGGCCCCTGAACAGGTCGGACAGGTCAGGCTCCTCCACTTCTCTCTGTGCATCGCCTCTGCTTGGAACCCTTCCCTCGTCCGGTTCCTCATAAGCTCCTGTTCATCCTTTGAGTCTCAGCTCAAAGGTACTTTCCTTTGGGAAAACGTTCCTGCTCACCTGCACCTCATGCGCATCCCTATGTGGAAGGGTTTTTTTTTTTTTTTTTTAATCACAATAAAACTAGTTCTTTGCATTTGAATCTCCCCTCTAGACTGTTAACTCCACGAAGCAGGCGGGGGGGCCCCTCCTTCATTATCCTATTCTGGGTTCCTCGTGCAGGGACTGGCGCGTGGCAGGTGCTGGATAAATGCACGCGGAGTGAATCCAGTCTTAAGACTTCTTTAACGATTATCAGCACTCAGAGGTCAGAGGCCACGTGTACCTCTGCTTCCCTGTGATTTTTACCACCTGGAGAGACACCCTCCTGCTTCCAGCCCTGGTGAGGAGGGAAGCCGTTTGGAAGCCGAGGTCCTGGGCTTGGCCCTGGGCCGAGAGGGAGAGCGGACTCGTGGGAGAGTGGGTGGGAGCTGGACCGCAGCAGGTGGGTGGGAACCCAGAGTCTGGCCAGACACAGGGTCAGCCAGGCCCAGGCACTGGCCTGAAGGTCAGGCGGCTCCCAGATGGACTTTTCTCTTCTTTTTTGGCCGCACCCACGGCATGCAGACGTTCCTAGACCAGGAACTAAAAAGCCACAGCAGTGACCACACCGGATTCCTAAGCGCTAGGCCACCAGGGACTTCCCAGGGTGGGCTTCTGAGACATGAAGCCTTCGAGCACGAGTCTCCTAAAACCCTCCCTGTGTTCAGGCTCCTCTCCTGCATCCACACTCCAGCCAAAGCCATCTTTGTAGAAGATAGATCAGATTCACCAAGAGCCCCTTGCTGGCTCTGTATGATTTTAAGATAAAGTCAAAGCTTGTAATCTGGTCCCAGTCTACTCTCCTGTCTCGTCTCCCTGCAACTCTTGCTCATCAGCACAGTTGAGGCCAACCTGAGTGATGCGGCCCCACAGAGCACATCAAGAGGTTCTGCAGCTCTTCCTGTTGGCCTGGAGTCCCCGTCCACCCCCCCCCCCCCCACATCATCCACTTGGCAAAGTCTCACTGCCTCTGCAAAGGCCCTGCTCTGGCTTCCACAGCATCTCATGTACCGCCTGATGCATCACTAGTTACTGGTGTCTCCTTGCCTAGACTGGGACCTGCCTGGTAGCAAGACTGTCACCTTTCCTTGTTCCCCGGGCCCAGCACAGCACCAGGCTCACAGGAAGTTAATTTTTGAATGTATCACTCACCACCGACCTAATCGATCTTTCACCGTTAGAGCAAGCGGACTTCCTAAAAAAAAAGATCTGTGGTGAGAAGGGAGTGATGAATAGGTCGAGTACAGAGAATTTTTAGGGCACTTAAACTGCTCTAATATTGTACCGTATGTCCATTAGACGTATACATCACACTTCTGTCCAAACCCACAGAAAGACCACCACCAGGAGTGAAGCCCACCGTACACGCTGGACTTGGGTGTGATAATGAGGTGTCCGTGTGTGTCATCAGCTGCTGTAACAAGTGGATTCCCCGCGTGGGACACAGACCCAGTGCAAGGCCATGCAGGAGTGGGGGCAGGGGTGTATGGGAAATTTGTACCTTCCACTCAATTTGGCTGTGAATCTTGGATTGTCCCCCAAACATAAAGTCTTAAAAACAAAAACAAAACAATCGGATCCTGCCCTTTCTGGCTCAAAGAGGCTGAGGGTGCTCCTTTGCCTTCCAGGGAAAGACCAGAGCCCTCCCCACCTGCTGTCGAAGGACTTCTGAAGTCTGGCCTCCGCCTGCCTCTCCAGGTTCCTGTTCCCTCCGTCTCCTCCAGGCCTGGCTGACAGGAAGTCTGTGGCTCCCACAGCCAGTCCAGGGCTCCTGCCTCTTCCTCTGACAGGTTTCCTGCTCTGGGTCTTGGGATCCCCCTGGATATTTCTCGTGTCTCTCATGCTCGTGCCTGAACCCAAGTGTCCCATCAGGGCTCAGCGCCAAGGGCAGGGATGCAGGGGCCATCCAGCCCAGCCCAGTGCTGGACTAGGCTCGGAGGGCTCTGGAAATGCTGGAATCTCCCTTGGGAAGAGGAGCCACGTGGGTGGGCAGAATCTCCACCTATGTCCTGCGGAATGGCTTAAAGACTCTCTCTCACTTCCTGACATGAGATGCGGTTTCTCTAAATCTAATCTTAATTCTTTCAACTGCCCAGCTTGCCTGGCCCAGCTCTTGCGCCCTGCTTTCTCATCTTCTCATTAACCCTCACCCTCTGCACAGAGTGGGGAGCTCGCAGGAGAGGACCACACCCACTGGCATATTTCACCCTGGACAGATGCATCCGGAAGGCTTGGTTCCCACTCTGAGGTCCCCTGGGAACCGCTGATCCTCTCCTGCCACAGCAGCATCCTGCCGTGTGCGGGGCTTACCTACCTGCAGGAAGCAGGTTCCGGGCTGGGTGCCCTCGGGCAGGGAGGCGTTGTAGAAGGTCCTCTGGAACTGCGGCTCGTTGTCGTTCACGTCCTGCAAGGCCACACTCACCGTGGCAGAGGAGGCAAGAGGGGGCAAGCCTCCGTCCGTGGCCACCACAATTAGCTGTGGCTGAGGTTCCAACTCGTAGTCCAGCGAGGCAGCCGTGGTGATGATGCCCGAGGAGGGGTCGATGGAGAACCAGTGGGCGTGGGCACCTGGGGCCAGGCTATAGGTGACCTGACCGTTGGTGCCCTGGTCGGGATCCTGGGCCGTCACCCGCACCACGAAACTGCCGGGCAGTGCAACCTCAGGCAGGGGCTCCGGCCGGTAGAGCTGGCGGTCAAAGGCGGGGGCATTGTCGTTGACGTCGGTGACGTGCAGCACGAAGGCAGCCTCGGCCCGCAGCGGGGGCGAGCCCGAGTCTGTGGCCGTAACTCGCAAGTTATAGGCATCCCGCTCCTCCCGATCCAGCCGGCGAGCCACGCACACCAGGTAGATGACGCTGTCCTGGGTGCTGAGCGCAAAGTGGCCCTCGCCACCCTCCAGGGACACGTTGACGTGGGCGAAGTCACCATCATCGGGGTCCGACACAGAGATGCGGGCGACAAGCTGGCCGGGGGGGGCAGCCTCGGACACCCGGGGGGAGCCGTCCGCGCTCAGGAAGATGACGGTCATGGAGGGCTGATTGTCGTTGGCGTCGCGCACGTGCACGGTCACGAAGGCCGAGCCCAGCTCGGGGTGAGCCCCGCCGTCCCGCGCCTGCACCACCAGTTCATGGACCCGCCGTTGCTCAAAGTCCAGCGGCCGCTCCAGCCGCAGCAGCCCCGTGTGTGCGTCGATGGAGAAGGGGCCGTCACCCTCACTCTGCCTCCGGTTGATCTCGTAGGTCACAGCCCCGTTGGCTCCGGCGTCGGCGTCCGAGGCGTACACCTGCAGCACGGGACTGCCGGGGGCCAGGCTCTCGGACACCGTGGCGTGGTAGCGGCTCTGGTTGAAAGCCGGGGCGTGGTCATTGATGTCCAGCAGGGTCACATCCAGCAGGGCCTGGGCCCTCCGGGGCGGGGAGCCGCCGTCGTAGGCTTCCAGCTGCAGCATGTAGTGTGAGCGGTTCTCTCGGTCCAGCTCCCCAGTAACTACCAGCTCAGGCACGGGGGCCCCATCGGGACCCGGGCGCGTCTCCAGCCGGAAGGTCTCTCCAGCCCCGTCACCAGACAGCGAGTAGCCCTGGGTCCCCAGGCGGCCAGCGTCGGCATCACGAGCAGGCTCCAGGGGGTAGCGGGTGCCAAGAGCTGTGTGCTCAGGTACCTGCAGGACGGCCCGAGCCTGAGGGAAGGCTGGGGCGTGGTCATTGATGTCAGCCACTCGCACGGTAACTTCCACGGTGGCGCCGTCAGGAGTGACTGCCGTGAAGCGGTAGCGATCCCGCCGCTCCCGGTCCAAGACTCGGGCTGTACGGACCACCCCGCTGTGTTCGTCGATGGCCAGGTCTGTGCCCACGCCGCTGCCCTC
Source organism: Phacochoerus africanus (assembly GCF_016906955.1). Lineage (NCBI taxonomy): Eukaryota > Metazoa > Chordata > Mammalia > Artiodactyla > Suidae > Phacochoerus > Phacochoerus africanus. The sequence continues at coordinate 2,984,591 of NC_062554.1, read as the reverse complement.
CTGGGCGGAGATGAAGTACATGGGAGGCGCTGCCATGCCTGCAGGAAGCCCTGCACTTATGTCCCCAATCAGGGTGCCCGCTGGCTGCTCCTCATCAATCTGCAGGTCCAAGCTCCCAGCCTGACCCCAGGCTCCCGGCACTCTGGCACCCAGCAGCAGCCACAGCAGCAGGGATAGTAGGGGGAGAGGCCTGGGGCTCTGCCTGCCCGGGCAGGAAGGCGCAGCGCCCCCCTCCTTCTGCATGGCAGGGGCAGTCCAGCTGTGGCTTGGGCTCCAGCTCTAGGCCAGGCTGTGGGCCAGGCTTGATCTCAAGCTTTGGATCAGGTCCAATTTAGATCCTGGTTCCAGCTCAGGCTCCCGGACCTGAGAAAACAAGCAGAAGCAAAGAGAGGATGATGCAGGAGGCGTCAGTAGTCCAGGGGCCTGGGGTCTGGGCCTCACCCGGATTCAAGCGTGCTCAGCCCCCGGCAGGGCCCTCGGTTCCTGCCCTCAGGCCCCTCCCTCCACCTCCAGGCTTCAACACGTGGCCGCTCCGTTCTCATTTTTCTTCTCATGCAGGGCGAACACTCACTTCAATATTGGTAACCTCACCTGAATCTCAGCCTTTTCCTTTCTGCTGGAGACTTGTATCAGCATTGAACTGTGCTGAAGATGCTTTTATTCTATATGTACTTATGTATTTTCTCTTAGCCCTACTGCCCTCTCCATTCAACATGAGATTGAGCACCTACTATGAGGAGCCAGTGGGGACACTTTGGTGAATAAAGGACATGGTCCAAGAATGGGCAGGTGACGTAAGGACCAGGATGGAACAGGCTGCGAGGGAGACGGACGTGGAGCCGTGAGGACATTTACGTATAAGGGGCATATGAGGGCGCACGAGAGGGTCTTCCCGCCGTCAGGGAGTCAGGAGAGCTTCCTCCAAGTCGGCATCGACCTAACACAGGTGTCAGCTGGACAGCGGTGGGCAGAGAACAAGCGAAGAACATTCGGAAGAGGGAAGAGGATGCAGAAGGGCTTGGCGCCTACAGTCAAGAGAGGCGGAGAGTCTGGGTGGGGAGAGGACGGTGCGTGCTGGCGGCAGCGCGGAGGAGATGGGGCAGCGCGGAGGCCACGCCGATCATCCTGACTTTACGCCGAGGCCCAGTGGGAGCCCTGAACGCATCTGAAGAGCCGGTGCTGCGCGGGGACACACATTTCGGGGAGATGGCTACCTCTGCCCCGTGGTACACGAGGATCGTGCAGGTGGGAGAGTTATCTTAGGACGGCCTCACAACACCCTGCTGGGGTCCAGGTGAGGCCGTGGCTTTGACGGTGACCTGGGTGAGTGACAGCAATGAAAGGGGTGGGCAGAAGCGAGAGCTCTGTGGGAGGGTGGGCAGGGCTGGATGGTGGTCGGAGGCAGGGGTGAGGGGTGGGAGGACGCGAGGGCGAGGGGCACATTTCTGGCCCAAACCATCAGCTGGATAAAGAAGTCTTTAACCGGCCAGAGAGAGAAACAGAAAGAGATCCAGGGACGGGCAGCGCTTCTGAGGCCAAGGGAGCCGGGCTTCAAATGCTGCTGGTGTTCAAGGCGGCAGCGGCCTGGGGCCCCAGGAGGCTCAGTGACTGAGCGACAGCGAGTTGGAGGGGCGCTCCCGTCTTTAGGGCTGGCTCACGGCCCGTTTCTCCCTGCTCACGCCCTCCTCCATCTACGCTGAGGCTCCCTCCCCGGCGACACGGTCTCCCTAGGACTCCAATCATGCCGGTGCTCGACAGCCAAGGGACACTTTTCAGTCTTCCCGCGGGATCTTTCTGGGCCTCGGAATCATCAGTCACCCGCTTCTGGAAGCCTGTCCCTTTGGGCTTCTCTTGGTGACACCCCACCTCTCGATGCCACTAGACCCTTCTCCGTCTGCTCCTCGGACTCGTGGGCACGTTCTTCCTCCGCCCTTAACAACCGGTGCCCCTCAGGGCTCGGGCCTGGGCTGCACGCTCTCCCACTGTCCACATGGCCCAGTGACCCTCTCCGCTCCTGTGCCTCCAATTCAATGAGTCAGTCGTAGTTTAGGTACCATCCATTGGCTGATGGCTTCACCCTCTCCATCTCCAGCTCTAAAGGGCCCTGCAGACATGTGCCAGCCACACGCTGGCCGTCCTGCCAGGGCCCCCATCCCTCCCGTGGGAGCAGCGCCCCCGCACAGGAGCGCGCCTTCCCTCCTTGCTTTTCGTCAGTCCTGATTTCCAGCGCGTCTTCCAAACCAGACCATCTCAACCAGACACGTCTCAAGCCTGCCCTTCCCTCTGTTTTCGCACTGCTGCTTGTCCCAACCCTGCTTTTGGTTCCTGCTCCAGCCCTGTCCTGGTCCCCGTGCTCCCTGGATTGGACCCTCTGATCCATCTCCATGTGACGCGCTGTCCTCACAACTCTCACCGAACCGCTCGTGATGAAAGACTTCCGCTGGTTCGGCATTACTGATGCCAGGAAACTGTTACCCTACAGACAGAAAGTGCAGACGCGCACGCGCCTAGACTGTCCGCAGTCTCGGGTTCACGGGCCCCGGGTACAGAACCCTTAGTCCAAGACAAAGCCCGGCCTGGTTCATACGTCCTCCTGACCAGAACCTTCCAACCCCTCCACCGGGCACCCCCTCCACAGCCCGCATCCCACCCTAACCCATCACCCCATTCCTTCCTGACTCCTTGCCTGTGTGCAGAACTCTCTCGGCCTGGGAGATCCTCTAAAAGTCCTGTCCAAAAGAGAAGGGAACAATGGGTCCCGAAAGGCGGGGGGTCCCGGGCCTGGGTCACTGAAGCCTCAGGCTCCCCAGGGGGCTGGGTGGTGGCGGGCAAGTTGGCTATGCTTATAAGAAAGATCGTCTCCCTTCCACAGTGCCAAAGGACTGCAGAACTTTCCTAAAAGGATGCTCCGCCCAACCAGAAAAAGCCACACGCAGACACGGATCTAAAGAGCAACTGCACTCAGGCTGCCGGTCCCTCAGCAGCTGCGGGGGCCATCAGCGCCTCTTCCCTCCGAGACCCAGCCCTGCCTCATAACCCTGCTCCACAGACCTGTGGAGACCATTCCCCACTGGTCCAAGCTGGCGAGTGAGGGTATGGACAAAGCAATGGCTTAAGCTAGACTTTAGCCGACTGCAACCTAGGGGCCCCATCCAGTCCCTTGGCTATTCTGGGATGGCCTGAAGGTGAATACGGCTGTGCAGGTAACCATTTGTGATTGATTTCATCACAGGGCACACTGCCTTTGAACCTCGATTATGTGGAATGTTGTGTCATCCAAGAACCCACGTTGTTCATTAGCTACAGACCTAAAACACTGTACTCAATGACCGTTATTACAGCTCGAACTTCATTAAAAGATTTGTGGGGGGAAAAAAAGTCCCGTCCACGTGGCCATCTCCTACTCAAACTTCAAGATCCCCTTCAATCGCCCCGTCTGCTGTGGAATCTTCTGCACGCCTCTGCACCACCACACCCACACCCGACACAGGGAGCAGCAAGCCTGGTCACACCCGCTCAGACAACACACACAAACTCATGGGAGCCTGTGTTCAGGAGTCTGGCCACGGAGGTGGCTACGGAGCGTGTCCTGTGATCTTTCTACATCTGCTCTGCTCTCGGGCTGCCTGTCCTCCGAAGCCATGAGCGTTTCTGACCCCGCACTGGCACTTCCAGCCCCCGTTTCTCCGACCTGTGCGAGGCAAGGACAAAGGCTGGGACTCTGGAGTCAGAGCTGGCGGGGAGTCCAGTCCGAGTGTTATTGTCCTAATCTACATGCTAATGTCCACGTGGTGGGGTTTTGTGAGAGTTACACGCGATGGGACCAAGGGGCTCAGAGCTGGGCTCTTGGCAGAAGCTCTCTCCTTGGTTCCCAATGCCATGCCCTTCAGAGTTCTAGGTTCACCAAGCCCCTGCTCCCCAAGGCTCAGGCCGTGGAGCCTGAGGAGCTGCCACATGGAAGAACAGCTCAGAGGAATTCAAAGCAAGGTCAGGGCACGCACAGGCTTGTCCCAAAGGGGAGAGAGGCCGGGCATACGGGGCACAGGCCAGGGATGCAGGCCTAGAGGCCGGGTGAGGGCTGAGAACTGTTCGCGTAGCGGTCGGTGCAGAGAGAGCCGAGTGGGGAGAGACGGCAATGAGTGGTGAGGTCGGGGTGCTTCTTAGACTCCGTATCAGAATTCGGCCTCCCCACCCAGAGACGGGTGGCAGCTGTCTGAGGGTGTGTCCTGTTCACCCCCGTGCAGCACGGGACGTGGCACGCAGCACACGATCAATGCATTTTTCTGAACGAAAGGATACACGAGTGGAATGAGAATAAACTCAGATGAGCAGCCTTGAAAAGGAGGGACTCAGGCCCAGGGAGATGCCCCTTCTCCCAACCCGGGCAGACCCTGGTCCCCGGCCAAGCAAACGCCCCAGGACACCCTCACGGCGGATACACAGCGCACACTCACCAAGTCACAGCCCCACACACAGCCAGGCACACTCAGCACGCGCTCCCACTCACATGGACGTGGGTTACTGACATATACACAGACAGCCCTCCTCACGGAGTCAGAGGAGCATGCGGTCACTCACATGGGTGGGCGTGTTCGTTCACCTGGACCCCCCCCCCCAGGCAGGCAGGTGTGTGCACACGCACGCACACACACAGAGGCAGGCAGGCACACATGGACACACACACACACACACAGGCAGGCACACACACACACACACATACACACAAGCAGGCACACACACACAGACATGCACACAGGCACACACACGCACAGGCACACACCCTCTCATGGACACAGACAGACCACTCTCACCCCTGCACAGACTCTTGCACGCAGGCCAGTGCACACTCGCAGACCCACCCACACTCAGGCACGCTCTCACACACGCTGCCGGGGCACTGGTGGTCAGCTCTGTGGTTGCAGCTGTGACCTCCAGGTCCCTGGGGCCTCTGTCTGGACCGCGCCTCATCACTTCCTGCTCCGGGGCTTCCAGTTCCAAACTGAACTCCAGACTCTCTCCCGAGACCGTCTCATCCTCTCTCCAGCTCTCTTCTCGGCCCCGTCTCCCCATCTGTCCAGTGTTTCTCACCACTTCTTCCCCAGACTCGCTCCTCCTCCCCGTCCCGCCCCTCCCCCTCCCGGCCCTGACCGCCCCTCCCCCAGATCTGGCCTCAAACATCCATCTCGTGGTTCCCTCAGCCTGTCCTGCCTCCTGCCCAGACCTGGCTTCCGTCACCCCCCCCACCCCCGCCCCCAGGACGGTGGCGTCTCTTGCCCGCCCGCCCGCCCGGGTCTGCGTGCTTGCTCGTGCCCTCACCCCGTCCCGGCCCGTTGCTCTGTCCCCGGCTCCATCCTGCTCTCCCCCTCCAGCCCCACATCTGGGCCTCTGGAGCCGCAGCTGGTTCTCGTTAGGAGGGGGAGGGGAAAGCTGTTCATTGGGGCCATGTGATGTCAGTCCCGCCGCAGCCCCTGCCTGCGTCTCCAGGACCTGGGAGCGGGGAAACGGGGAAACGGGGGAGAGGAGCGAGGAGGGGGGCCGAGGGGGAGGGGGCCGTGAGGGGAAAAGGTGCTCCAGGAGCAAGAGAGGAGCAGTTCCGGGGGGAAGAGGCTGGGGCGCTGGCACCTGGCAGGCCTCCTCCCTCTCCTTCCTGTCCCAGGGCCGGGCAGCGGCAGGGGCCAGAAAGCCCACGGGGTGGGGAGGGGGCTGCAAAGGCAGATTGGCAGAGACCTGAAGGAAGAAGAGGGTAGCCTCTGGGAGTGAAGGGCGGGCGGTGGGGACCCAGGGCCCCGCCTAAAGGAGGGAAGAGGAGGGAAGAGTTCGGGTGGGGGTGGGGAATGGGGGGCGCACCAGCCAGGAGAGGAGTGTGTGTCAGCAGAGGGAGAGTGAGTGAGTTCATTCGCGAGGCAAGGCGGGGTGGGTAAGTCAGAGGCGGAACAGCTGGGCTGGAGAGGTGGGGGTGCCGATAAAGGCAGAGCCGGAGGTGGGGAGCCGTGGTTGGGGGAGGAGGAGAGCAGGCGTGAGGCAGGGAGGAAGGCCGAGAAAGCTGACAAGCTGGCTCCCCTGGACGGCCCGGGGCACCTCCTTGGATGGGCGTCTCTGTCCCTCCCGAGGACTGGCTGCCCCCAGCACCTCAGAGAAAGGCTGCAGAGAAGGCAGCGGGCAAGTCTCCTGCGTGTGCTGTTAGGGTGCTGGCCATTCCCAGACGGCGCCCGATTCAATCATCATAACCACCAAGCGAGGAAGGGGTCCCACCTTCCACAGAGGGCCTGGGAGGGACACCACTTTCCTGAGCCGGCACCACCCCGATTCGATCCCAGGACTGTCTGGGATTCAGGGAGGGTGGGAAAGATGGAGAGAGGAAGGGATGACAGCGGAGCTGTAGGGAGAGACCTAGCAAGACAACCGGGGCCCTCAGAAGAGAAGTTACAGGAAAGGAATGCCCTGGCCAGGGTGTCCAGAAGAGCCCAGGTCAGGAGCAGTGGGACTGAGGGGACACAGAGAAGAAAGATGGGAGGATGAGAAGTTGACAAGACTTGGCCACTGCCCCTTCAGGAAGGGCGACGGCATGGAATAGCTCTAGGCTGATGCCCAGGGCCCTGGCCTGGTTACGGAGAGGTCCCTCCAGCCATCTGGGGGTGCCTGTTAGGATGGCCCCATGGAGATGTCCCAGGTACAGCTGGAGGTGCAGGTGTGGAGCTTGGGAGAGCGGTCTGGGCTGGAGACGTGGATCTGGACCACTCCAGGGGTAACAGAGCCGTGGGCGTGGAGACCTGTCAGCTGGGATGGGCACGCAGAGCCAAGAGAGGGCCTAGGACACAAGCCTGGGGGAAGGCACAGCTGAGGGGCAGGCTCTGGAGGAGAAGGAGAAGGAGGCCCGCTCTCAGGAGTAGAGGAGGGAGCATTTCAACAGGGAGGGCGGGCTCCACAGCGGCTGCTGCTGCTGAGAGGTCAAGTAAGGTGAAGGCTGGGAAGCAGCCGTCGGTTTAGGAAGTGAGGAGGCACAGCGGTCTTGGGGAGAACTGTTTCAGGGGATCCTAAGGCAGGGAGCCCCCTGCAACCGGGAAAGGGCAGAGGCGGAATCCACCAGCAACAAGCCGTAGACCCGCTGTGGGCAGATCCACTCAGCAGCACACGCTCGCCGTGCTCCCAGAAAAGGGAGGCCGTGTGCCGCGTGAGGCAGGACAGGGCAGTGGTGGAGACGCGGACGTGGGGCCACATCAACTGGACTTTTGCCCAGCCCCACACTTGTTAGCTGTGCAGCCCCGGGCAAGACACTGACGTGTCCGGTGCCCCCACCTCACTTACGAGACAGGGACACTAAGAGCACTTACTACAGGGGGTCTGCAGCCAGAACAAGGGGCACACGCACGGCGTCTTCCCGCGCAAGCGGGAACTATTATGCCAGCGCTTCAGAAGATGGGCTCGGCTGTCTGACTCTGCCACTCACAGCGTGACCCTGGGGAAACGTTCATCTTTCTAGGCCTGAGTTTCTCCTTCTGGAAAACGGGGATTACAGACATAGGCCGACTTTAAGTGGCTGATACAAGCGTTAAATGAAAGAATGCTATGAAAGACACTTAGCACAGAAACGCTCAGTAAATGTCCGCTGCTCTTGAGTGCCCGACCCTCAGGGTAACCCTGGCCTAAGTGTCACTGCTCGGAAGAGGAGGGACACGGGAACCCAGCGCTGATGGACTTCAAAGCTGGTGCCTTCTGTTCCACGAGATTGCCTCTCTGCTGGAGGGCTGATGGCTGATAAAGGGTCCTGTCAGCAGCCAGGCAGCAGGGCAGGGACAGAGCCCTGGCAGAGCTCTGTGTCGGGGGTCAGTCCAGCGGGTGCGCACAAGGCGGGTTAGAGGAGGAGGTGATGGATGACGAGGCAGCTGAGAGTCCAGGGAGGGGGTCAGGCGGGCATGGGGTCTGGGGGGTAAGAGGGGAAATGACCAGAGGATGCCAGGAGGATCCAGGAGACGCAGGGAAAAACAGGACAGGCAGGCCCAGGGCGTGCTTATGAAACGGTTCATGGGTAGCTTTACTCCCTAACTATCCACTGAACACCTACCACGTGCCAAACAGCAAACCAGGCATCAGAGACCTCGCAGTGACCCGGCCAGATTGAGTCCCTGCCTCCGTGGTGTTCACAGGGTGAGGGAGCTGGGTGTGGGGGGATGAGCAGCAGGGCCGGGTCTGACAAGGGGAGCCCGGGCTGCAGAAGAGGCCTGTGAGGCTGCAGCGAGCAGAGAAGCTGGAGATGTAGAGGGAAGAAGAAGCCTGGGGAACCGGGAGGTGGAGGAGGCGAGAGTAGTAGAGGGCTGAGATCTTGGAAGCAAATCTAACTAAGTTAACAGTTGAGCACGAGACAGTTGTTCCCCTTCGGAACCCTCAAAGCAGCCCTCCTCCCATCACGTCCATAGTCGGCCAGGAAAGGGAAGCTCAGAGATGCTCAGGTCGCCCAGGTGATAGACGGTGTGGCGGGAAGGCTCCCTTTCCTCCTTCCTCACCAAGCGTGACAGCAGATCTGAGGCCCGAGGGGAATCTGCTCCCAGTGTGCAGCTTAGACAGAGAACACAAAGCATAGGACACCCTGCTGTGCTCAGCGAACACAGAGGGGCAGCAGGCTCGGGCCTTCCAGGTGGACCGCTGGGTGGAGGCGCCCTCTCACCAGGGGACACATGGACTGGGGTGCCCCTCCGAAGGGGCAGAGGGTGAAATGCCTGGGAGCCAGAGGGCTACCCTGGAACACAGATGGTGGAGCCGAAGGACAGCAGGCACGGGCAGGAAACCAGGACAAAGCTGGGATCCAGCAGCATAAACTCCCGGCAAAGGCTTTTGCTTTTGGGTCCCTGGGCACCCGAGAGTCCAGTCTTGCCTCTGTTACTACCAACAGGCAGAAGGAAGAGGAAGAGGGCACAAGCATCCAGGAGGAGCGGGGCCTTGGGTGCCAGGGGATGACTGGTGTATGTGAACGGGCTGCTGGAGGAAGGAGCACCTCTGGCACCTCCGGGGAAGGGGGCCTGGCGGAGCAGAGCAGATGGCAAGGCGTGTGGTCTTATGACCTGATGGCATGTCACAGCTTCCTTGTCTTCTGCTCCCTCCAGGAACCCAGTAGGCCTGTGGCCCAACAGACTGGGATCTACAAATTTGGGGTGTGTGTTAAATATTTGCGAGCTGCATGCGGGGGAAAGAGTACAGAGAGACCGAGGAAGAGGATTCAGGAAGAAAGCAGCCCAGGTGAGGGGGGTATGGAGAGGGCATCGGGGGAGGAGGAACAACCTAGGGGGGACGGGAGTGGAAACGTCAGATCTCAGGCGGGCAAGGGGGCAAGCGTGGAAAGGTCTCGACTGTGTGGGCAGCTGAGACCCGGGGTCAGTCTTGCCAGGAGTGCATGAGGGGGCGGGAGGTGCTGTGAGCGCCTCATTCGTTCCTTCACTTGTTCATTGCCAAGTGTCTAAGAGGGGCCTGGGGACAGGAAGAGGAATACCGTGCCCTCCTGCCCTGAAGGATGTCCCCGCCCAGGCAGAGAGACAGAAGAAGAAGAGGCAATGACAGCAGCAACACAGAGGACCCCAAGCTTGCCTGGTGGTCAAAGAGGCAGGGTTTGAGATGAGACCTGAGGATGCGAGGCGGTTTGCCAGGAGATGAGGGGCGTCAAGGGCTTTTCAGGCAGAGAACAGCAGGTGCAAAGGGCCGGAAGCATGGAAGAATGCCGCGTCTTTGGGGAACTCCAAGGAATTCAAGATGGCTGGAACCCACTGCGGAAACGGGCCAGGTGACCAGGCTGGGCAGGCTGCAGGGAGTCAGCAGGACAGGTCTCCTAAGCCCTCTTAACACAGATTTCTCCCCCGAGATCCTGGGTGTAGCATCCTGGGTAGCAGGGATACTGAGGAATGCTGAGCAGAGGTGCCACGGCTGATCTGCACTCGAGGGAGAGCCCTCTTGTCGCCACAAGAAGATTGGACTCCTGGATTGGAAGAGGGAAGAGCAGGTGTCTAGGGAGACGAGTTAGGAGGCTCCTGCAGTAAATCGTGTGCAAAGATGCTGAGGTGAAGGCAGGAGCTGAGGCCAGGGGGAAAGGGGGGGGTACCCGAGTCAGCTGGAAAGGAGGTAGAACCCACAGGCCCCTATGCCTTCCACATCCCAGGGCATGTGGAGAGGGGAGTGGCTCCAGTTAGTTTCTGGGTTTGTAGCTTGATAACTGAGTAGGGATGGTGGTTTGGGGAGGAAAGAATGATAAGTCAGGTCTGGAAATGTTCAGGGGATTATGAGCTAAATAGGAAAGATCGAGCAGGATCAGATGTGCAGGACTGGGGGTCAGAAGAGAGGTCTGGAAGAGCTAGATTTGGGGCGTCCCCCGCCTCTACACGTGACAGTCAAAGCCCTGGAAGTGAGTGAGGCAGACCGCCCAGAGAGGCGTGTTCGGTGGAACGACAAGAAGGTCCAAGCCAGAATCTTAACACGCAGTAATATCTGGGGACCACCAAAGGAGCCCCCCAGGCGGACTGAGAAGAAACAGCCAGGAGGAGCTCTGAGGGACAGCTGCACGGAAGCCACGCCATTGTGTCGTGTGCTTCTATGCCTGCCTCCCTCGCCAAGGGGAGGACTGTGTCTCCCACCAGAGTGGCTGGCACCTGCGGGCTCATTCTGTTCTATTCTATGTCAAGAGACTAAAACGATGGCTCAGAAGCCACGAGACGAGAATGATTCAGAGAGAGAAAACGGTCAACGTGAGACGCTGCCAAGAGGACTTCTGCAACGAGCCCCTGGATTTGGCAGGTGAGAGGTCATGCTCTCTTAGGGAGGGCAGTGACCTTGGAGGGGCAGGAGCAGACAAGAGGAGAGGAAGAGAAAACAGCTCTGTGTGGAGGCCCTTGCACAGAGCGGGGCAGTGACGCAAAGCGAGAGCCTCTTAGCCCGTCGGGCTCTGCAGGGCTGAGGCTGGAGGCTCCTCGTGTGCCCACGGGGGAGTGGGTCGAGAGGGAGACTAGACACACGGCTAAGATGCATCCTGCGAGGTCCTCTTGGAGGCGGGAGGGGTGGGATCCACAACAGTCAAGACAATGCACACTGACTGGCCTCGGTTTGCTGAGTGAGCAACAGACCAGGGGGTCCGGCCCTCGCTCCTCCCTCTCCTTGGGCCTCCGCCTCCCTTTCGGCCACCGGGCCCTTCCGACCCCACTGCCTAAAGAGCTCCTGAAACCACCTCCTTCCTGGCCCGCCACCGCCTCTCCCCCGGCGCAGACCCGCGCGCTCCCTCCCGGTTCCCGCAACAGCCGCCATCCCTTCTTTTCAGACTCTTCCTCCAGGCACCAGGCTGCATTTCTAACCCAGATCTGATCCTCTCCCGCCCCGGCTTCAGGTGACTTGCTGACTTTCCATTATTCTGCGGATCTGCAAGCTCTCACCTGACCTCCCGGAAATGCGCGGCCTAACTAACCCTCTGCTGCGTCCCCCGGAGTCACTGACCTGCCCTTGCCCGGTGAGGGGTGAGGGCCAGGCTCACCGAGCCGCTCTTCCCCTCAGATGCGATGCTTTCTGGCGTATGGGCTTTCCACCGCTGCCCCCTTGGCCTCGAGTATTCTCTACCCGGCCCACGTCACCTCTGCCTCTCTTTCGCTTGGTTGACGACCTATTTTTCTATGAAGCTGAAGTTTAAATGTCACTTCCTTCCAGAAGCCTCTTCTGCTCTTCCTACAGGGGCTTAGGTGTCCCTGCTATGTGCTGCCATGTTTCAGCACCCACCCCGGAGCCTGTAGGGGCAAGGACCGTATCCACTCTGTTCACCCTCGTAATGCTGGCACCTATTGCACTGCCTTGGCACACAGTGGGTGCTTAATAGGTGTCTGCAGCATGAAGGAACCAGCAGGTTGACTACTTAATCCGCTGGAAACAATGAGGGATGTGAAAAAATAGAAAACATTTCATCTATTTATTTATTTATGGAGGGCCCAGTTGAGGGGGCAATTTATAGAAGCATGAATTTATAGCAGCATCCCTTGGTGTGGTTGAGAAGCCATTCCAGCTAGGGTAGAGGCTCCGTGGTGGTCTCGAGGACAAGGACGACAGAACAGAGAGTGGCCACCGCGCGGTGGAAGCGATGGCCCTGGGCATATAAACTGGAAGGAGAGCACCAGGCCACGGAGGGGCAGAGGAGAGAAAAGCCAAGAGGTCAAGAACAAGGGGTCATGGTGAGGTCGACGAGTAAGCGGAATGGGGGCGTGGGCACGGGGGAGCCAGAACACAGGAGACTGGGCAGAATGGAATGCAGGAGTGCAGAATTTGAGAGATGGGCCAGTCCTCCAGAGTGGTCCTGGGAGGGGAGAAGAAGGCAACTGGAGCTAAAGAGGTCCGGAAACTGTGAGGCTACACCTGGAGGGACACTTAGAATCACGACAAGATACAGGGTGAAAGGAAGACTGACCCAGGTTCCCAAGTTTTCAGGGAACCAGAGGGTAAGCCTGGGAGGTCTTGGGGTGAGCATCAGAAGTTAATGAGAGTGGAAGAAGCCATGGCGTGGGCATCATGAGTTACTGGGAGTTCATCAGCAGTCGAGACAGCTCCGTCTCTGTGTGTGCACGGCACCTAACGTGTTTCCTACGGGATGTACAAGCCAGTGTTGGTAAGGGCGACTGCAACACAGCCTCCTGCTCGTGTCGGGTCTCTGGGACACCTGCTATGCACAGGCAGCCCTGATGAGGTTGACCCGAGATGAGGTGGCTGTGACAGGGTTGCCAGTGGATGTGTATTGCTGTGGCAGTCGATGTCTCTGGAAAGGTGCTGGCAGTAACGTGCCTCCCAGGGTAGGTGTCGGCCTTGCCAACGATCCTGAGAGTATGTGTTGACTGCACCATTTCTGCCGTGGACGTGTGATGTTCTGAGAGCACCTTCTGTACCGTGTGTTTCCTGGGGGGGGGGGCGGCGGGTGGTGATGGCTGGGAGGGCATCTCTGTGGATGTGTGCTGTCTGGGGCTCCGTCCCCTGTGGCTTGAGTCGGGCTGTGACTGTGTCCCCTGTGGGTATTTGAGGAGTTGACATAAGCACCAATATTTTTCTGGCCTGTGACCCTGTGGCTGCGGGCCCAGCCCACGCCACACTGAGTTCATTGTGCTCTTAGACCTCCCCGTCCCCACCCCCTCCACGTGGGACCAGGCCTGCCCTGACCTCCCTCCACCTCCTGCTGGGGATTCTGATCCAGGCATCCCGGTCACAACCGCTACCCCAGGCTGGGGGACAGACCTCCAATTGGGCTTCTCCTGCCTCTCCTCTGTTTCTCTTTATTTCTCCCCCCGCAGCTTCTTTGTCTCTGTCTCCGTTGGTCTGTCACACACCCATCCTCCACATTCTGACACATGGCTCCCACAGAGGCGGGCAACACACACACACACACACACACACGCACACGCACACACACACTCCCTCCCTCCCCGAGGCGGGCGCACCAAGACACACGCTCACTCGGACCCACACGCCCTTGGAGTGACACGCACGTATACACACGGCCAGACACACACGGACACACAACTTCCCAGTGACACGCACTGACTCACTCTCTGCCCGTGCACTCGCACTCGCACTCCCACTCGGAGGCGCACACACACGCACCCTGCCCACCCCCCGGGCCCACTCCCGCCGCCGCGCACCCCCCTCGAGGACACTCGCACACAAAGACCCCCGGGCCCTGCCCCCACGCTCACTTCACGCTCGCCCGGGTCCCGCAGGCCCAGACCCCCCCCTCCCCCATTGTCTCCGGCTCAGAACAAAGCCCCCGGCTCCGCCGCCGCCGCCGCCGCCGCCCGGAGAGCCGGGCGGGCCGGGCGGGCGCGGCCGGACGGGCCGGGCGGCCGCGGGCACTGACCTCCGCGCGGCGCGGGCTCCCTCGCCCGGTCCTGGGGCGCCGTCCGGCGCGGTCAGCCCCCCGGGCAGCGCCCGCCCGCGCGGGGCCTGGGGCCGCGCATCGTCCGCCGTCGCTGTCTCCCGGCCCGCCAGCAGCTCCGGGCGGCCGGCCGGCCGTCGGTCCGTCCGCGCGCCCCCGCCCGTCGGTCGGTCCGTCCGCCGCCGCCGCCGCCGCCGCCGCCGCCGCCGCCGGGGCGCCGCCTCCTCCACAGCCGCCCCGCGGAGGATGCGAGCTCGGCCGCCGCGGCCCCGCGCCCCCCTCCCCCGCCTCCCCCGCCCTCCGCGCGGTAACCCGAGCCCCCGCCCCTCCGCCCGCGAGCCCCCGCCCCCGCCCCCGCCCCCCCCCCCCGCGCTCCGCGCTCCGCTCCGGGGCCCCCCCAGCGCCCGCCAGGCCTCCCTCCGCCCCTCGACTTCCCGGCCCCAGTCCCCGGCCGGATCCGGCCCCAGCGCGGCGCCGGCCCCGCGTCCCCGCTCTCCTCCCTTCGCCGGTCCGGGCGCCCCGACCCCCTTCCCAGCCCGGTCTCCGCCTCCTCTCTTGCCGTCCCCTTCTCCTTCTCGCCCTGCTCCTCCGTCGTCTTTCCCACCCGCTCTCCCCCGTCGTCCCCTCTCCTCCCGCCCTGCCCCTCCTGTTCTCCGTCCCGCTCAAGCCTTTTCTCTCCATCCCCACTCCCTTCCTCGGCCCCATCTCCCGGCCTTTCCTGCCTGCCGCCGTGCCCCGTCCTCCTCAGGGACCCTCTTTCGAAACTCAGCCTGTTTTCCCCACCAGATTTTCCCCATGTCCTCTGCCTGCCCTTCGCCCTTCCCGGCGCCCCCCCTCCCTTTTCACCTCTTTCTCTCCAGCCCTTCTCCCCGTCCCGTTCTCCCTGTCTCCTCCCCATCACCCCGTCCTTCCCCGGAAACCTTCTGTCATCCCTCTTTCCCCATCCTCTTCTTCCATCTTAACATCTGCATCCCTCCTCCCAGTCCCGTCTCTTTACCCCCTGCTCTTCGTTCCTTTTCCCTTCTTCATCGTCTCCTTCTCCTTCCCTCACTTCCTTTTTCATCCCAAAGTTGAGGCTCCAGATGGCGGCTTATTGGAATGAAGAGATTTGGGGACGGTGGTCTGACTCGGGGTCTACTCCCCAGAAACGGAAAACGAGATGGGAACTGGGTAGGGATGTGGGAAGGGGCTTGAGGGGCCAACTGGAAGAGCAAATGGGAAGAGGCGAAATCAGGAAGAAGCAGACAGTCTTGGAGAACTCCAGGAAGAGTTGTGACCCCTCCCCTTCTGTCCTTCCTTGTGACTGAGTCTAGGCTGTGAATCCACAGGTGTTTCTGGACCTGAGATGGGTGCCAATGGTACAAAGAAACCAGGAGCTTCTGGGGAGAGAGAACACAGTTTCAGTTAAAGCAGAGGGAGCCGTGATTTTGGACGAGAGGAGTGGAGAGGAGGGCAGAATCCTGGAAACATCCAGGTTTCTGGCTTGGGCAGCTGGGTGGATGGTGGTTTTTCCCTAGGTTGGACAAAAGGAGCAGGAGTAGCTTGCAGGAGGCGGGTCTGCAAAGATGATGACTTTCAATTTGGGCTGCTGACTTTGAAGTGCCTTTGGGAAGTAGTCTGCAGCTTAGGAGAGCGGTCTGGGATGGACATAAATATTTGGGAGTCATCTGCAAATACCGTATAAGCTTGAATATAGGGTGAGGCTTTTGCTATTTTGTTTTTCCAAAATCATCCTTCAGGAAAGAGGGAGTAACCTTATATTTGAGTCCTTACAAAGTCTCTCATATTACAGGGTTTGCTCTCATTTATTTTGAACAGCAAACCACTGGCTAGGGCAGTATGGTATGGTGACTAAGCTTGTGGACTCTGGAGCCAGACTGCCTGGCTTGGGGTCCAAGACCCTGCCATTTACCAGCTGTGTGGCTTTTAGAAAGTTACTTAACCTGTCTGTGCCTCAGTTTTCGCTTCTACAGAGTGGGGCTAAGTGTTAAATTAATTATTAATATTTGTAAAGTACTTTGTACCTGGCCCATGCTAAGGGCTCCATAAATGCTAACTGTTTTTAAAGACTGGGAAAGACCCATTAACCTGAAATATTCTCAACATGCTATTTCGGATGCCGTTATGGGTCACTTGCTACAGAATCCATTAATAAAGCTGCCATTGCTTTGATAACTGCTCCTGGTAATATAGCCTTGCAGCTGCGTGTCTTGGATGTTCTAAATATGCTTTCTTTTTTTTTTTTTTTGTCTTTTTGCCATTTCTTGGGCCGCTCTTGCGGCATATGGAGGTTCCCAGGCTAGGGGTCTAATCGGAGCCATAGCCACCAGCCTACGCCAGAGCCACAGCAACTCGGGATCCGAGCCGCATCTGCGACCTACACCATAGCTCATGGCAACGCCGGATCTTTAACCCACTGAGCAAGGGTAGGGATCGAACCCGCAGCCTCATGGTTCCTAGTCGGATTCGTTAACCACTGTGCCACCACGGGAACTCCCTAAATATGCTTTCTAAAGAGAGCTTTAAAGAATAACACAGTAGTACCTGGGAGGGGCTTCTAGGCTGCTGACAATGTTCGATTTCTTGACCTGAGTGATGTCATGTGGATGTTTTACTTTGTGACAATTCATTGAGCCAGACGCGTGATGACTTGGGCCCTTTGCTGCATGATATTCTACGTCAGTGAAAAATTAACAATTAGAAAGTCATTTGTAAAAGGCAAAGCATTAAGTGATTTTTAGAGGTCACGAATATACTCTTGCAGGCTGCTTGCCAAACCCCAACTGCCTTCCTGTGATGCAAGGGGGACCTGTGACTTGGGATAAAGTTTCCAATGACTGCATCACACGTGGATTCACATTGTGCTGTGTCCTCTCGCAGATTCTTCACTTCGACTCAAGAGAAGGTCATCTGTTCTGGAAAAGAGGTAAGGTGGCTGCAAAAGTGACCCCAGTAATGAGAAAGGCACTGTTTGGAGGGTTTATGTTGAAAATATGCCTTAAATTGTTTACTGAATTATCAGCATGGGAAGAAAGCGATATTTATAAATCAGTACCATATTTAAAATGTTTATACTTCATGATGGCATAACAATTTAAAGGAGCTCCCATCATGGCTCAACATCTAACGAACCTGACTAGCGTCCACGAGGATGAGGGTTCAATCCCTGGCCTCACTCAGTGGGTTAAAGATCCAGCATTGCTGTGAACTATGGTGCAGGTCACAGACGCGGCTCGGATCCCGCATTGCTGTGGCTGCGGTGTAGGTTGGCGGCTACACCTCCGATTGCACCCCTAGCCTGGGAACCTCCATATGCTACAGGTGCGGTCCTAAAAAAAAAAAAAAATTAAATATATGTATAATAAAGTCCATTCACTGATAGAAGTAGATGTTTGGTTTTTCTTCTCCTCCTCCTGGAAGATATACACTTTTAGGTTGGTCAAAAAGAGTTTTGGATTTTTTTCTCGTTGGGAAAATGAGGAATCACCTTAGGTTTGGGCTGGCTTATATGGGAAAAGTGGCAAATGGTAAATGAAGCTACGGGACAGCCTATACACTGGAAGAGAAGGGGGGCTAGGACGGACCCTAAAAAGCTCTAGCACTTAAAGGTTGAGGGAGGAGGCACAGCTTTCCAAGGAGAGAGCGAAGCAGTGACTGGAGAGGGACAAGAAGGAGATGGAGGAGGCAGGGCCAGTGAAGCCAAGGAAAGGCCCCCAGAGCAGTCAGGTGCGGGGAGTGTTCACTGGGTGGAGAGACACACTGGAGGCCAGTGAGGCGAGGACTGAAAAGTGTCCTTTGGATCTGGCAACAGGGAGACCACTAGGGACCTGGGGGACGATGGACTAGGTGGAGAGGTAGGAGTGGGAACCAGTCAGCCCTCAGTGAAGCAGTTGGGTCAGGGATTAGGAACTGAAGCCGTGGAGCAGAGCCTGTTTTTTGTTTTGTTTTGTTTTGTTTTTTGTCATTTTGTTTGTTTGTTTTCTTTTTCTAGGGCTGCACCCACAGCGTGTGAAGGTTCCCAGGCTAGGTGTCGAATCAGAGCTGTAGCCGCCGGCCTACACCGCAGCCACAGCAACATCAGATCTGAGCCGAGTCTTCGACCTGCACCGCAGCTGAGGGCAATGCCGGATCCTTAATCCACTGAGCCAGACCAGGGATGGAACCTGCAACCTCATGGTTCCTAGTCGGATTTGTTAACCACTGCGCCACGATGGGAACGGCAGAGCAGAGCCAGTTCTTTAAAGAGGCTTGACTCCAGGCAGGGAGAGGGATCTGTAGCAGGAGGAGGGGACACGTGTTTTATGGGTCCAGAGAGTTTTTCAAATAGGTGAACCTGAATTTTCTCACTTCCTTCTATTTGTTGAAGATATATGTAAGTGCCACTGGGTGCCAGCTTATGCTTAACTCAACGTCGACAGTTGAGTTATGACTCAAGATAGGACTTCAGGAGCTCACAGCTGTGAAGACAGATGTGCACATTGGCACGAGTGGTGTGATGCCGAAGGAAACGTGGGGTTGTGGGCACAGAGGGGGTTCCTAGTCCAGCCCAGGGTTGGAACATCAGCAACTGGTGTCACAAAGGTGACGCTGAACTAGATCTTGAAGGATGAGTGGAAGCCTTGCAGAGGGAGAAGCTGGAGAAAGGACATTCAGGCAGAATACACAGCACCATGTTCAAATTACAAAGGCGTGAAGGAAAATAGCTTTAGGCCATGGAGACTGGTGTACAGGTGGTAAGTGCTGGTGGTTCCTGAGTACGTTGACTTGGCTGGAGCACAAAGCATGTGGCCTGGTGTCAAAGGAGACAATAAGACAGGTAAATGGGTCAGATCTCGGTGGACGTCAGAGATCGTGCTCATGCTTCCGGCTCTAGGGAGTCGTTGTAAGGTTTATTCAGTGAGGGAAGTAAGATGATCAGGTTATCTGAATCACTGTCATTCGGCTGCAAATACCAAATGAGGATCAAAGGAGAATAGAAAGAGTCCGTTTCTTTCTTTTTTTTTCTTTTTTGTCTTTTTAGGGCCGCACCCGCGGCAAGGTTCCCAGGCTAGGGGTCCAATCAGAGCTATAGCCGCCGGCCTTCACCACAGCCACAGCAGTGCCAGATCTGAGCCGAGTCTTTGACCTACACCACAGCTCATAGCAACGCCAGATCCTTAACCCACTGATCGAAGCCAGCGATCGAACCGGCAACCTCGTGGTTCCTAGTCAGATTCGCCTCTGCTGCGTCACGACGGGAACTCCGCTGAGAGTCAGTTTCAATTTCCCAGCTTCTAATGAGGATCTAGACTCAGTTAGTGATAACAGGGTTAGAAAAGAAGGGTGACGTGTTAGAGAAGTTAACAGAGACAATACCTGGCGGCTGACGAGCAGCAGGAGTGGTGGCGTAAGGCGGAGGGTGAGATGCCTTCCACCTCCCTGGGTCGTGGATTAGGCATGTTACTCATGATGCTGGGAAAGAAGACGATGAGCAGGTTTGAGAAGAGAGAGAGATGATTATGAATTTGGTTTTGGACATGATGACTTTAAGATGGATGTGAGACTCCAAGTGAAGATGTCTAGTAGGTGGTCGAGTATAAAGTGTGGAACTCAGGTGAGCTGAGGATAGATATTTTGGAGACATCAGTCTGTCAGTCTACAGTCAGGTGGAACCATGAGAACAGACGTGGTCACCCACAGAGAAGAGAGTCTGGAAAGTCTGGGCAGCCTTTAAGGGTGGATAACAAAAGCGCCATAGAGGAGACTGGAAAAAAGCAACCAACAAGGTAGCAGTTGAACAAGAGAGTGGTGTCCAGTGTGTCATCATGGAAGCCAGGGAAGGAAACAACTGCTAGAGTGAGAGTTGTCAACCGCATAAAAACATCACAGTAAGATGAGGTCTGATAGATCTCCATTAGATTTTCAAATTAGGATGTAGGTGATGAACTTAATGATTCAAATATAGGAAGGAAAGAAGAACAAAACTGGAGGGAGTTCCCTTTGTGGTGCAGCGGAAACAAGTCCGACTAGAATCTATGAGGATACAGGTTCCATCCTTGGCCTCATGCGGTGGGTTGGGGATCTGGCATTGCCATGAGCTGTGGTGTAGGTTGCAGACATGGCCTGGATCCCACAGTTGCCGTGGCTATGGTGTAGGCCAGCAGCCGCAGCTCCAATTCAACTCAACCTGGGAGCTTCCATATGCCTTGGGTGTGGCCCTAAAAAAAAAAGAAAAAAAAAAAAAAGAAGAAGAAGAACAAAGCTGGAGGCATCACACTTCCTGGTTTCAAGCTATATTACAAAGCTATAGCAATCAAAACAGTATGATACCAGCATAGAAACAGACACATAGATCAGCGGAACAGAATAGCAAACCTAGAAATAAACCTATGCATATATGGTTAATTAATTTTTATTTTAATTTATTTTAATTTTTATTTTTTTGTCTTTCTGCCTTATCTAGAGCCACTCCTGTGGCATATGGAGGTTCCCAGGCTAGGGGTCTAGTTGGAGCTGCAGCTGCCAGGCCTATGCCAGAGCCACAGCAATGCGGGATCCAAGCCGCATCTGTGACCTACACCACAGTTCATGGCAACGCTGGATCCTTAACCCACTGAGCAAGGCCAGGGATGGAACCCGCAACCTCATGGTTCCTAGTCAGATTCGTTAACCACCGCACCATGATGGGAACTCCCCATCCAGAAATAAACCTTTGCATATATGGTGAATTAATTTTTAACAGTGGTGCCAAGAATACACAATGGGGAAAGGGTAGTGCCTTTAGTAAATGGTGTTGGGAAAACTGGATATCCATGGGTCATAGAATGAAACCAGACCTTTATCTGACACCATACTCGAAAATCTACTCAAAGTGGATTAAAGATTTGAACAGTAGGACCTGGAAACCTAAAATTCCTAGAGGCACTTCAACATAGAGAGAAAGCTGCTTGACATTGGTCTTGGCACTGACTTTTTTGATTTGACATTAAAAGCAAACAGAACAAAACCAAAAATTAACGGGTGGGAACATATCAAACTTAGAATCCTCTACACATCAAAGGAGACCATCAACAAAATGAAAAGGCAAGCTATGGAAAAGGAGAAAATATTTGCAAGCCATGTATCTGCTAAGGATATACATCCAAAATATACAAGGAACTCATACAACTCAGAAGCAAAAAACAAAGTAACCCAACATAAAAAAATTTTTTTTAATTTTTTTTTTAGGGCTGCACATATGGAAGTTCCCAGGCTAGGGGTCAGATTGGAGCTCAGCTGCCAGCCTACACCACAGCCACAGCAGCTTGGGAACTGAGCTGCATCTGCGACCACAGCTCACGGCAACGCCGGATCCTTAACCCATTGAGCAAGGCCAGGGATCCAACCTGTATCCTCATGGATGCTTGAGGGACTCATTACTGCTGAGCCACAATGGGGACTCCTGGGCAAAAGATCTTAATAGACATTTTTTCCAACAAAGGTATACCAGTGGCCAACAGGTGCATGAAAAGGCAGTCAATATCACTAACCATCAGGGAACTGCAAGTCGAAACCGTGGTGACTTATCACCTCACATCCGTTAGGATGACTGTCATCAGAAAAACCAAGACATAACAAAATGCTGGCAAAGATGTGGAGAAAGTTGAAATCTTGTACACTGCTGGTGGGCGTGTAAACTGGTACGGACCGTATGAAAAACATTATGGAGCTTCCTCAAGAAATTAAAAGTAGAACTACCATATGATCTAGCAATTACACTTCTGGGTATGTCCTTGAATGAATGAAGAAAGAAAGTGAATTAAAAGTATATACATATGATAAACTAATAATATTAGGGTATTATTCAACCCTAAAAATAAAGGATATTCAACTTTTGTGATGGCATGATTGAACCTGGAGAGCATTATGCTACCTGAAGTAAGCTAGACAGGAAAGGATACGTACTGCACCATATTACTTACATATGGAATCTAAAAAGTTAAACTCAGAGAAACAGCCAGCAGAAGGGCGATTGCCATGGGGTGGGGGATGGGGGACATGAAGAGAGGTTGGTAAAAGGGTACAAACTTTCAGTTATAAGATCAAAAAGGTTCGAGGATCCAATGTATAACTTGATGCCTGTAGTTGGTAATAGTGTATTGTATGAATAAAGTTTATTTATTTTTAGGGCTGCACCCTCGGTATACGGAGGTTCCTAGGCTAGGGGTTGAATTGCAACTGTAAAAAAAGGCCTACACCACAGCTCATGGCAACGCCAGATCCTTAACCCA
The DNA here is from genome assembly GCF_016906955.1 of Phacochoerus africanus. Lineage (NCBI taxonomy): Eukaryota > Metazoa > Chordata > Mammalia > Artiodactyla > Suidae > Phacochoerus > Phacochoerus africanus. The sequence continues at coordinate 2,962,472 of NC_062554.1, read as the reverse complement.
CTGAGCAAGGCCAGGGATTGAACCTGTGTCTTCATGGATGCTAGTCAGATTCGTTCCTGCTGAGCCACAACGGGAACTCCATATGAATGAAATTTATGAAGAGATAGGAGGGGAGAGAATCCAGGGCACAGTGAGATAAGGAGGAGGAAAGAGAGATAAAACAGTAGGGATAGTGTGTAAGAGAGAAAGAAGCCCAACTGAATTAGCTTTTAGGAAAGAAGAGCAGATTGATCAACCCAGTTCCCAAATCTGGGAGACGACTGGCAAGTGGAACCAGACACTCAAGACTTGGTGTCTCTCGTTTCCGTTTCTTTTTATTTAATTTTGCTTAATTCTTTCCCAATGAATTTTTAAATTTTTATTTTTGCGTGACTTCCGGTTTATAGAAAAGTTGCAAAGGTAGCACTGCGAGTTCCCATCTACCTGTTATCAGTTTCCTCTGATGATAACATCATAAATAATGACGATACCTTCGTCAAAAATAAAAAGTTAACGTCGGCACATCGCTACTAACCGAACTGCAGACTTTGCTCAGATCTCAGCAGCCTTTTGAGTGATGTCCTTTTTCTGGTCCAGGATTCAGTGCAGGAGCCACGTGGCATATGCTGTCTTCTGAGCTCCTTAGTTTCTTTAGTCTCTTCTGGTCTATGGCAGTTTTTCTCTTGCCTTGTTTTTTCATGAGCTTGACAATTTTGAAGAGTCCTGGCCAAGCACGTTGTGGAATGTCCCTGTGTTTGGGTTTCTCTGATGTTGCGCTGATGATTAGACTGGGAAGGAGAGCCGCAGAAGTGAGCGGTGGCTCGTCTCATCAAACAGGTGTATGTTATCAACGTGAATCATCACTGGTGGTGTTAATTTTGATCACTTGGTTAAAGTTGTGCCTGCTACTTTCCACTGTAAAGCTCTTTTTTTTTTTTTTTTCTTCTTTTTCTGTATATTCTGGTTTTGGGACATAAGTTACTAAGTCCCATTCTCAGGGAGGGGGAGGTTAAGCTCTTTCTCCTGGAGGGGGATACATATGATATTATAATATCATATGTAGTATATTTAGAATTTTTCTGTTTGGGCGAACTTCTAGCCTCTCTCCTGATGTTTTAAAATAACCTAAAAATCCAGGAGTTTCTGTTGTGGCACAGCAGAAATGAATCCAACTAGGAACCATGAGGTTGCGGGTTTGATCCCTGACCTCGCTCAGTGGGTTCAGGATCCGGCATTGTCGTGAGCTGTGCTGTAGCTCGCCGATGCAGCTTGGATCTGGCATTGCTGTGGCTGTGGTGTAGGCTGGCAGCTGTAGCTCTGATTCGACCCCTAGCCTGAGAACTTTGTGCTGCCAGTGCGGCCCTAAAAAAAAAAAAAAAAAAAAAAAAGCCAAAAAAATCCATATTATCTATGGACTTCAACAAATAGTCCAAAAAAGAGCTAGATAGGCTTTATCACAACACTAGCAATTTCAGAAATCCTGAGGAGGCTCCGGTTGGCCTGGGCTGACCATGTGTCCATGGGAACAATCTTGGGAACAGAGGGCAAGATCCCTTAAGAAGATGGCAACTCCGCCTCAGACTGATTGTTAAAAGTCCTTTGGCATAGGGAGTTCACATAGTAATGAGCGGTAATGAACCTGACGAGTAGCCATGAAGTTGCAGGTTCAGTTGCTCCATTAATTGACCTCTCATTTAACCGTCAGTGCTCAAGTGAAGCATCACTTCATCACGGACACCTGCCCTGACTTCTCTAGGTCCGACTTGCCTTGTTTTATTTCGTTCCTTGTTTCCTAGTTTGACCCGACTAGGTCAGATCACCATATGATGGGTTCTCCTAGTGCCTGGTATTTCTCCTTTGTGGCCGGTATCACAGTTGCAAGGTCCCGGTGGGTAAATACTTGATTACACGTCTGTGTACTCCTGGTGTGTTCACAGGTGATGTTCCCTTAGTATTTGCTACGTGAGCCACTGAGGGAGGAGGTTGCTCTTCCGGAATAAAGAGAGAAGGGCAGTGAGACAGCAGGAAAAAGGACCACGACCCAGTGAGCGAAGCAAGAAAAGAGAGAAGGGGTAGGTAAGAGGCTAAGAGGAGGGGCGGGGAAGGGAAGGCTTGAGGGACAGTTGCTGGGAAGAAAGCAGCAGGAAAGGAGCTGATGGGGAGGCGGGGGCTAGGGGAGCAAGACCCCAGAAGAGAGAGAAGAGTTGAGGGATTAACCATGGCTACAGGAAGGAACGGGGTTCTCACCTAGAGAGGGACCTCCTTCAAGAGTGAACAGAGGAGTTCCCGTCGTGGCGCAGTGGTTAACGAATCCGACTAGGAACCATGAGGCTGGGGGTTCGGTCCCTGCCCTTGCTCAGTGGGTTAACGATCTGGTGTTGCCGTGAGCTGTGGTGTAGGTTGCAGATGCGGCTCGGATCCTGCGTTGCTGTGGCTCTGGCGTAGGCCGGTGGCTACAGCTCCGATTCAACCCCTAGCCTGGGAATCTCCATATGCCACGGGAGCGGCCCAAGAAATAGCAAAAACAACAACAACAACAGACAAAAAGACAAAAAAGACAAAAGCCAAAAAAAAAAAAGAGTGAACAGAAAGACGGGTGAGGATGCAGATAGGTGTGTGTGTGCGGGGGTACGATGGCAGGAGGCAGGTGGACAGGGCAGGAATATGAGGCTGTCATACCTGGTGCCCCCCTTCTCTCTGGAGAGAACTTGGTTTTGTGCAAAAAATGGGGCATGAGGGAAGGCAGGTGTTAGGGATGTTGAGGAAAGTGTTGGAGGAGTGGAGACCCTGTTAAGAGGAATAATGGCTGGCGGCCTTAGAGGCCAAAGGACCATGGAGTTAAGGATGCTGGGGAGAGAACAAATGATGGAAGCGCAGCTATGCTAACGTCCTTGAAGAAGAGGAAGGGTCATTTCGTGACAACACTAGAGAGGGTAGAGGCTTGAGGAACTCGGTGGCGTGGTTCTCAAAGATTTGGGGGAGATGTGGAGAAGCACTTGTGCGCGCCTGGGCCTTTAAGGAGCCCCGAGAGCAGAGGCTACTTCCCTCTCCTCCCCAGACGTGGAAGAAAGGGAGAGATGATGTACTTAAAGCCGGCTCTCTAAGAGGAAGTGGAGGCTCAGAGGGCTCTAAAGGGGCTGGGAATTTAGGGGTTTGTCACTGTGAAAGGGAGGTTTCAGAACAGGAAGGACCCAGAGGAGGGTCTCCGGTGGGAAGGGAAGCAGGAAAGGACGGATGAGTGTGGGGGTGGCCCGTGGGCAAGGAGAGGTGACCCCAAAGTCCTGCCTTGTGAACAGTGGTCAGGAATGACAGGGTGGGCGGCTGACAATTCTCCTTGGCCCTGTTACTCATTTGTTCCTTCTTGGTGCCGGCCGAGGTAGTGGGTGGCATCAGTGCCTGGCTTCAGACTGCTCCAGGACTTAGACCCCAGTGCAATGAGAGGCCACAGTCATCAGAGCTCCCCAGGGGAGTCTAGCCCTGGAGAAAGTGAGCAGGAGTATTTAAAAATGGCCAGAGTCCAGCACTGTTTGAGTTGGAATCTTCCAAGAGCAAGTGTGTTTTCCAGGCTCTGAAGGATTTCAGTTCCCTGTAGAGACTCTAGGAAAGAAAAAAGGAGACTTTTGATTCTCTCTCATGGAGCAGAAGCCAGAGAAGGCAGAGCTGGATGGGATCTAGAACCCAGGTGGGGGGATTAAACGTGGAAAAGAGGAAGGACTCGCGTCCTCTGGGATGAGAAGGAAGGAGAGCCGGTCTCCCAATTTCAAGTCCCAGAGTGATCAATGTGCTGAAATTCACTAATCTGTCAACTTACCAACATTTTGTTTCATTCGATTGTGTGTAACATTTATAATAATTTGCACGATTGTCTGTATTCCAACTACTTTTGAAGATTTCTGCAAAGTTCAGTTGACTATTTTGAAGTGTAGTTTAGCTCAATTTTAGTTGTAATTTATTTGCTGCTGTTTCACTGAAGTCATTTTGCCATGGCTGGCCCAAGTTCAATGTAGTCTAAGTTTTTCCTTACTTTGACTCTGTGACTTTTGAGAATGAGAATTTCTTGTGTGTTTTGCTCTACAAGTGTTGTGCTGTGACTCAAATGTCAGATCTTTTATAAACAATCATGGAGTGGGCTCTCTATTCCAAAACATTTTCAGTCCAATCATTTGCCTTTTAAAAAACACATTTTGGTGTGCATTTATAAGTGTAATAGGTATGTAGACATGGGCTGAAATATGGCCAAACTGTATTTCCATACTGGTTGGTAAATGATATGAATAGTTATTACAGTAAGTGATGAAATCAATGTAGACATTCTATTATAAACTCATTAGTTCAAGATAATTGTTCTAAGATATTATGACGACCATTGATAAAGGAGCCTCCTGCCATAGTGACATTAAGGGAACATTTGTAGAATTTCTGCCCGTCCCATTCTTATCACAATAGGAAGACCGTACTTTAGGAAGGCTCTGCTTTTCCTTAGCCTTGACTGTGTAGTTGTTACCACTTCTAAATAAAGTTTCTACTTAGATTTTATTTAACAAACATTTTTATTGAGATATAATGTGTATACCATAAAGTTCATCCTTTTAAAGTGTACAGTTCACAGTGGTTTTAATATAGTCACAGAGTTGTGTACCTGTCACTGACATCAAATTCCAGAATATTTTCCCTGTTCCAGGAGAAACCCCATACCTACTAGCAGTTACTCCCCATTTGCTCCTCCCTTCAGCCCCTGGCAACTAACTGCTTTCTGCTTTAGTAATCTGCTTTCTGTTTCTGTGGATTTGCCTATTTTGATGTTTTATGTAAATGGACTCATACACGATGCAGCCTTTGCGTTGCCTCCTTTTACTTAGCTATTGTTGAGGTTCATCTATGCTGCGTGTGCGGCATACATCAGTATTTCATTCTTCTTTTTCTTTTTCCCAGCTATGCCTTGTGACATGTGGAAGTTCCTGAGCCCAGGATCAAACCCAAGCCACAGCAGGAACCCAAGCCGCTGTAGTGACACTCTGAATCCTTAACCCCTGCGCCACGAGAGAACACCCTCATTCTTTTTTTAATGGTGGAATAATATTCCATTCTAGGGATTTATCACATTCTTTTTTTTTTCATTCATCAGTTGATGGACATTTAGTTTAGTTTTTTGGTTTTTTTTTGCCCTTTTAGACTATTATGAATAATGCTGCTGTGATCATTTGCTTGTCAGTTTTTGTGTGGACACACCTTTTCAATTCCCTTGGGTATATAACTAGAAGTGGAATTACAATGCATATTGTAACTATGTATTGTAAACTGTGTTTACCATTTTGAAGAAATATTTGAGGAAATGTTGCCAAACCTTTCTGTAGCAGATTCACCACTTTCCCTTTCTACCTGGAGTGTATGACGTTTCCAATTTCTCTATATGCTTGTTGATACTTGTTATGGTTCATCTTTTTTATTATAGTATCTTAGTGGGTATGAAGTTGTATCTCACTGTAGTTATGATCTGCATTTCTCTAATGACCAATGATGTTCAGTTTCTTTTTATATGCGTATTGGCCATTGTATATTTTCTTCTCTGGCTTCCTTCAATATTTTCTCTGTCTTTGATTTTTTGTGGGTTGAATATTTTCTGCAGTTTGAATATTCTGCAGTTTTCTACACCAAGGTATAGATTTTTTTGGTATATATTTTGATGTCCTCTGAGTTTTCTGGATCTGTGGTTTGGTCTACCATTAATTTCAGAAAATTCTCAGCAATTATTACTTCAAATACTTCTTCCGTTTCATTCTCTTTCTTCTTCTCTGGTATTTCCATTATATGCTGTTTTGTTACTGCCCCACAGTTCTTGGATATTCTGTTCCTTAAAAAATGATCTGGTTTTCCTTTTCCTATAGACGAAAAATTCTTTAAATTCTATAGTGCTTCACAATTTTCAGAAGTTTCACAGACGTGTTTTCATATAATCCCATAATAACCCCTTTTCCCCACCCCTATACTGTCTCTCCACCTTCTTATTTTCCTTTTGTTGCTTGTGCTTTTGGCACCATATCTAAGCGTGGTCTCATCCAAAGTCAAGATTTATTGCTATTTTTTAATCATTTTATAGTTTTAGCTCTTACATTTAGGTCTATGATCATTTGAGTTAATTTTTGTATGTGGTGTGAGGTAGGGGTCCAACTTCCATTTTTTTTTTTTTTTTACATGTGGATAGCTAGTCCTAGCATTATTTGTTGAAAAGACTTGCCTTATTTAATTTTCTTGTCACCCTTGTTTAAACAACAAAAACAACAATTGACCGTAAATGTAAGGATTTCTTTTTTTCTTTCTTTTTTCTTCTTTTTCAGCTGCTCTTGCAGCATATGGAGGTTTCAGATGGAATCTGAGCTGGAGCTGCGATCTACGCCACAGCTGCAGCAATGCCAGATCCTTAATCCACTGCACTGGGCTGGGGATCAAACTGATGCTTCCAGAGACAAGCTGGATCATTAACCCACTGTGCCACAGCAGGAGCCCTTGTAAAGGGTTTATTTCTGGCCTCTCAGTTCTCTTCCATTAATCTACATGTCTATCCTTAAGCCAGTACCGCACAGTCTTGATTCCTTTGTAGAAGTTTTAAAATGAGGAAGTGCGAGTCCACCTCTTTTCTTTTAAAAGACAAAGATTTGGGGGATGTGTGGAGAAGTACTTGGGTGTGTTTAAGGAGCTCCGAGAGTGAGGCTCTTTTATAAGAACAGTAAACCCAGGAGTTCCCATCGTGGCTCAGTGGTTAATGAATCCAACTAGGAACCATGATGGTGTGGGTTCAATCCCTAGCCTTGCTCAGTGGGTTAAGGATCTAGTGTTGCCATGAGCTGTGGTGTAGGTTGCAGACATGACTCAGATCCCACATTGCTGTGGCTCTGGTGTAGGCTGGTGGCTACGGCTCTGATCAGACCCCTAGCCTGGGAATCTCCATATGCCACGGGGGTGGCCCAAGAAATGGCAAAAAAGACAAAAAAAAAAAAAGAACAGTAATCCCATTCATGAGGCTTCCACCCTTGCGACTGAAGCACCTCTGAAAGGCGCCACCTCCCAGTTACTACCAAGTTGGGCATTAGGATTTCAGAATAGGAGCTGAGACGGATGAAGGGGACCCAAACACTCAGACCATGGCAAAAGGGGATGCAGCAATCTTCAGAATTCCCTTTTAAAATCTGCTTTCCTCTCAAGTTGCTTCCTTATCTCTGCCCTAGCCTCCCTTTTTATTGTCATCAAAGTTTTCTAGTTGTCCTTATGGTGTCTTTTTTTTTTTTTTTTTTTTTGCTTTTAGGGCTGCACCCATGGCATATGGAAGTTTCCCAGGCTAGGGGTCGAATCGGAGCTGTGGCTGCTGGCCTCCACCACAGCCGTAGCAATGCAGGATCTGAGCCACGTCTGTGACCTACACCATAGCTCACAACAACGCCTGATCCTTAACCCCTGAGCAAGGCCAGGGATCAAACCTGCATCCTCATGGATGCTAGTCAGATTTGTTAACTGCGGAGCCGCGACGGGAACTCCTCCGGTGTCTGCTTTTGCTCCTCTCAGGAGACGGCTCCATCAGAGGTCAACAGTGACCTTCCTAATTTTCAAGTTCAATGGTCAGATATACTCATTAAACCACTATTCTGGGGCCTGGCCAACATGAGTTTCTGAGAATACAAACTTCATCTAGTGTCTGCCCCCAGGAACTTAGACTCTCTGGGGGGAGACAGACACAAATAGATGGTTTTGACCCCACTTCCCTGGTCACCAGTGTTCTAGTTGTAATCCTTCCTTTCACCCCCCTCAGAGGGCTTTTCTTTTTCTGTCTAGTCTTTGAACGTTGGCTCTGTCCTAGGCCGCCTTCTTCTCTTACGCTATATGTTTTTTGTCCGGGAAAGCTCATCCAGTCCAATGGCTTCAATCCCCACGTGTGTGCACTCACATCTATCTCGCTAGCTGACACACCTCTGAGGTCCAGAACGACTGTTCGAGAGACAGCTCCGTAACGTCAGCGTGTTTGCAGCAAAGCTCCTCACAGAATCTCAGATCTGCTTCTCCTTCCTGTCCTTGTTCTCTGTGAACAGAATGGCTCCATCCAGCTCCCCAGGCAGAAGCTTGGTACCATGCTTGACCCTTAACGTCTTCCTCTGCTTCACGTCGTCACACACGCTGTCGGGCCTGTTCCGTCTCCTCCATACCTGACCCATCTGTCAGCCTCTCTCCATCCCCTCTGCTTCTGGCCTCGTTGACTATTCCCTCAACTCCCCTTGGATTCCTTAACTAGCCTTCTGTTTGGGTTCCTTGCTTCAAGTCTTGCCCTTAGTCCATCTTCTGGTCTGAGGCAAGAATGAACTTTACGAATTGTAAATATTATTCCTTTTCTCTCCATTAAAAAAATCCTTTGGTGGTTTCCCCTGTTCTGCAGGATAAAGTCTAAGCACTTTTTTTTTTTTTTTTGGTCTTTTTAGGGCCAAACCCATAGTATATGAAAGTTCCCAGGCTAGGGGGTGACTCAAAGCTGCAGCTGCTGGCCTACACCACAGCTCCAGCAATGTCAGATCCCAGCCCTGTCTGCGACCTACACCACAGCTCACGGCCTTGCCGGATCCTTAACCCACTGAGCGAGGCCTGGGATCGAACCCCCATCCTCATGTACTAGTTGGGTTCGTAACCCACTGAGCCGTGAGGGGAAGTCCCCAAGCACTTTATCCTGTCTTACAGGCCCTTTGTAACCTGATCTCGCCTGGCTTTCCTGCTTCATTTCCTCCACTTCTTCCTCAAATGCTAAATCCCAGCTGTACCAAATTACTTACTTGGACTTTCTCGACCACTCCATCCTGCTTCCTAATTTAGTGCACGTCTCCTTGCAGGTCTTTCTGCTGGAAGGCCCTCCCAGAGGACCTCTCTACCCCACACCTGATGAATGCCTGCTCCTTCTTCAAGATTCAGCGTGAGCGTTGTTTCCTCTGAAAAGTTCCTTGCTGACCTCCTCCTTGGTCCCCCTGTGTGCCTGGGGCGTGCCACTTTCTCAGCTGGGTCTCACTCCACTGTATGTTCCTGATCTGTCCCTCTAACTGGCCTCTTGGGTCCTGGAGGAATCATCCCTGTAGTCTCTGAACCAGCAAAGCACTTTGAATGGAGAAGGGCTATGCTTGCTAAATTCATTTGATAATTATTTTTTTGAGTGTCATAAGGAAGACACAGTACTGGGAACTCTGATGGATTTTGCAGGTTCTCTTTCCTCTTGGAAAGGCAATTTCTCAGTCTCCTTCATAGATTCTGTATCCTGTCTGTCCCCGAACGTCTGACCTCAGCCTTCTTTCTCTCTACACATACACTCTGAGTCACCCCCTCCACTTCCTTAGCTTTAATTGCCAAGAACTCCCAAATCTCTTTTCCCAGTGAAGAACTCTTTCCTAAACGCCACATGTTCCCAGGCATCTCAAAAACAGCACATATAAAACTGAACTATTTTTCCTTTCTTTTGTTCCTTCTGAGATAAAAGGAAAAGATAATTGTAGGAAAGCTTCTGAGACCATGTTAAGGAAAAGCAGTGAGAAATCAAGTCAGGACAATGGTTTTGAGCTTTCAGTGCCATCCTAGGTACAGCTTTTGTGTTTTCACCTCCTTGGAGTGAGTAGCGGTAAAACTTTAATGCTGTGCTTCCTATGCGGGGCTGCATGATGGCGCCACAGTGTATGTGAGGCCGCGGTGGAAGGCCCATCTTTCTGGAGCATCATCCATTTGGATAGAAGTCTGTGTCTATGCACAGTGTACAGTATTTAAATATTTAATATTTTAGTTCACTTTAATGTGATATATTGTGGATACATTGTGGAATACAATGCAAAATGTCAGAAAAAGTGAAAATCTTTTTCTTGAAATACAAACACACAGACCATTCTAATTATTAGTGCATTGCAAGTTTAGCTACCAAATCCCTGTGCCTGAGTCAGAGAGCTGCAGTCCAGCATTTCAGGGCATGGAGGGACGGCCTCAGAGACTACAGATATTACCCTACCCAGTAGTGAACAATGGGGAATCAGTGTTGCAGGAAGTGCATTTTCAGATGAAGTAAGAGGAAACTGGGGAAGGGCGGAGTTGGTAAACCTAAAATGCAGAGCTAGGCAGAAGAACTTAGTACAATGCACTGATTCAGTTTAGACATTTATAGATGCCTATCATGTCCCATGTTCTCTGCTGGGGGGCCAAGAGTTGATTAACTGTGTCCCCTTCCCCCAAGGATGTCACCAGCTAGTGACAGGTGTGGAACTGTGTGGTGGTGCCATTGCTATTCGGAAGGATGTGCCGGGTGAAACTGGGCCACTGGAAAATTCCTGACTCCGTTTGCAGAGTCAGTGAATGCTTCACAGAAGAGCCATCAGATCAGCTTTTAGCTATGTCTTGGAAAACGTACAGGTATTTTCTGTCTGTAGGTTGGTTAGAAATAATTCAGGAAATTGAAATACGAAATGTGTGGGAAATGAGCTAGATATGTGCTTACATTGTTGACCATCTTTTTTTTTTTTTTTTTTTTGTCTTTTTAGGGCCACACCCATGGCATATGGAAGTTCCCAGGCTAGGGGTCGAATTGGAGCTGTAGCTGTCAGCCTACACCACAGCCACAGCAACCCCAGATCCGAGCTGCATGTGACCTACACTATACCTCTCGGCAATGCCGGATCCTTAACCCACTGAGCAAGGCCATGGATCGAACCTGCATCCTCAGGGATACTAGTCAGATTCTTTTCCGCTGAGCATCATGGGAACTCCTTGACCATCATGATTAACACCTAAGTCCCTGGAGAGAAAGGAGCCCACTTCTTCAGCCTTGACATACTCAGCAGTGTAGCTTAGCACTGTCCCTGCAGTCCCGCGTCTATGGTTTCATAAAGCTAAGCCAGAGAGTTGACTGTCACAGACAACATATATCTTACTCCTCATTTAATGAACAAATATTGAGCATATGTTGAATCAGGTTCCATGGTAAGAACAGAATTACCCAGAAAAATGGGTCCCAGTTCTTGGCTTTGGGAGCTCAGGGAGGGACGGCGTCCGTCAAGCAGACAAGCCGTGTAGTAGACTGTGATGGATGCTTTGATGGGCGTATGCTCGGAGGACTATAACTGCACCCAGGGAGGGACCTGGCTCCGTTTGGAGGGTGATAAGGAGTTTGGAGAAGGCCTCAAAAGTGACTTGGAGTAGAGATTTGAATGACATGTTGGAGGTAACTTGAAAGAGGGCAAGAGCCACAACAGAGACCCCATCGTGTGCAAAGGTGTGATACACTCAGAGACTAACAAGTAGCTTCCCACGAAGGGTTGTAGCTGCTGATGACAGGAGAGGAGGCTGAGAGGTGGCTGAGACCAGGCCATAGAAGGCCTTTGTGCCGTGAGATGAGCCTGGACTTTATTCAGTAAAGGCAAGGGCGAATCACTGTAATGCTGGTGGAGGTGGGTGTTTCTCAGAGCAGGTTGTAAACATAAGCTGCAAAATTAACTAAGTGAATTGGGAGAGATTTTTAAAAAGTGAACTAGAAAATAATAGACAATTATTAGTGCATATATTTGTAAAAGTAAAAAATGTTTTGTGATGATTTTGCTTCAAATACATACATGTCAATATCATGTTCTGATGTAAAATATTTTTTAACTTAAATTTCACTGGGATGGGGGGAGTTCCTGTTGCAGCACAGTGGAAATGAATCCGACTGGGAACCACGAGGTTGCAGGTTCGATCCCTGGCCTTCGCTCAGTGGGTTAAGGATCCAGTGTTGCCGTGAACTCTGGTATAGGTCGCAGACACAGCTCAGATCCCAAGTCGCTGTGGCTGTGGGGTAGGTTGGCAGCCTTAGCTCTGATCAGACCCCTAGCCTGGGAACCTCCATATGCTACCAGTGCAGCCCTAAAAAGCAACCCCCCCCCAAAAAAAAAACCAAAAAATAAATTTCCCTGGGGTATAGTTGACTTACATTATGTTAGTTTCAGGTGTACAGCAAAGTGAATCAGTTATACATACATACATAGCTATTCTTTTTTGGATTCTCTTCCCATTTAGGTTATCACAGAACATTGAACAGAATTCCCTGTGCCAAAATCTTATTACTATATTGTATCTTTTAGTTCTGAGCTGTCCCCCTCAATGTCACTCAGCCTAAAGCCAGGTCCCTGTGGTTGTCAGAATAACATGCACTCTTACTCTTATCCAGCAGAGTAGAGCCTGGGTTCTCATTGCCTCTGATTAGTTAAGGCCTGTGCATCCCTGACCCCAACAACAGCAATGAGATAGAGGTACCCTGACTGCCCTAGACTAATCTGGGGTGGATGTTTGGGAATCAGCCCGCTGCAGGGAATTATAATATAAATCCAGTATGTGGAAATATTATCCACTTAGGTGTGGAGATGGTTAGAGAAGTCACCCAGGAGATGCCAAAGGTTTGTGTACAAGGCAGGAAGGTAAAAGGGGGAGGGTTCTCTGGGTTGTAAAAAGGTGGTAAGGGGAGCTGTGCATATGGAAATAATAAAAATAAGGCCCCCCCCCAAGCTTCCAGAGCATAAAGTTAGAGCAAGGGAAGAAGCTGGAGCAATGAGCATACTCCTGCTCAGTGAGGGGAGTCCTGGTGGAATCTGGATCCTTTCCCCACAGAAAAGGAAGACTCACTGGAGGTCATCAAGCCGAGAGTTAAGACAGTAGATTCTGGAGTTCCTGTCGTGGCTTAGTGGTTAACGAATCCCACTAGGAACCATGAGGTTGCGGGTTCGATCCCTGGCCTCACTCAGCAGGTTAAGGATCTGGTGTTGCCGTGAGCTGCAGTGTAGGCTGCAGACGCAGCTCGGATCCTGTGTTGCTGTGGCTGTGGTGTAGGCTGGCGGCTACAGCTCCGATTGGACCCTTAGCCTGGGAACCTCCATGTGCTGCGGTTGCAGCCCTAGAAAAGAACTCCCCCCCCCCAAAAAAAAGCCACAGCAGATTCCTATTACCTTGGCTGCAGTGTGGAGGGAGGGCAGTTAGAGGCTGTTGTGATAATCCAGGGTACTGGACTTCAGACTCGGGAGAGGGGACTACAGATGTGAGAAACTATGGAAATAAAAAACATGACCTGCTGATTTGACTCTAGTTGAGGGCGAGGCAACTGTCCCTGGCTTTTGTAGGTGTGTCTTCTGTGGATGCTGTCATTGAGCTGTTGAGGCTGGAATTAAGTTTATCTTTCGAGGGGCATGGATGGCCCTGTGACCCGTGTAGTAGAGAACCGGAGTTCAAGACAACCTTTGAAAGTAGTCAGTGTATCTGGGCCCTCTTCTTGGGAGTGAAGAATTTATTAAGGAGGTGCTTAGATGGACTTGAGGACATATTCCACCAATTGAGGCGAAAAGTTACCATTTATAGGCCAGATTAGTAAAACTGCTGCATTGTTTCCCTTCTGTTATCCGAGCCTTTGGTGAATGTTCTAGGATTCATGTTCTCTTATATTTGCCAAAATATTAGACTCTCTTTAGAGATGAGACCTATCAAGTGTTCAGTCAGGGTTCATACTCCGTCTTCTCAGGACTACCACCCTCGTCAAGCCTGAGAGGGAGGGACGAGCAGCCTGGCGGGGCTGGCTTCGTAGTAATTAGTGCACAAAAAGGGGCTTCCTACTTCTCATGACCTGACCATCCTGAAGCCGGATTTCCCTTTTCTGAATTCCCAGAGAGGCTCGGATTTGACAACAATGAAAATGTCCAGGAAATTCCCACAGGTTTAACTTGCTAATCTTCCTCCCGCTTCACCCCTCTCCTTCACCCCTCCACTCCCACCCCAAGAGGAAGGAGCTTATCCTGGATCAGACCCTCTACTGAATTCTTCCACTTACTTGACCAGGGTGGTGGTACATCTGGGTTCTCGAGTCGTTTCCTGAGGCCCGTTCAGAGACTGAAGGGAGACATGAGTGTATGTGCTCCTGCCTAGAAACCGAGGAATGGCTAGAGTGTTCCCTGAAGGTTCCTAGGGTACCAGATTATTTTGGAAAGTTTGCTTCTAGGTGTTCACTCTCCCACCCGTGAGGAAGTCATCTTTCTCTAAGAATTCGCAGGGGCTCAGTGTCTATGTGTTAGATATTAAGACTCAATCACCTTTGGGGGCCAGCCTGGAGTTACAGGATACACATCCCACATAATCTGGCATTAAGAAAAAGAAAACGGTGCCAACTCAACCCAGATTTAAGAGCCAGAAACAAGCACCATGAATTTACTGTCTCAAAGAGACCGAGCGTGTTCTGGTTCTCCAGAAATCCCGAGGGGAGAAAAAAATCAGTTTACATATACTCATACAAGGAACTTGATCTATTTTGCAAAGAAGATTATCTGGCTCCCAGAAGGTTCTGGGCTCCAATAAGATGGTCTGTCTTACAAGGCTAGCTCCAGTTCTTAGCGATTAAAAGGGCTCCCAAGCCCTGGGATCCTGGGCACTGATGAGGGCCGCACACTCTTGGCTCCAGTTAAACTGCTGGTGTTTGAGCTGTGTGGCTACTTGCTTCCTGGTCCTGCCGCAGTCCCTGGAGTAGTTGGTTTAGGAGTGTAAGGTTGCTGTCCCTGCGAGGCAGGGGCAAAGGTGGCAGACAGTTCCCTTTATACTCGATCACTGCCATCTTGGCCCGATCCTGCTCATTCCGATTTGGGATCTGCAGCATTCTCGTGTAGCCCCCATTCTGACCTTGGAACCGAGGGGCCAGTACTTGAAACAGCTTTGGGATCAAGTCTTTCTCCTAAAGGGGGAGTTATCCAGGAGAGAGCAGAGAGTCAGGCACACACTGCAGAGAAATTTCACTTTCAGCATTCTCAAAGGTAGGGTCCAAACACCAACACCCCGCCCCAAACTTCCCTCACGGAGAACTTCTGTGTATTGTCAAAAACTACAGAGGGTACTGTATAGCGCAGTGAACTATACCCAGTCTCTTGGGGTAGACCACGATGGAAGAAAATATAGGAGAGGAGTTCCCGTCGTGGCTCAGTGGTTAATGAATCCGACTAGGAACCATGAGGTTGCGGGTTCGGTCCCTGGCCTTGCTCAGTGGGTTAAGGATCCGGCGTTGCCGTGAGTGGTGGTGTAGGTCGCAGACGCGGCTCGGATCCTGTGTTGCTGTGACTGTGGTGTAGGCTGGTGGCTACAGCTCCGATTGGACCCCTAGCCTGGGAACCTCCATATGCCGCGGGAGCGGCCCTAGAAAAGGCAAGACAAGACAAAAAAAAAGAAAAAAAAATATAAGAAGGAGGATATATATATATATTCCCACATATACATGAGACTGGGTCACTTTGCTAAACAGCAGAAATTGGCACAACACTGTAAATCAACTCTAGTAAATTTTTTTTTTTAAAAGAGGCAAGAAAAACACAGAGGGAATTAGTTACAGGCAGTTGTGTAGATTCAGATTCCCATTGAATTCAATGATCTCAGGACACACATCTCTAGTTTACATCTGTCCTTAAGGGCATGGCATGACTAAGCTTATTCCTGCCCGGTTCCCTCTCCTCTAACAACTCCTCCGACGTAGGGAGCCAAGGAACACATGTGGGAGACAGGATGCGCTCACCGTGAGCCAGAAGTCAGCCATGCGCATGGCTCGTTCGTTGGTGTCTCCCAGCTTCCCATAGTCGATGAGCTGCGAGGACACAAGAACTTACTCAACCCGAGCAAGAAAAGGGGGCCCATCTTACCTCCCGAATGCCAGACTGCAACGCATCATGCTACGAGCAAAGCGTCTGGATAAGGCGGGCCTCACCGGTCTTCCACGTGCGGGGTCAGAGGGGTGGACTCGGCTGGCGGTACTCGCGGACTCAGACCTCGCGCAGGGCTTACGAGGCGGTCTCAATTCTTCCCCAGCTCCCGCCGGACCCGCCCCCGCAGGCCCGACCTGACCCGGAGCAAGAGGGTCCCTCCGCTCACCTTCTCCGCGTAGCCCCTCAGCTCGTCCACGCGTGCCCATGACGCCTCGATGCGTTCGTGTCGCACCAGTCCCGTAAGCAAGTTCTGCAACAGGTGGATGCGGGACTCGGGACCAAGGCCCAGGCGGCGGAAGACGCGGCCGTGGGAGATGGCGGCGGCCACCGACAGCCGCATCGTCCCGGCTTCTCCCCGCCCCCGGGAGGCCGGAACCGGAAGCTCCGCGAGGTGCGCGGAGAGGCGGAGCCGAGAGGACGCATGCGCCGTAGGCAGGTGCGTGGCGGACGTGTTTGCGCATGTGTAGCGGAGACTGCCTCGTTGGCAGCCTCGGGGAGGGCGGGGAAGGGGCGTCGACCTCTCCCTGAGGAGGCGGGCGGCGCGGCTCCGGCCCGGGAGCGCCGCCTGGTGTGAGGGAGCCGGCCTCGGGTGTCTCGCGTGCTGCGTCCGTCGTCCTGCAGGGCGCTGGAAGCTAGCTCCGCCTGCAGCCGGCTCGGAAAGTGAGTACCTGAGGGGAAGGCGCCGGGCCGGGTCGCGGTCTCTCGGGCTGGCGCCCTGCCCGCCCCCGGCCGCGGCGAGGTCTGACCCCCTGAGCGGTCCCTTGTTAAAGAAAATTGTTTTCAGTGGTCGTGGTGCCGTGAGTGGAATAACGGTGAGAGGAAAGAGACCCAGACGGCGAAACTTTTCTCTGAAGTGCGTGTCATCATCCCAGTTCCAGAAGAATTTCAGTACCGCTGCGGCTGGTGCTTTTGAGCCTTCGTGCTCTGCCGATTGGCGGTGCCTTCGTCACAGTTGCTTCTTGTGGATTCCCTCGTCCCCCTCCGCGAAGGCTGTGCCGGGTCCTACCCCGTCCCCACACCTCCTGCCCCGCCCCTCTGGGCCTCAGGAGATGCCCTTTTAAAAATGAAAGAGAGCCCTGGCGTTCCCTTCGTGGCCTCGAGGGTCAACGGATCCGACGAGGAACCGTGGGGTTGCGGGTTCCATCCCTGGCCTCGCTCAGTGGGTTAAGGATCCGGCGTTGGCGTGAGCTGTGGCTTGGATCCCCTGTGGCTGTGGCTGTGGCGTGGGCCGGTGGCTACAGCTCTGATTCCACCCCTAGCCTGGAAACCTCCATGTGCTGCAGGGGTGGCCCTAAAAAGACCAAAGACAAAAAAACAAAACAAAACAAAAACCCCAAAAATAAAACAAAACAAAAAAACATGAAAAGTAATAGAGCCCTGCAGATCAGATGTAATTAGTTAAGATCAAGTCTTACTGGGCTGGGGTGGGGGCCTAATCCCAAATGGCTGATGTCTCAGAAAAAGAATCTCTAAGGAGAGACAGTGACCCACAGGGGGGATACCATGTGGCGGAGAAGGCAGAGGACAGAGTTGTCCAGTTGTAAGTCGAGGGTTTTCTGGCAAACCTCAGAAACTAAGAGCATGGTTTGGAACAGATTGCTCCCTGGATCCTTCAGAGAATGCAGCCAGTGGACAGGTTCACTTACATTTTTTTTTGATAACGCATATTTAGATTTGTTCTTCTGTCTTTCTCTTAGGTTAGCAGAGAAGGCTTGTTAATTTTAATTTTGAAGTTTCTTTTGTTGGAAGTAACACACATACAAATACAAAAAGTCTTAAACATATGGATATGTTGGTAGAGATTTATACACACCGCACTTCACAATAAGCCCCAGAAATTACAATGTTGTCTGTGCCTTGTTTCTTTGGGATCAATTATTTTTTTTGTCTTTTTTTTTTTTTTTTTAAGGGCCACACCTGTTGCATATGGAGGTTCTCAGGCTAGGGGTTGAGTTGGAGCTATAGCTGCCAGCCTACACCATAGCTACAGCAATGCTGGATCCAAGTGGCGACCTACACCACAGTTCATGATCCTTAACCCACTGAGCAAGGCCAGGGATCGAACCTGGGTCCTCATGGATACTAGTCGGGTTCATTAACCACTGAGCCACTACGGGAGCTCCATTTTTGGGATCAATTTTTACAGCTTTCAGTTATCTTCACATTCCACTGTTAATATCATCATCTGAAAATTCATCATAAATTTCTATTCATAAAGACTTGGGAAAATTTTGTTCTTCTCAGAAGTCAGAGCAAATGAAAATTGACCCTAGTGTTATTTGATCCATTGCTTTAAAAGGCATGTCCTGGAGTTCCCGTCGTGGCGCAGTGGTTAACGAATCCGACTAGGAACCATGAGGTTGCGGGTTCGGTCCCTGGCCTTGCTCAGTGGGTTAAGGATCCGGCGTTGCCGTGAGCTGTGGTGTAGGTTGCAGATGCGGCTCGGATCCCGCGTTTCTGTGGCTGTGGCACAGGCCGGTGGCGACAGCTCCGATTTGACCCCTAGCCTGGAAACCTCCATATGCCGCGGGAGCGGCCTAAGAAATAGCAACAGCAACAACAACAACAACTACAACAACAACAGAAAAAAGGCAAAAAGACCAAAAAAAAAAAAAAAGGCATGTCCTTGTGGTGAAAACATACAGAACAGTGTCAGACTTTGTCCTTATTTTTTTGGTTATGTGAGATCATCATCTCTTGTCTGTTCTCCTGGCAGTATTCAAACTTTGATTCTTTTTTTTATATGTCAGTTTCCTTACATTTTGTTGTTGCATAATTAATGGCTTTCTCTACAGTTTTTGTGGGTTGACGTTCAAGGAATTTTAAACCGTAGTGTCTTATTGTATATTGTTTCAGGCACATTCTGGCTGTTTGCAGTTATTTTTGTGTCTGATTTACCTCGTCTGAAACTTTACCTTTATATAAAAAAAATTCAAGAAAGAGAAAAATCTTATACAAATAGGATTGTTTATTTTAAATTTATAGTTTTGGGAGCAGGGTTATGTTCTACCACAAGGGTCAGAGGCACAAAATGTGCCTAAAGTGAGCTTGAAAGATCACAAATTGTTATGAATTTACTATAAAAAGTGATATTATGCGGCTGAATCTGACTGTGTAACTGATAGTTTTTCAGATTAGCATTCATGAAGAATAAAATATGTTTTAGTGGATTAGTTTTAAAAAGTGGTAGTTTGAAGCCTGCATATATTTTATTATAATGCAACAGTAACCATATTGGCTGTTTATAATTTAGACCAATAAAAGGCTTTTGTTTGAGGGTTATTGTATCACTAACACTATTTAGTAGATGTGATACAAGTCAGATTGACTTATAGTTAGTTTTATTACTGTTTTAAAGTTCTTTACAGACAATTCACCTTCTTAGGCTCACATTGGGGCAGGCTACTTATACCTCCCAACCCTCGGTACCCACTGGCTTTGGGAAATTTTGAGAGTAGGAGAATTGCTTGCATGTCAGAAATGTTGTAAGTAGATAAACAGGCTTTTTCCTTTACTCTGACTGCATCCCATCCTGCTGATGTCTTCATGAAGTGATGCCCTGGGAGCCAGTACAGGGAGCTCAGTAAGTGTTCAATCAGGGATTTAGTGATGATGGTGAGAAACGGTTGTTGATTGGACCCCAAGCCAACCTTTGTTTCTATCCCTAGAATCCTGAATGTCTGGAAGTACAGGGACTATCTCCTTCTGGATTTTTTTCCCTCCTCAGGTCAGGGTCTAAACACCTCTTTGGATCTAGCGTTCTAGGAAAAATTGAACAAAGACAGAACCTGTCTCTGGTATTAGATGGAACTGTGATTATATTAGGCTCAGTTAAAATGGGTTTCCCACACTTGAATCACTAGAATATTGAAGATAACAATTTTTTTATTACTCAATGAATTTATTACATTTATAGTTGTACAATGATCATCACAATCCAATTTTATAAGATTTCCATCCCACACCCCTGTGCATTCCCCCCACCCCCCAAACTGACTCCTTTGGAAGCCGTAAGTTTTTCAAAGTCTGTGAGTCAGCATCCATTCTGCAAAGAAGTTCAGTCTGTCCTTTTTTCAGATTCCACATATCAGTGATAGCATTTGATGTTGGTGTCTCATTGTCTGACTGACTTCACTTAGCATGATAATTCCTAGGTCCATCCATGTTGCTAAAAATGCTGGCATTTCGTTCCTTTTAATGGCTGAGTAATATTCCATTGTGTATATGCACCACATCTTCTTGATCCACTCCTCTGTCAGTGGATATTTAGGTTGTTTCTATGTCTTGGCTATCGCAAATAGTGCTGCAATGAACATTGGAGAACATGTGTCTTTGCGAGTTGTGGTTTTCTCTGGGTAGATGCCGAGGAGTGGGATTGCTGGGTCAAATGGTAGTTCTATGTTTAGTTTTCTGAGGCATTGCCACACTGTTTTCCACAGTGGTTGCACCAATTTACAATCCCACCAACAGTGTACTAGGGTTCCTTTTTCTCCACACCCTCTCCAGCACTTATTGTTGGTAGACTTTTGGATGATGGCCATTCTGGCTGGTGTAAGGTGGTACCTCATCATGGTTTTGATTTTCATTTCTCTAATCATGAGTGATGTTGAACATCTTTTCATGTGTTTTTTGGCCATCTGTATGTCTTCTTTGGAGAATTGTCTGTTTAGATTTTCTGCCCATTTTTTGATGGGTTGTTTGCTTTTTTTGTGTGTGGAGCTGCAGAAGGTGTTTATAAATTTATTACTGTGTTTATATATTGTTTTCCCTAATTCAGTTAGCATTTTTATTGCTAATGCTCTCACCTCTTTATCTGGTAAATTATTTATTCCATTTCACTAGTTGTTTTCTTCAGGGGTTTTCTTTTTCCTTTTTTTTTTTTTTTTTTTTTAGTTGAAACAAATTCTCTGTCTTGTTATTTTGCTTTCTGTCTCTATGATTTTGGTGAAACAGTTATCTGTCATGGTCCTAAAGTTTTCCCTTGTGTGGGAGTGTCCCTATTCAGTCTACCTCTGCCCAGTGGGTTTGGTAGGAGAGCTGGATGTGATATGAGCATGAGTTATGTCTTTCCCCAGGTTGTGTGTTCAGGCAGCTGTCCGCTTGTAAGTAGGTGGGGCTGGAGATGGAGGGCTTGGGGTGGAGCCAGGTGTGAGCTGGGGCTTCTCCTCTGTGCACTGGCCAGCACTACCATATTGGGGGCAGGGCCATGTTCCAAATTTTTGGAGCAGAAACCCTAAGGGATGGGTCCAAGCTGGCTCCATTCCCTTCAAGAGTGTGCTCTCTCCCATCCCACCACCAGCACCCTTCTCCCAGAGGGTGGCAGTACTGGAGCAAGAGGAGCTGGGGCAAGCTTTCACTGTGGATCTGTAACACCCGTCCTCTTATAAGTGTTCTCCCAGGGCCGAAGTCCTGACCTGATTCCTTCTCTTCCCTTCCTGCCTGATTGCATGTGGATCTTTCTTATAACCTTGGTTGTGCAAGAGTCTTTCTGCCAGTCTCCAGTAAGTTTTTGATGAGAATTTTGCCATATGTAGATGCATTTTTGAGGAGTCTGTGGGGAGATGTGAGTTCTGTATCCATTGATTGCACCCCCAGTGCCTCCTATTCCTGATGATCATATGATTCTCATCCCTCCTGACTCCATTCCACCCACTCCACTGCTCCTGAGATCTCCCTCAGTGACTCCAGCCCATTTACCCTGTATTCCCTTAATCTTTTTTTTTTTTTTTGGGCTTTTTGCCATTTCTTGGGCCGCTCCCATGGCATATGGAGGTTCCCAGGCTAGGGGTCGAATTGGAGCTGTAGCCGCCGGCCTGTGCCACAGCCACAGAAACGCGGGATCCGAGCCATGTCTGCAACCTGCACCACAGGTCATGACAATATTAGATCCTTAACCCACTGAGCAAGGCCAGGGACTGAACCCGCAACCTCATGGTTCCTAGTCGGATTCGTTAACCACTGAGCCACGATGGGAACTCCTGTATTCCCTTAATCTTGACCCTATGTTGATGGCAACTTTACTCTCTCCACTGCTATCACAGAAAATACCATTCCTACATAGCCATCTTCTCTCCATCCCAACTTATTTCTTGCCAGTTTTTTGGGAGGAGGAGGGTTCTTGACCATAGCCTCTGAATTTCATTTAATAATCACTTGCTTAAAGACTTGAGGGATTTATCCAAAATGTTTTTATTTATATACCACAATTTTGGCTTGAAAATAAAAGTTTACATATAATGTGTACTATTCTTAGTTAAGAGTTTTTATGGATTCATTAAACAAATATGAAAGGCATTTAAGAAATGTTAACTTTGGAGTTTTTCAAGGATGCAGTGATGCCAGAGATAGATGCTATGTTATGATGAGTTCTATTTAAATCACTATTTAAATTTTATCCTATTAGAAGGTGCTTCCAACTCTCACTGAGACTATTTTTTATAGACCAAAAGGAAAACCCTACTTTTCAGGAACATCTATGTCCCTTATAATTTTTCTGTTCCAGGATTTTTTTTTTCTTTTGGAGACATGGTCATTTGACTTGAAAATGAGAAAAGGCTTGAAGTTCTTGAGGGCACAAAGACAACAGAGCCGACACACCTATCTTCCAGCTCTGAAGATTCAAGTCCATTGACTGCTGTTCCTTGGACTGTCTTGTTTTCACTGGCTAAGGAGGGATAGAGACTGTGGCCTTATATGAAAGCCAGTGAATGTCCTTATGTTAGGCATGAAGAAATTTCCTTTACATCAAGATTCTTTGGATCATCAGCTTTGAGAATATAGCATAAGTCATTGTTTCAGAAGGTATAGGTTTGCAGAATGGTGATTTCTTTCTCCTCTCAGGCACTTGGTTGGCTTCAGAATGTTTTTCATTTTAACTTCTGCTCATGACCCTATGGCTCAAATAGTATGAAAAGCCACGTTTGCCTAATTTGGAGATAAGCATTTGCTTACATTGCAATATATAAAAAACATTTCTTATTGAAATATCATCATGTAAAAACTATATATTCTTTTATATTTTAATCTTGAGGAGATAGTTTTTAAAAAATTAATCATTTAATCACATTTGACCTTGTCCACAGCCTTGATTAAAATGTCCTTTTTACCTGGTCCTAAGTCTTATTCCAAAGCCAGTCCTTTCCAGACTTGTACATAGCCTTAGGCTTTTAAGACCTAAGCTTTGGTGAATTTTTCTTTTATTTTTCCTGCTTTCCTTTTCTTCTCCTTTTTTTTAAAATGAGGAAACTGCCAAGGTACCAGGGAAGAAGAGGGTTATGGTTAGATGAGAAAACCTGTTATTTGATTTCTATTTTCTATATTTGCTTGATAATATTTCCTGAATTTATGCAGACTCTTTGCTGATCCAGTTTCAGCTTTTTTCCCCCTAGAACAGAATATGCCAAAACGTCACAATATGTGGGAATCATGAACTTTCCAGGAATATTTTTGCATTAAAGCATTAATAACTTTTACTCACAAATACAAAGGGCAAAAAAATATACTTAGAAATGAAGACAATTTGTAGCTTCCAGTCAAGAACTGGATATTTGTTGAAATAGTCATATAGTTATTCTATAGAATTTGTAGCAGTCTGCAGTGCTTTTAATGTCCCTCTATGAAAATGAATCATTTGACATTTCATATAACATTATACATTAAAAATAAAAAATTCTCATAATAGTTTAAAATATGAAGTAGGTATTTTAAGTGGATTGTATTTGATATTATCATGTGTTCATATATTTTAGTAACATGTTTTTAAACCAGAAGGAATTGAGAGAAAGGAAATGAAATCCTTTCAGAGCAAATCTTCAACTTCTTCTTGTTAATTGTTTTAGTTTCGGATGTTTCATTTGAAAAATAGGTACAATGAAGGTTTTCATGATGAGGAGGTGGTATTTTCGCCTTGATCAGTTAAGGTGCCTCTTTTATTCAGATCCCGGGGCTCTCTTTGGAGTGTTGAGTATTAGTTTTATTTCAAGTCATCAAGCACATTCTGTTTTGTGATTTCTTCCCATGCATCAGGAATTTTACCTTTACCTATAAATCCCTTTTGATATTTTTCTTCAAGTGTTGATCTGAAGTGGCAGACAAACCATTTCCAGTATGGCTGGTCGGATGTGTCTGGGGTGATGCTCCACGTGGCATAGTCCCCTCCCGCCTGTCGATAGTTCTTATATGGGATGCGCCTACCATCGTCCAAAAGGAAGAAACAATCACTTGTCACCAAACTAGTGCAGTAATCAAGGACAAAGTTGTTTGTTTCGTACCAGAACATTCCATTGACAGCCTGCGGACGATGGAAGGGAACACTGTGGTCTCCGTCATGGGTAGGGATTGTGTTTGTACAAATTGCTCTACAGCAGGGACACTGCTTCCAGCAGCCAGAGAGATGCTCAGAGAGCATTTTCTGGATTTCAGGAACCATTTCTTCTACAGGCACATCCAGACAGTTCTGTTCTACTCTGTTCATTTCAGGATCCAAAGCTTTACACATGGCTTCTTTGAGAAACTCCATATCTTTTATCTCCTGGTGCTCGATGCTTACCAGGTCTTTTCGTGGAAAGATCAAGTCACTCCTCAGTTTATCACAGAACAAATCCAACCACCCAGACGCGGGGCTCCTTTTATCTTTAGCTATTTCTGTGGCTTCGTGAATAGCTGAGAGGATGTCATTCTTGATGGCATCTACACTCATTTTTAAAAAAGTCTTCATTTTTTCACTCCCTTCGTCAGAACAGTAGCTTTTAATCTGGTTTTCGATGTAATTTTTAAAAAACGATTGAGGATTATGGAGGTACTGCCAGTAGTTATTAAAATTTTCCTCTTGTGCCAGAGAGATGAGAATGTGTTTCTCCAGGTTAGACCTGTTTCCACTGAATGCTGGGCAGGTGGCTCGAATGTCCCCAGCAATTTGGGGGGCCATTTTTTTCCTTATGGTGTTGGAGACAGCAGGGGTGAGTTTGTTCCACAGAAAATCGACAAATGTCTTGATTGAGGTTGCTCCTTGACAGGAGATCTTAAAACTCATGAAGAAATCATCTTTCTTGCTTTCCAGATAGTTGACAGGATCATTTGCTCTCTTGAATGCCTTGTGCATCTCCTTAAACTTCACCGATGCTCTTTGGAATAAACACAATGACAGATCTATTTCATAGTTTCTTGTAAATGTGTATCTTTCCTGAGTGGGTGCAGATTTCACCTCCTCATCTATTATTCTCAGGATTTCATGGAAATAGATTGGATCATAATCATGCTTTTGCCTACAGATGTTGTTAATCGTCTCATTAAATTTTGAAAGAATGCGGTCAGTAGTCATATGTATGGATGCTTCATCCTGGGCCTCTAATGTCATTTTAGAAAAGGTCCAATATTTTGTTTTCATTTGGACATGTTTATCATATTTAATCATAAACTCTTTTCCCCAGGCTTTCTTCAGTTTATCCACCATCTTTTTCTCCTTTTTGAAATAATCCAAAAGGATGTTTTCAGCATCCACTTCAATCGCAGGCTCTGTGACTGGAGGGAGAGTCGAGGACACATCATAGACCCATTTTTTCCAAAGTGGGTTGAATTTCTTACGTAGCTCTTCCTCACTCCATTCTGTGCCTTTTACAGTTAAAGCCAAATTTCGGCTTTTTTCCAATAATTCCTTTTCATAACCTGATTTTTTGTTATCCAGTTTTTCTTGATTTTTTTTGAAACGAATAAGTTCTTTGGCTTTTCTTTGGCTGTCTGAAATTAGTGACTCTTTAAGGATCATTAGCTTATTTTCAAAATTTCCCTTCCATTGAACCAGCACTTCACTATCTGGATCTTCACTGAAATATTTTTCAAGTTCTTGCTTGATGGCCTCATACTTGTCTGTGACGGGAGCCGCAAGTGTGTGTGCTTCAAGTGTGTGGATTTTTCCATTCTGAATCTGGTTGATCAGCTGGTCCTGCAGGCTCAGCACATGACTCCTCAGCTCCCACGTCCATTTGTTATACATGGTTTCCAGCTTGCTCATAGCCGTAACCTCTCGGGTATTCCTGAAGCTGAAAACAAAGTTCTCATTCAGCAGGGCTTTCCACAGATCCTGAACTCGGAATTTGACATCTGATATCTTCATGATGCTTCCCCTTGCCTCCTGTTTGGCAGTTGCAAGGATCCTGCTTTTCAGTTCCTGGGCATTGTGGCTGTAGCGAGGATTGGGAGGGGCCATTGGGGGGTTGCCATCCCAGAGGTGAGCGAAGTAGTAGACGTGAGTATGGACATCAAACTTAATGACGTCACTGAAGCGGCCGACGTCAGAGCACTGTTCCTCCTCAGCTGCTGTGGCTGCCATTTCATCCAGTCTCTGCTCTAGCCGCCTCCGTCCTTCCATGGTGTGGTCTTTGGCTGTAACTTCGCCCACATTCTGATGGACAAAGAGGCAGCTGGGAGAGATTTTTACTTGTTTCATCCTCAGGAAGGCTTGGACAGCTATTTGTAGAATATCTTGCATTTCCGATGGATTTTCCCCAAAAATATTGATCACAGTTAAGTTGCCAAGGCCGATGACAAAAGTTGCCAACTCATTGTCACGATTCTGGGACTTGTTGCTGAGTTCAGGTGCCCGAAGGCCTTCCGTGTCCACAACAAGAAGAAAGTCAAAGCCAAGTTCGTCTGTGAACGTCTCCTCCACCTCCAGGAGCTGCATGTAAGCCCCCCGGGTACACCTCCCAGCACTGACAGTGAACTGCAGCCCAAACATTGCATTCAGTAGGGTGGACTTCCCTGAGCTCTGCAGACCAAGGATAGAGAGAACAAAGAGCCGTTTGTCTCCAAGTTTCTCAGAGACCTTGTCAAAAACAGCTGCCACCCACCTCAGGGGCACATATGAAGCATCGCCATCCATCAGCTCAATGGGAACACCAGATAGCATCAGATCTGCGGCCATGTGAGGAAGGGAGAGAAACAAGACATCTTTTGTGGAGGA
Source organism: Phacochoerus africanus (assembly GCF_016906955.1). NCBI lineage: Eukaryota > Metazoa > Chordata > Mammalia > Artiodactyla > Suidae > Phacochoerus > Phacochoerus africanus. The sequence continues at coordinate 2,935,781 of NC_062554.1, read as the reverse complement.
ACCTTCTTCAAGAGCTTCGTAGATCTGGCCAAGTTCTCTGAGAATCTGCTCAACTCCCAAGGTACAGTCACTAATCCTTCTGGAGATAGCTTCCAACTCATTTTGCAGGCCTTTCAGGGAGCTGCTCTCTTGTGCCTCTTGCTTTTCTTTTTGGACCCGTGACCACAGTTGCTTTTTCTTCTCATTTAGTTTCTCCAAGTGTCCTGCAGTCAGGTTGTCTAAAAACACACTCAGCCATTGCAAGAAGTAGAGTTTGGTGTGAGTTTCGGAATGTTTTTGGAGAATTCCCAGGACAGAATGCATTAAGTCATTGAGAGGAAAGGCTTTCATCAACTGTCGACATCGTATCATTTGTTTGTCTGTCTCGATGTCACTCTTGTGCTGTTCAATGCTCCGATTCCCCTTTTCTCTCAGGTGATAGAGTTCTTTGTCTTTTTTGCACCAAAGTTGCCACAGTTCTCCCTGAAGGGGCAGTAGGTTTTCCTTCAACTGAGCTATTTCCATGTCTTCCAGTAGGGCCATTAGAACCTCTGCCTTGGTTTTGGCTTCCTTGCAGTCTTCCTGGTCTTCATCAATAAGCATTCCTTGCTTGCGAGCAACTTGAGCACAGTTTTCCAAGCTGAGAGCAGTGTCAGAGGGTTTTAGCAACCCTCTGATTGTAGTTGCGAGCTCCTCTATGAATTCTGCCTCATTTCTGTTCCTGATCCCAATTCTCACTCTCGGGCCAGAGGTACTGGACATGGCTTTTTCCTTATCGTCAAGCAAACAGATTAAAGGTTTTGGCGACTGACACAGCGCCCGGACAACTTTTCGGCTTTCTTGACTGTCATCAGAAGTTGACATGAGGACCACAATGAGCGAGGAGACCTCCTGCAAAAAGGTGAGTTGCTGTTTGTGTTCCTTCGCATCTCCATGGAGATTGGTGAAGGTCAAGCAGTTGTCAAACCTGTCCTCATCTCCCGCCCCAGGACAGAACCAGGTGACTTCCACCACACCTGCCATCAAGAGACGTCCCTGCTGCTCCCTTTGCAGTGTCGGTGAAAAAAGACATCGTGCTTCCGTTGACTGAGCAGACAGTTCATGATCTGAGATTTGGAGGCAGAGAAGCCCTTTCCGACTCTGAGAAAGGACACAATGGGGGTAGAGACTCCACACATCTGCTGATTCTTGTAATTATCCTTCTCCTGTTCTGTTGGTTTCCCTGCTTGCTGCCAGCTCCTCCTAATTTGACGGAGGGACCAGAGAGAGAATTCTATTTGAGCATTGCAGGGATGAGGTATGAGGAGGGGGAGGGCAAACTGACAGATGGCAAGTTTGGCGAAAATATACTGTCTGGCAAAGTCATCTGCGCAGTGAAGGATCGCCATCTGAATGTCCATAGGGTGAACACGGGCTTGACAGCAGTGGCTGAAGGATGAGTGGGACCGTCCTTGTCTTCCACCAGGTCTTCGTACGGATCAAGTCTGCATTTTCTTGACCTGTGTTGCTTGAGCACACCTGCTCCTCTGTGTACTCCTCATCTCTGATGACCAGGTATCTCAGGCCGTAATCCAGCATCATCAGCTTCTGCAGGAAGTAGAAAGGAAGCTCTCTTTCAGAGCAGGGCTGGGTGTTGTACACGGAAGTCTACTAGATCAGGTGGAAGTTAGATCTGCTCATCTTTTTTGGGTAGTAATGTTCTAGGCCTAGACGCTGGAGTAGTTCTAGGAAGGCTCCGTTCTCTATGACCTCCGGTCTGTTGGGCTCCTTGTCTTCATGGATGAGACTTTGCAGTTGTTTTCTCACCTCCTCCATTTGCAGTGAAGAGACAGTGGCTTCATAATCTCCATCAATGAGCAATCTCAAGTCTTTTTCTAGGTTTTCCCAATTAGAATCTGTTCCCAGTTTGGTGAGAACGTGAATGACTTCTTTAGAGAACGATTGTCCCATGTGATGTCGTATGAATGCCAAGCGTTGTTTTTTCTCCTCTGGAGAAACGGCTTTGATGCCAGCTGTAGCTGTCAGACCTGTGAGCACCAGGAAAGCCTGAGCCCTATAATCGCAAATAGTTTTGAGCTCTTGATACTTATCTTGGGCAGTTTGCATTGTGTGCAGTAGGAAGTCTATGTCATCGTAGCCCAGAAGGCACTGAAATGTATTGTTTACCACGTGATATCCTGCCCCAGCTGCAATGGAGAGTAGCAGGATGTATGTGTCTGCCTGCCCCATTTCTTGGAGGTGATTGAAGAAGCAGCCGAGAGACATGCTGACCTCGTAAGTTGCCTTTCTTTGAGCTTCCTCCAGGGATTCTGTGGACTCCGATGTGGCCTTCACTTCCAGTAGGTCATCCTGGGTTTTTTTAAAGGTTTTAATTAATTCAGAGAACTGGGTGATGGTGACAGGTTCTTGCTCTGGTTCTGGCTGATATATCCACTGCATAATGGAGTGAACCTGCGGAAAGTTTGACCCTCTGTAGACGTGAGGATCCAAGAGGCTGCACAACTGAGATTTAATAAATTTCGTCTCAGAAATGGAAGACGTTTTGCAAAAGTTGACAGTGTTCACCAGAAAATTCTGCAGACCCGAATCTGTGAGGCATGTATTAGTCCAAGTGTCATGACTTTTGGTTTTGTGGCTCAAGGTTTGCCTGAAATTTCTTAGCTTTTTAAGCTGCTCTTCAGGATCAGATACCTCCCAGGATCTCACATCCTCTAGGAAAACCCTGGCCTCCTCCTCCGCACTCAGTAGTTCTTCTCCCTCCTGGATCTGGGCAGTCAGACCAGTCAGCGCGGCGTAGCTGTCTTTCAGGCAGTTGGCCACCTGAAGAGGATCCTTAAAGTCGCTTCTGTGGTTAAAGAGGATCATGTCCCAAATGGGCACCAGCTGAAGTCCCCGGTCAATGACGCACCAGGTTTGGTTACTGGCGACCAGGCCAGCTTTCCACTCCAGCAGACCGTTTGCTTCAGGTGGGCCACCTGTGTGGGCCACAGATAAGTGGACCTTGGTTTGAAGATTTTGCACGTTTGTTCTCTGAGAGCCTGTTTTTGAATGAGCGTCTGACACATCCACACCTGCAGCAACGTTCACCCCAAAGCCACTGTAGCTGCCTGTTACGTAAGCATCCAGGGCCTGTGCTGACTGCTGCTTCACTTCTTCCAGCTGCTCTCTTTGGAAACCCTCTGAAACTGCTTTCCACCAGTAGATTCCTCCCAGGTGCAGAGGGCCCTGGTCAGCATGAGAGCCAAACCTGCGGAAGAAGGCTTCAGTCCTGCGCCTCAGCAAGGGGAGTCTGTCTGGGTCCTCGGGCTGACCCATTAGGTCCTCAATGCATTTCAGTTCCTGGAGCGCAGCCTTGGAGAAGTGGAGCTGATCAAAGGGAAAGTGGCAGGAGGCCAGTGGGATGTAGCTGAACTTGGTTGAGCAGAAGTAAGGGAGCTCAGCCTGTGACTGTTGGGTTTCCTTGGATTCTGAATGTTTTCTGTGATCCGTACTAGATTCCAGGCTCCATCCCCAAGCTCCACCCTTTGCTGAGGCAGTTACACTGAAGCCCAGCTTCTCCATAGTCTTTGTGAACATGGATTCTGCTTGAGAAGATGTAAATTGTTTTGTTTCCATCCGTGTACCCTGCTGGGGGCCACAGAGGGAGAACTCCTTAGGGACACTGAGTAGCTCCTCCCTTTTCTCTATCAGGCCATTTTGGTCACTGGTTTTGTAAATTCCCTGCAGGGCTAGTCCTCCAGATGCATGTCTCACTAGCTCCCTCTCCGGGAGGTTTTGCCTATGAGCCAGTCTCCCCTCCACGAGGTGTAATTGTCTCTGCATGTTTTCTATGACTTCTTTGAGGGAGTTTTCAGGTGGTGGCCAGAACTCTTTGGGGATCTCCATTGCCTGCCTCAGCTCTGCCTCCTTTTTCCTCACTGCTTCTGCATTTCGCTGCCTCCCTTCTGACAGCAAGCCTCTTAGCTCCTGCAGTGCCTGTTCTGCCTGTTTGTGTGTTTTCATTCTTGTTTCCACCTGAGACTCCCAAAACTCTTGTAGCCTATTCGAGTGTGACAGGTTAAGCAGCTTGTCCAGGGCCCTTTTCTCCCAGGGATGTTGTGCCTGGGATTTCAGCTTCTGGAGGTCTTGCTCTTCGAGGTGTTGTAAGGCCTGGGCAGAGGTCACACCCAGGTGTTCCTGTAGCTTTGGCAACCAGTACTCAACTGCCAATCCTGCTTCTCTCAGCATCTCTTGGAGACTTTGCCCCTTTTTGCCTCTGAGCAGTGGCTCATCAGTTGTAGACTCTATTATGTCCATGGCTGTGGGAAGAAAAGACACCAAGTTAGCCTGTGTGTAATTAATATCTGGAAATCTGTGATAAATTGCTAGCAACTGTTTTTTTTTTCCCAGCAGAAAAAAAATTGGGGGGACAATCCCATTTATGCTAACATCAAAAATAATAAAATATTTCGGAATAAACTGAACGAAGAGGGTGAAAGGCCTATACGCTGAAACCTATCAACAGATGAAGGAATGTGGAAATGATACCAAGAAATGGAAAAATAATCTATGTTCCTGAATTAGAAGAAATAATGTTGTTAAAATAATACTACCCAATGTAATTTATAGATTACATGCAGTCAGTATCAAAATACCCACGACATTTTCCACAGAAGTACTACCAATATTCCTGCTACTTATTTGGAACCACAAAAGACCACAATTGCCAAAGCAGTCTTGAGAAAAAAAAATGAATCTTAAGTTTTCATGTTTCCTGAGTCAGTCTATATGACGAAGCTAAACTAATCAAAACAGCATGATACTGGCATAAAAACACACACATACATCAGTGAAACAGAATAGAGGGCCCAGAAATTAACCTACACATATTTGGTGAAAGATACACGTAGTTGTATGAAAGAGGCAGGAACACAATAGAGAAAAGATAGTGTTTTCAATATGTGGTGCTGGGAAAAGTGAACAACTATATTGAAGCAATGATAACTAGCCAAGAACTGGGCAGAAGATCTAAATAGACACTTCTCCAAAGAAGACATATAGATGGCCAACAGGCACTTGAAAAGATGTTCATCATTGCTAATTTTTAGAGAAATTCAAATCAAAACCAGAATGCAGTATCACCTCATACCAGTCAGAAAGCTGTGTCAAATATTGTACAAATAATACATGCTGGAGAGTGTGTCATGAAGAGGGAACCCTCCTTCACTGTTGGTGGGAACATAAATTGATGCAACCACTATGGAAAGCAGCATGTAGGTTCCTTAAAAAATTGAAAGTAGAGCTATCATATGATTCAGCAGTGCCACTCCTGAGCATGTATTCAGAGAAGATGAAAACTATAATTCAAAAAGATACATGCACCCCATTGTTCATGAACTATTTAAAATAGCCCTGGGAGGGGGAGGGAGTGGGATGGACTGGGAATTTTGGGGTAGCAGATGCAAACTGTTGCATTTGGAGTGGATAAGCAATGAGATCCTGCTGTATAGCACAGGGAAGTATATCTAGTCACTTGTGATGGAACAGGATGGAGGATAATGTGAGAAAAAGAATCTATCTATCTATCTATCTATCTATCTATCTATCTATCTATCTATCTCTATCTCTCTATCTATATGTATGTCTGGGTCACTTCACTGTATAGCAGAAATTGACAGAACATTGTAAATCAAGTGTAATAGAAAAAAATAAAAATCTTTAAAAATGCAAAAAAGTAGCCTAAACATGGCTATTATTTAGCCATCAGAAGAATGAAATATTACCATTTGCAGCAACATGGATAGACATAAAGTGAAGTAAATCAGGCAGAGAAACTCATATGATATCACCAATATGTTGAATCTAAAAAATACAAATATGTATATTTATATATATAAAACAAAAACAGATGCACAGACATAGAATATAAACTTGTGTTTACCAAATGGTAAAGGGAAGGGGGAAAGGAGAAATTACGAGTATGGGATTAATAGATAGAAACTACTATACATGAAACAGAAAAGCCACAAAGATTAGCTATCTAGCACAGGAAACTATATTCAGTATCTTGTAATAATATACAATGGAAAATAATGTTAAAATACACACATATATGTATGTATGTGTTTTTGTGTATATGTATATTTTAACATTTTTGATTGTAGGTTATTATATAATATATATATATATATATGTCCTGAATCACTCTTCTGTACACATGAAACTAACACAATATTGTAAATTAGCTATGCTTCAATAAAAACAAAGCATGAGATTATTGTATTTCCTTACACCATATACAAAAATAAAATCAAAACGATCTAAATGTAAGACTTGAAAACATAAAACTCATAGGAAATAACTTGGGCAGAATACTTTTTGGCCTAAGTCATAGCAAAATTTCTTGCATATGTCTTGTGAGGCAAAGGAAACTAAAGCAAAAATAAACAAATTGGACCTAAATAAACCTAAAAGCTTGTAGGCACAGCAAAAAACAAAAACAAAAACAAAAGAAACATTGACAAAATGAAAAGACAACCTACTGGAAAATATCAGCAAATAATATATCAGCTAAGATGTTAATGTCCAAAATATATAATCAGCTCATTCAACTCAATGTCTTTTTTTTTTTTTTTCTTTTTGGCCACACCTGAGGCATATGGAAGTTCCTGGGCCAGGGATTGAATTGGGGCTGTGGCTGTGGCCTACACCACAACCATGGCAACACTGGATTCAAGTTGCATCTGCTACCTATGCTGCAGCTTATGGCAATGTGGATCCCAGCCACATCTTCAACCTACACCACAGCTCACGGCAATGCTGGATCCTTAATCCCCTGAGCCATGCCAGGATTAAACAGGCATTCTCACAGAGACAACATTGTGTCCTTAACCCAGCGAGCCACAATAGGAACTCCTCAACTCAATATCAGAATAACAACATGATTAAGAAAGGAGCAGAAGAACTTAATAGACAATTTTCCAAAGAAGATATTTTATAAAGAAAAAAAATCGGAATAAAGAATTTGAAAAGCAACCAGAAGAAAAGATTGTATTGTATAAAACTACCCTCATTAGGCAATCAGCAGAAACCCTAGGGGCCAGGGAGAGTGGAACAACATATTCAACGTGTTGAATGAAAAAAATTGCCTGCCAAGAATATTTTATCTGGTAAAGTTATCCTTCACATATGAAAGAGAAGTAGAGACTTTCTCAGACAAGCAAAAGTTGAGGGAGTTTATCACCACTTAACCTGACTTGCAAGGATGCTGAAAATTCTTCAAGGTGGTACTAAAAGACTAATTAGTGAAAGGAAAACATATGGGAGCATACAGTCTGCTATTAAAGGTAAATATTTAGAAGTATATAATTCTGTGATAGAATGGAGTGTTAACCACTTTACTATAGTATATGTTAATGGAAGAGAGTATAAAAGTAACTATAGCTACTATAGTAATAAATACACAGAATAAAAATATGTAAATTATAATATTAAATATGTAAAGGGTAGGGTGATAAAAGCATAAAGCTCTTATAGGTGAACAAAATTAAGTTGCTATTAACTTAAAATGGACTCTTGAGGAGTTCCATTGTGGCTCAGTGAGTTAAGGACATGACGTAGTGTCCTTGAGGATATGAGTTTGATCCCTGGCCTTGCTCAGCAGGCTAAGTATCTGGCATTGCTTCAAGCTGTAGCATAGGTCACAGATGTGGCTCAGATCTGGTGTTGCTGTGGCTGTGGCATAGCACTTGCAGCTCCAATTTGACCCTTACCCTGGGAGCTTCCATATGCCCCAGGTGTGGCCTTAAAAAGAAAAAAAAATAAAAACTGAACTATTTGATCTATGAGATGTTTTTATGTAAGACTTAGGATAACCACAAAGCAGAAACCTAGAGTAGATTCACAAATGATAAAGGGGAAACAGCATATCACTGAGAAAATCATCAATTTACGAAGGTATGCAGAAACAGAAGGAAAAAGAAACGATGGAAATACAAGAAAGCAAGTGATAAATTTGTCATTAACAAGTCCTTACATGTGATTAATTACTGTAAATATAAATGGATTAACCAAAAAGCACAGAGCGGCTTGAAAAATTAAAAAAAAAAAAACCCTTCAGTTATGTATACAGTGCCTGCAAAAGATTCACTTCAGTTTCAAGGAGACACACAGGCTCAAAGTGAAGGGGTGGAAAAAGATACTCTGGATGTGGAAACAAAAAGTAGGTGTGTTTATGGAGGTTATCTGTACTTACATCAGAAAAAAATGGACTTTAAGCTAAAAATGGTAATAGGAGACAAAGAATGTCAGTATATGATGATAAAGGAATCAATTCATCAAGAGATACACCAATCATAAATAATACAGATTCAACATCAAAGCACCTAAATATATTAAGCTAATACTAAGAGATCTGAAGGGAGAAATAGACAACAATAGAATAACAGTAGGACTTCAGTACTCCATTTTCACTAATGGATATAGCATCTGGACAGAAAATCCTCAAGGATATACTGGATTTGAAACATATATTAGAACAAATGGATCAAGCAGACATTTATAGAACATTTCATGCAACAGTAGCAGAGTAAACATTGCTATCAAGTATGTGCAAAATATTTTCCAGGATAGATCCCATTATAGGACACAAAACAAAACTTAGTACATAATAAATATTGAAATGATACCCAGTATATTTTCTTTTTCTAATTTAGGGGTCTTTTTGTTACGCCAGAATCAATTTTAAACTAAGTAATTTATTAAAGGAATAATAATAGTTATCTTCATTGATACATAATTTTTATTATTGATCTTCCAATACAATAACATTAAAAATATGACTCTTTTCACTCAGAAGAAGCTAGTGGCGGGGGGAGGGTTCGTTTATCAGTGGCCACAATTTGTGAAAGATTGTAAGACAACTCTATAATTTTTTTTCTCATAGCACAGTTCAGAATATTTAATGTTTAAATTAAATGTGAAATGTTTAAAATTCCTCTCTAAAATTTTAACAGCTTTCTCCAAATTAAGATTGTAAATGAATCACAGAGGGGAAAATCTCAGTCTATTAAAAGAAGGCGTCTTATGTTCTAATAGAAAAATAAAAACTTATTTGACTCAAATCTACCTAAATCTTTCTTTCTTTCTTTCTTTCTTTCTTTCTTTCTTTCTTTCTTTCTTGCTTGCGGCGGGCGTTTCGTTCGTGCGGTCTTTCGGTCGGTCTTTCTGTCTTTCTTTCTTCTTTTTTCTGTTCGTCGGTTCTTTCAGGCATCGCCAGCTCTCTAGGCCGTCACGCGAGCCTTCCTGGATCCTGTCCCTCCGTCCGTCCTTCCGCCGTCGGCGGTGCTTGTTCGGTCTGTGCGATGCTTGCTTCTTTCTTTCTTTTCCCGTTCTTTCTTTTCGTGCCTGGCGTGCTCGCTCCGGGGGGGTCGTCCCTCTCTCGCTCTTTAGGCCGCTCCCTTCCCGGACGTTCCTTACCGTCCGACTTCCTGTCCTGCCGTCCGCTCCTGCCTGGCCTTTCGTGCGTTCTTTTGGCGGTCTTTCCTTTCTGTCGTTCGTGTCTTTCTTCTTTCGTTCGGTCGTTCGCGGCCGGCCGTCCGTCGCGTGCGTCGCGTCCGGCCTTCAGGACCGTCCTCCTGTCCCTGGCTTTTCTTCGTTCTCTGTCGAGGCGGGCGGGCTGTCTTGCGGTCGTGCGTGCTTTCTTGCTGTCTCTCTTGCGTTCGATTCTTGGCTGTTTCTCCGCGCGCGGTATCCGCGTGCCTGGCTGTCCTTCTTTCAGTCCGTCTATTCTACGTCCGTCGCTTCCGTCGCGGGCTTCCTTCCTTCCTCCTTCCTCTCTCTCTCTCTCTCTCTCTCTCTCTCTCTCTCGGTCTTGTCTTTTTGCCTTTTCTACGGCCACTCCCATGGCACATGGAGGTTCCCAGGCTAGGGGTCCAATCGCAGCTGTGGCCGCTGGCCTGTGCCACAGCTACAGCAATGCCAGATACGAGCCATGTCTGCAGCCTACACCACAACTGATGGCAACGCGAGATCCTCAGCCCACTGAGCAAGGTGAGGGATCAAACCCATGACCTCACGTTTCCTAGTAGGATTCGTTAACCACTGAGCCACAACGGGAACTCCCTAAATATTTCAAAATAACTGTTTATGCTTCCCTGAATTAACTAGCTCTAAGTTTTGTTTTCTTTTAATCTTATTGAAGAAGAGTTGATTTACAATGTTGTGTTAATTTCTGCTGCACGGAAAAGTGACTCAGGTATACATATATAGTCTTTTTCAAAACTAGTTCCCAGTTTTAAGTACTACTTTTTGACTCTGCATCAGAGGCATGGTTGAGGCAGGTCAGAGAGGCCAACTCATAGCTCTTCTGATAAAAAATCAATAACAAATAACAACTAATATGTACTATTACTATTGGTAGGAGATATTTTGATGCTTTCTCTATATTAACTCATTTAATCTGCACAAGAGTCCTAGGAGATAGGACTGATATTCTCATTTCATAGATGAGGAAACTGAGGCACACAGAAATTAAATGATATATTCAAGGCTCTACAACTAATGTAGATCTGGGATTTTTAACCCAGATAGTCTGTTTTTCTGTGACTACAAAAATAATAAGGGTAGAGGGGAGTTATCTTTATAATTTGGCAGATATTATCATTAAAAATGATGTTCTATCTCTTGAAAGATGGAAAACAAGTAAACACATATTTAATTCATCATAAATGATGAATCAGCCAGGTTAGCATTCATTCTAGTGAGAATAGCATTCTAATTCAATATAAACATTTTACAAGTTGTGATTTTTTTGTGACATTGTTGAATTCTTTCATTAGGCTGATCACTTTGATTAGTCTTAGTGGTATCTTCATAAGTTTTAGGAAATTTTTTTTTGTCTTCTTAGGGCTGCACCTGCAGCATATGGAGGTTCCCAGGCTGGGGGTCGAATCAGAGCTGTAGCTGCTCTCCTACACCACAGCCACAGCAATGACAGATCCAAGCCTCATCTGTGATCTACACCACAGCTCACAGCAATGCCAGATCCTTATCCCACTGAATGAGGCCAGAGATAGATGGATGCTAGTCAGATTTGCTTCCGCTGAGCCATGATAGGAACTCCAAGTTTTAGGAAATTAAAAGAAAAATTCCCCTAAATCAATCAAGCTTATCTTGATCTCTTACACCTTGAGATTTCTTTCATGTTGGGTATGGAAATGCTCCTGTCAATAATCATTGATATTTCTCAACTGCTGTTTCTTGTCATTTTTCCCATGGAAATTTTTCTTTACTTTCTGTAAATCTTAATTAAGCCTGTGCAAGGATAGGCTATCTGCTTTAATACAAGTTTTGCTCGTGATGTTCTACACATTTATTTTTGTGTACTTATTGAACAAAATTCACATATAAGTGAACTCATGCAGTTCACACCATTCTTTTTCAAGGGTCACTCTACTATTACTGAGGCCATGGGGGATGAACTCTCCTCTTCCCTCTTGACTTGGGCCTAATTGGCACCCCAGCTTGACTCATTTCAACTCCCTATTGTGGGTGGCCTCAGAAGACTGTCAGCTCTACAGAGCAGCAAGTGGGCCACCTCATGCTCTGAGGGTCCTAATAGTTAGAGCTATGGAAAGCAAAGTGCCCAAGTCACTCAGGATCTGAGGAGTGAACACCCCTCTCCAGTCTCGGCCCTTACGTGCATTCCTCTCCAAAGCCCAGGTTCAGTCCCCCAAGTACATTTTCTATCCACAATGGAATGAAACTATAAATCAACAAGAGGAAATCTAGGAAATCTACAAATGTGTGGAACGTAAATAATGCACCCCTGAACAACCAGCTGGTCAGGGAAAAATAAAAAGATACTCCTTTTTATTTTTTCTTTTGTAGATTAAAAAAGAAAATCTCAAAACAAATGAAAATGGAAGCATAGCACACCAAAACCTATGGGATATTTCAAAAGCAGTTCTGAAAATAAGGTTTTTAACAATGCATGTTTATATTGGGTAAAATCTCAAAAGAATCTAACTTATGCTTCAGTGGACTAGAAAAAGAATAAACTAAGCCCAAAGTTAGCTGAAGGAAGGAAGATCAGAGTAGAATAAATAGAGACCAGAAAAAGAGTAGAAAAATAGTCAATGAAACAGCTGTTTTTTAGAGAAGATAACTAAAAATGACAGAATTTTAGTTAAACTAACAAAGAAAAAGAGAAGACAAAATTAGAAATGAAAGAGGAGATATGAAAATTCATGCTACAGAAATACAAAGATTCATGAGAGACTACTGTGAGTAATTATATGCCAATAAATTGTATACCCTAGAAGAAATGGATATATTCTTAGAAACACACAACTTACCGAGACTCAATCAGGAATCAACAGAAAATCTGAATAGACCAATAATGAGTAAGGAAATTGACTTAGTAATCAAAAATCTCTTAACACAGGAAGTCCTAGGACCAAATTGCCTCATTGGAAAATTCTACTAAACCTTAAGAATTAACACCTGCCTTCCCCAACTCTTCTACAGAACTGGAGAGGATACTCCCAAAGTCATCTTGAGAGGTCAGTATCCCCTGATAACAAGGAAAGATGAGGACACAGCTAGCAAACTACCTATCAATACCCCAATTATGTAGGTGAAAAATTCTCAGTAAAATATCAGCAGACTGAATTGAAGAACACATTTAAAGGCTTACATAGCAGGACCAAGTGGGATTTATTCTTTGGGGTGCTAGCATGGTTCAACATATATAAATCAATAAACAGGATATATAATCTTAATAGAATGAAACATAAAAATCACATGATCATTACAATAGATGCATTTGATGAAATACATAGTTTCATCATAAAAATCCTGAATAAATTGGGTAGAAAAGGAACATACCTCAACCATAATAAAGATGATATATGGCAGACCCACAGCTACTATTAATAAGGCAAGGGTCACTCTCACCACTCTCCTTTCATATGGTACTGGAAGTCCTAACTAGAGCAATTAGGCAAGACAGAGAAATAAAAGCGTCCAAACTGGGAAGGAGGAAATAAAATTTCAGGTGATGCAATATTATAAATCCTAAAGACTAACCAGAAAACTGTTGGAGCCAATTAATGAATTCAATAAAATTGCAGAATATAAATAACATAACAAGGTGAATTCCCTTATGGTGCTGTGGGTTAAGGATCCAGCATTGTCACTTCAGTGGCTTGAGTCACTGCTGTGGCATGGGTTGAGTCCCTGACCCTGCAACTTCCATAGGCTGGACGCATACAGGAATCAGTTGTGTTCATATACATTAAAAACATCTAAAAAAGAAATAAACTATTGTATTTCTGGTAGCACCAAAACAATAAAATATTTAGAAATAAATTTAACCAAGGGAAGTGGAAGACCTCTACAATGAAAACTACAAGATTTTGATGAAAAAAATTGAAAAAGGCACAAACAAATGGAAAGATACCCATGTTCATGCATCAGAATTAATATTGTTAAAATGTCCTTACCACTCAAAGCCATCTGTAGACTCAGTGCAACCTTTATCATAATCCTCATGGCATATTCCCCAGAAATGAAAAAACAATCCTAAAGACTCCAGATAGCCAGAGAAATCCAGAGAAAGCAAAACAAAGCCAGAGGCATCACACGTCCTGATTTCAAAGTATACTACAAAGCTGTATTAATTAAAACCTTGTGGTACTGGCATAAAAATAGACACAGAGACCAATGAAACAAAATGGAGATCCCAGAAATAAACTGTTGGATATATATGGTCAACTGATACGTGACAAAGGAGCCAAGAACACTCAATGGGGAAGGTCTACTCTCTTCCCAAATGGTGTTGGGAAAAGTAGATGACCACATGCAGAAAAATGAAAATGAGGCCCTATTTTACAAAAATTAACTTGAAGTGGATTAAATAGTTAAACTTAAGACTTGATACTGTACATCTCCTAGGAATGAATGTAGGGAAAATCACATCCAAATTGGAAAGGAAGAGGTAAAATGGTCACGATCATAGGTATGCGGTGATCAACGTTACTAATCATCAGGGAAATGTAAATCAAACCAGAATGAGAACCCACTTCAAACCTGTTAAAGTGGCTTTCATCAAGAGGCTAAGAGATAGTAAGTGCCGGTGAGGCTGTGGAGTAAAGGGAACTCTTGTGTACTGTTGCTGAGAATGTATATTGGTTCAGCCACTATGGAATTGCAGATGTTCCTCAAAAATAAAAAATAGGATCACTATATTATCTAGCAATTGCACTTGTGGGTATATATCCAAAGGAAGTAAAAGGAGGAATAATGAAGAGATGTATTCACTCCCTTGTTTATTGTAGCATTATTCACAATACCCAAGATATGGAAACAATGTAATCATCAGTCCATGGCTTAATGGACGAAGGAGACATGATATGCACACATGTACACATACCCACCCGCACACAGAACGGCCCCCCAAGAAAGACCAAAAATGTTGTTACGACATCAGTTCTTCCCAAATTAATGTGCAGAGACAATGCAATCTCAATCAAAACCCCAGCAAGTTACTGTGTGGATATCAACAACCCGATTCTAAAGTTTACAAGGAAGGCCAAAGACCCAGAAAAGCCAGCAACACTGGGGGAAGAACAAAGTCAGAGTGCTGACGCTCCCAGACTTCCAGACTTAGAATAAAGGAGTTCCTGCTGTGGCACAGTGGGTTAAGAATCCAACTGCAGTGGCTTGGGTCACTTTGGAGGCACAGGTTAGATCTCTGGCCTGGCACATGGGTTAAAGGATCCAGTGTTGCTGCAGCTGCTGCATAGGTCACAGTTTCGGCTCAGGTTCAGTCTCTGGTTTGGGAACTTCCATATGTTGCAGGTACGGATATAAAAAAAGACTAGGAGTTCCCGATGTGGTGCAGTGGGTAATGAATCCGACTAGGAACCATGAGGTTGCGGGTTTGATCCCTGGTCTTGCTCAGTGGGTTAAGGACCCGGCATTGCCATGTGCTGTGGTGAAGGTTGCAGACATGGCTCGGATCTTGTGTTGCTGTGGCTGTGGCGTAGGCTGGTGGCTACAGCTCCGATTCGACCCCTAGCCTGGGAACCTCCTTATGTCGCGGGAGCAGCCCTAGAAAAGGCAAAAAGACAGAAAAAAAGATTATATAAAGCTATAAAAAGTAATCAAGACAGTGTGGTAATGGCAAAAGAATAGAACTGATGCACAGAGTAGAAGTTCCAGAAGTAGACCTACGCAAATATAGTCAACTGATCTTGAGAAAGGAGTCAAGGCAATCCAGTGGGGGAAAGGATAACTCTTAACAACAGATGCTGGAATAACTGGACATCTACATGCGAAAAATGAATCTAGATATAGCCCTTACACTCCTCACAAAATTGCCTCAAAACAGTACAAAACTCTAAAACTCCTGGAAGATAACATAGCAGGTAATGTAGGTGACCTTGGAATTGATGATGGCTCTAGATACAAAATGAAAAGCATGATGCATGAAGAATAAATTGATAAATTTATTCATTTGAACCTCATGAATTTTAAAAACTTCTGTTTTATGGAAAATTCTGTTTTAAAAAAGGCAAGATAAGCCAAAGACTAGTAGCAAGTCTGAAAAATATATATCTCATAAAAGGCTAGTATCCAGAATATACAAAGAACCCTTAAAACTCAACAATAAGAAAACAAGCAACCCAATTAAAAATAGTACAACATTCCTGAACAGATATTTTACCAAAAACATGTTATATACAAATGGCAAATAACCATGTGAAAAAATGCTCACCATCTTTGTCATTAGAGAATTATAAATTAAAACAACAAGGTACTGCTACATAACAATTAAAATGGCTAAAATTCAAAACACTGACACTGCCAAATGCTGATGGGATTGCTGGTAGGAATGCAAAATGTTTTATGGCAGTGTCTTACTAGCCCCCCATACAAATATCCTATGATCAGCAACTGAGCTACTTGGTATTTACTCAAATGAGCTGAAAACTTATATCTACACAAAAACTCCCCATGATGTCTTTGACAGCTTTATTTTTTTAATTTAAACTTTCTTATAGAGTACAGGTAATTTACAATGTGCCAATTTTGCCAGTCATGTGAGAGTGTGTGGGTGTGTGTGTGTGTGTGTGTGTGTGTGTGTGTGTGTGTATTCCCTTTCTTATATTATCTTCCTTCATGGTCTATCCCAAGAGACTGGATATAGTTTGTGCTGTGCAGTAGGACCTCATTGCTTATCCATTCTAAATGTAATAGTTGCATCTACCATCCCAAACTCCCAGTTCATCCCACTCCCTCTTGCCTACCCCTTGGAAAGCACAAATCTGTTCTCTATGTGTGTGAGTCTGTTTCTGTTCTGTAGATAGGGTCATTTATGCCACATTTTAGATTCCAAGCATAAATATCACGACGGTGTTTATCTTTCTCTTTCTGACTTAGTATGAGAATCTCTAGTTCCGTCCATGTTGCTGCAAATGGCATCATTTTGTTCTTTTTAATGGCTGAGTAGTATTCCATTGTATATATGTACCACTTCTGTTTTTTAAATTAAAAAAAAATTTTTTGTCTTTCTGTCTTTTTTTTTAAGGGCCACACCCACGGCATATGGAGGTTCCCAGGCTAGGGATTGAATTGGAGCTGTTGCTGCCAGCCTACTCCAGAGCCACTGCAACTCAGATCCCAGCTGTGTCTGCAACCTACACCACAGATCACGGCAATGCTGGCAACTTAACCCACTTAGTCGAGGCCAGGGATCAAACCCACAACCTCATGGTTCCTAGCGGATTCGTTTCCGCTGCACCACGATGGGAACTCCGGTATGTACCACTTCTTAATCCATTCATCTGTTGATGGAAATTTAGGTTGTTTTCACATCTTGGCTGTTGTGAATAGTGCTGCAATGAACATAGGGAATATGCATGTATATTTTACATTGACTTTTGTTGTGGTATATGCCCAAGAGTGGGATTGCTGGGTCATATGGTAGCTCTATATTTAGTTTTCTGAGGTGCCTCCATACTGTTTTCCATAGTGGTTGTAGTAATTTACATTCCCACGAACAGTGCAGGAGGTTCCCTTTTCTCCACGCTCTCTCCAGCATTTGTTATTTGTTGATGTGTTGATGGCCATTCTGACTAGTGTGAGGTGGTACCTCATTGTAGTTTTGATTTGCATTTCTCTAATAATTAGTGATGTTGGAGTTCCCGTTGTGGTGCAGTGTTTAACGAATCCGATTAGGAACCAAGAGGTTGCGGGTTTGATCCCTGGCCTTGCTCAGTGGGGTGGAGATCCAGCGTTGCTGTGAGCTGTGGTGTAGGTCGAAGAGGCGGCTTAGATCCTGCATTGCTGTGGCTCTGGTGTAGGCCGGCGGCTATAGCTCCGATTGGACGCCTAGCCTGGGAACCTCCATATGCCGCGGGTGTGGCCCTAGAAATGGCAAAAAGACAAAAAAAAATTAGTGATGTTGAGCATTTTTTCATGTCCCTACTAGCCATCTGTATGTGTTATTTGGAGAAATGTCTATTTGGGTTTTCTACCCATTTTTTGATTGGGCTGGATTTGTTGTTGTTGTTGATTTGTGTGAGTTGTTTGTATATTTTGGAGATTAAGCCCTTGCTAGTTGCATTATTTGCAACTATTTTCTCCCATTCCATATGTAGTCTTTTTGCTTTTGTTTTTTAAATTGTTTCCTTTGCTGTGCAAAAGCTTGCAAATTTTTAGTTCCCATCGGTTTATTTTTGTTTTTATTTCTTTTGCCTTGGGAGTTTAACCTGATAAAATGCTTGTACAGTTTATGTCAGAGACTGTTTTGCTTCTGTTCTCTCCCAGGAGATTTATGGTGTCATATCTTATGTCTAAGTCTTCGAGCCATTTGGCGTTTATTTTTATGCATGGTGTGAGTGTATATTCTAGGTTTATTGATTTACCTGCCACTGTCCAGTTTTCCCAGTACTGCCTGCTGAAGAGATGGTCTTTACCTGTTTTATATTTTTCCTCCTTTGTCAAAGATTAATTGACAGATTAATTAACCCAGTAGGTGTCTGTGTTTATTTCTGAGCTCTCTATTGTTACATTGATCTGTATGTCTGTTTTTGTACCAATACCACACTTTCTTGATTACAGTATCTTTATAAGATTGAAGTCTGGGAGAATTATGCCTTCTGATTTTTTTTCCCCTCAGGATTGCTTTTCTGGGTCATTTACGGTTCCCTTAAATTTTTGGATTATTTATTCTAGTTCTGTGAAAAAAACGTCAAGTGTAATTTGATAGGGATCACATTAAATCTGTAGATTGCTTTGGGTGGTATGGCCATTTTAACAATAGTAGTTCTTCAAATCCAGGAGCATGGGATATCTTTCCATCTCTTTGAATCCTCTTTAATTTTCTTGTTTAATGTTTGATAGTTTTCAGAATATAAACCTTTCACCTCCTTGGTCAGGTTTCTTTGTAGGTATTTTATTTCCTTGGGTTTTGATTTTAAAAGTTGCTGTTTTTTTAATATTCCCTTTCTAATATTTCATTGTTAATATGCAGAAATGCAACCAATTTCTGAATGTTAATCTTGTATCCTGCTACTTTGATGAATTCATTGATTGGATCAAGTACTTTGTGTGTGGTGTCTTTAGGGTTTTCTATATTATAGTATCATGTCATCTGCATACAGTGAGAATTTTGCCACTCCAATTTGGATAACTTTTACTTCTTTTTTCTTTTTATCTTATTGCTGTGGCTAGGACTTCCAACACTATGTTGAATAAAAGTGGTGAGAGTGGGCATTCTTATCTTCTTTGAGATTTTAGAGGGACATTTCGTGACAGCTCTTGTCTCTGCAAATGAATTTTCTAATTATTCTTAGCTCCTCCTTATAGCTCCCAGTATTTATTTATTTATTTCTTTTTTTCTTAATGAATTTTATTACATTTACAGGTATACAACAGTCATCACAACCAAACCCTACAGCATGTCCATCCCAAACCCTCAATACATCCCACCACCCCTCAGCCTGTCTCATTGGGAAACCATGAGTTTTTCAAAGTCTGTGAGTCAGTATCTGTTCTGCAGAGAAGTTCATTGTTTCCTTTTTTTAGATTCCATGTGTCAGTGATAGCATTTGATGTTAGTGTTTCATTGTCTGAATGACTTCACTTAGCAGGATAATTTCTAGCTCCATCCATGTTGCTAAAAATGCTGGTATTTCGTTCCTTTTAATGGCCGAGTAATAGTCCACTGTGTATATGTTCCACATCTTCTTGATCTACTCCTCTGTCGATGGACATTTAGTTTGTTTCCAGGTATGGCTATTGAAAATAGTGCTGCAATGAACATTGGAGCACATATGTCTTTTTGAGTCATGGTTTTCTCTGGATAGATGCCCACAGGAGTGGGATTGCTGGATCAAAAGGTAGTTCTATGTTTAGTTTTCTGAGGCATCACCATGCTGCTTTCCACAGTGGCTGCACCAATTTACAATCCCACCAGCAGTGTACTAGGGTTCCTTTTTCTCCACACCCTCTCCAGCACTTATTGTTTGCAGACTTTGATGATGGCCATTCTGGCTGGTGTAAGGTGGTACCTCATCATGGTTTTGATTTGCATGTCTCTAATCATGAGTGATGGTGAACATCTTTTCATGTGTTTTTTGGTCATCCATATGTCTTCCTTGGAGAATTGTCTGTTTAGATCTTCTGCCCATTTTTTGATGGGGTTGTTTGTGTTTTTGGGGTATTGAGCATTAGGAGGTGTTTATAAATTTTGGAGATGAATCCCTTGTCAGTCGATTCATTTGCAAAGATTTTCTCCCACTCTGTGGTCTGTCTTTGTGTTTTGTTTAGGGTTTCCTTTGCTGTGCAGAAACTTTTCAGTTTAATTAAGTCCCATTTATTTATTTTTGTTTTTACTGTCATTACTCTAAGAGGTGGATGGATCTGAGAAGATGTTGCTGTGGTTTATGTCTAAGAGTGATTGGCCTATGTTTTCCTCTAAGAGTTTTATAGTATCTGGTCTCATATCTAGGTCTTTAACCCATTCTGAGTTTATTTGTGTGTATGGTGTTAGGGAGTGTTCTAATTTCCTTCTTTTCCATGTGGCTGTCCAGTTTTCCCAGCACCCCTTATTGAACAGGCTGTCCTTTCTCCATTGTATAATCTTGCCTCCTTTGTCATAGATTAGTTGACTGTAGGTGCGCAGGTTTAATTCTGGGCTTTCTATCCAGTTCCACTGATCTATGTATCTGTCTTTGTGCCAGTACCATACAGTTTTGATGACTGTTGCTTTGTAGTATAGTCTGAAGTCAGGGAGCCTGATTCCTCCAGCTCCAATTTTCTTTCTCAGGATGTCTTTGGCTAGTCTGGGTCTTTTGTGCTTCCAAACAAACTTTAAAATATGTTCTTCAAGTTCTGTGAAAAATGTCCCTGGTAATTTGATAGGGATTGCATTGAATCTGCAGATGGCCTTGGGAAGTGTAGTCATTTTGATAATATTGACTCTTCCAATCCAAGAGCATAGTATATCTTTCCATCTATTTGTGTCGTCTTTGATTTCTTTCATCAGTGTCTTATAGTTTTCAAAGTACAGGTCTTTTGTCTCTTTAGGTAGGTTTACTCCTAGGTATTTTATTCTTTTGGATGCGATGGTAAACAGGATTGCTTCCCTAATTTCTCTTTCTGCTCTTTCATTGTTAGTATATAGAAATGCAGTCAATTTCTGTGTGTTAATTTTGTATCCTGCAATTTTGCCAAATTCATGGATGAGCTCTAACAGTTTTCTGGTAGAGTCTTTAGCATTCTCTAGGTAGAGTATCACATCATCCACAAATAGTGATGGTTTTACTTCTTCCTTTCCAACTTGGATTCCTTTTATTTCTTCTACTTCTCTGATTGCTGTGGCTAGGACTTCCAAAACTATGTTGAATAGTAGTGGTGAGAGTGGACATCCTTGCCTTGTTCTTGATCTCAGCAGGGATGCTTTCAGCTTTTCACCATTAAGAATGATGTCAGGTGCAGGTTTGTCATATACGGCCTTTATTATGTTGAGGTAGATTCACTCTGTGCCCACTTTCTGAAGGGTTTTTTTTTTTTTTTATCAGAAATGGGTGTTGGATTTTGTCAAAGGCTTTTTCTGTGTCTATTGAGAGGATCATATGGTTTTTTATTCTTCAGTGTGTTAATGTGGTGTATCACACTGATGAATTTGTGGATATTGAAGAACCCTTGCATTCCAAGGATAAATTCCACCTGATCATGATGTACAATCCTTTTAATGTATTGTTGGATGTGGTTCGTTAGTATTTTGTTAAGGATTTTTGTATCTATGTTCATCAGTGAAATTGGCCTATAATTTTCTTTTTGTTGTTGTTGTGGTATCTTTGTCTGGATTTGGTGTCAGGGTGATGGTGGCCTCATAGAATGAGTTTGGGTGTGTCCCTTTCTCTGCATTTTTTTTTGGAATAGTTTCCGAAGGATAGGTGTTAGCTCTTCTCTAAGTGTTTGATGGAATTCGCCTGTGAAGCCATCTGGTCCTGGACTTTTGTTTGTTGGAAGTTTTTCAATCATGGTTTCAATTTCAGTACTTGTGATTGGTCCGCTCATCTTTTCTATTTCATCTTGGTTTAGTCTTGGAAGATTGTACTTTTCTACGAATTTGTCCTTTTCTTCTAGGTTTTCCGTTTTATTGGCGTTTAGGTGCATATAGTAGTTTCTTATGCTCCTTTGAATTTCTGTGATGATCATTGTTACTTCTGCTTTTTCATTTCTAATTTTATTGATTTGAGTCCTCTTTCTTATTTTCTTGATAAGTCTGGCTAAGGGTTTATCAATTTTCTTGATCTTTTCAAAGAACCAGCTTTTTGTTTCGTTGATCTTTTCTGTGGTTTTCTTTGTTTCTATTTCATTGATTTCTGCTCTGATCTTTATGATGTCTTTCCTTCTACTAACTTTAGGTCTTGTCTGTTCTTCTCTCTCTAACTGCTTTAGATGTAAGGTTATCTTGCTTATTTGAGCTTTTTCTTATTTCCTGAGGTGGGCTTGTATTGCTATAATCTTTGCTCTTAGAACAGCTTTTGCTGCATCCCATAGGTTTTGGAGTGTCATATCTTTGTTGTCATTAGCATGTAGGTATTTTTTAATTTCCTTTTTGATTTCTTCAGTGATCCCTTGGTTGTTTAGTAGCATGTTGTTTAGTCTCCACGTGTTAGTGTTTTTTGCAGTTTTTTTCTTGTTGTTGATTTCCAGTCATATAGCATTGTCAGAAAAGATGCTTGATAGGATAGCAATGGTCTTAAAGTTACTGAGGCTTGATTTGTAGCCCAGGTTGTGATCAATTTTAGAGAATGTTCCATGTGTACTTAAGAAGAATGTGTATTCTGATGCTTTTGGAGGGGATATCCTATAAATATCTATGACATCTATCTGGTCTAATGCTTCATTCAGGGCCTGTGTTTCCTTATTGATTTTCTGTCTGGATGATCTGTGCATTGCTGTGAGTGGGGTGTTACTGTCGATTTGTCCTTTTAAGGTTGTTAGCAGTTGCCTTATACATTGTGGTGATTCTATGTTGGGTGTGTAGATATTTAAAATTGTTATATATTCTTCTTGGATTGATCCTTTGATCATTAGATAGTGACCTTCTGTGTCTCTTAAAATATTCTTCATTTTAATGTCTGTGTTTTTCTGATATGAGTATTGGTACTCCAGCTTTCTTTTGATTTCTGTTTGTGTGGAGTATTTCCTTCCATCCTCTCACTTTCAATGTGTATGTGTCCCTTGAAGTGATGTGGGTCTCTTGAAGACATCATATATATGGGTCTTCTTTTTTGTATCCATTCAGCTGGTCTGTGTCTTTTGGTTGGGGCGTTAGGTCCATTAACATTTAAGGCAATCATTGATATGTACGTTCTTATTGCCATTTTTGTTAATTGCTTTGGATTTGTTTTTATTGCTCTTTATTCTTCCTGTCTTCTCTTGTTGTCTCCTCTTGTGGTTTGATGACTATCTTTAGTGTTGTAATTGAGCTGATATTTCTTCTTGGTTTGTGTATCTGTTGTGGATTTTTGATTTGCAGTTACTCTGAAGTTTTGATATGAGTCGCTCTGTATATATATAGACGAGATTGTTTTAAGTTATTGGTCTCTTAACTGCAAGTGCATCTCCAGTGTCCTGCATTGGTACCCACCTCTTCTCAGAATTTCTGATTTTGGTGGCATAATTGTGTATGGATGATTTCATGTCTTTCCTGGTGAGCCTTGTCATTTGTGGTATTTTTGTTTCTGGTTGTGGCCTTTTCCTTTCTGTCTAGAGAAGTTCCTTTAGTATTTGTTGTAAAGCTGGTTTAGTGTTGCTGAATTCTCTCAACTTTTGCTTATCTGTGAAGGTTTTGATTTCTCCTTCACATCTGAATGAGAGCCTTGCTGGGTAAAGTAATCTTGGTTGGAGGTTTTTCCCTTTCATCATGTTAAGTATAACTTGCCACTCCCTTCTGGCCTGCAGAGTTTCTGCTGAAATATCTGCCGATAACCTCATCGGGGTTCCCTTGTATGTTGTTTGTTTCTTTTCTGTAGCTGCTTTCAAGATTTTCTCTTTGTCTTTAATTTTGGTCAGTTTGATTAATATGTGTCTTGGGGTGTTCCTCCTTGGGTTTATTTTATATGGCACTTGTGCTTCCTGGATTTGAGTGAGTGGTTCCTTTCCCATGTTAGGGAAGTTTTCAGCTATTATCTCTTGGAATATTTTTTTCTGTCCCTTTCCCTCTCTCTTCTCTTTCTGGCCCCCCATAATATGGATTTTGGTGTGTTTAATGTTGTCCTAGAGTTCTCTGAGACTCTCTTCATTGTTTTCAATCTTTTTTCTCCTTTCTGTTTCTCATCAGTGATTTCCACTCATCTGTCCTCCATCTTGCTTATTTGTTCTTCTGCCCCCTGTATTCTGCTGTTGGCTACTTCTAATGAATTTTTTATTTTAGTTATTGTATTTTGCATCTCTGCTTGCTTAAGTTTTAATACCTTGTATTTCTTTGCTTGTGTTTCCTGTAAATTATCCATCTTTGCCTCCAGGGTATTTCCAGTGTCTTACATCATCTTCAGGATCAACAGTCTAAAGCCTTTTCCTGGAGGCTGAGAATCTCCTGATCACTTAGCTGGTTTTGTGGTTTTTTTTTCTTTCTCCCTCATCTGAGTTATAGTTCTCTGTCTTTTCATTTTTATAGGTTTTGGTGTGGTGACTTTTTTGCAGACAGTAAAGTTGTAGCCTCTCTTACTTCTGGTGTCTGCCCCCCTTGTGGCTGAATTTGGTACACGGGGCTTGCTGTGGGCTTCCTGATGGGAGGGGCTGATGCCTGCCCCCTGGTAGGTGGAGCTGATTCCTGTCCCTCTGTGCTTGGTTGGGCTTTGTCTTTGGATGAGATTAGAGGCAGCTGTGTGCCTGTGGGTTCTTTAGGCAGCCTGTTCACTGATGGGTGGGGCTGTGATCCCACCTGGATTGTTGTTTGGCTTGGGGCTTCTCAGCACTGATGGGTGGGGCCAGATTTTCCTAAAATGGCCCCCTCCAGAGAAAGGCATGGTGATGAATATTCCCGAGAGCTTTGCCTCCAATGTCCTTCCCTCACAACAAGCTGCTGTCACCCCCTCTTTTCCCAGAGAGTCCTCCAAGAACTGCAGTCGGGTCTGTCCCATATTCCTATGGAGCCTTTGCTTTGCCTTTGGACCCAGTGCATGCAAAGTCCATGTGCACCTTTCAAGAATGGGGTCTCCGTTTCCCCCTGTCCTGTGGAGCTCCTGCGCCCAAGCCCCACTGGCCTTCAATGCCAGATGCTCCGGGGGCTCTTTCTCCCAGTGCCAGGCCCCAGGCATGGGGATTTGACGTGGGGCTCAGAACTCTCACTCCTGTAGGTGAGGCTCTGTGATACCGTTAGTTTCCAGTCTGTGGGGCTTCCTTACATCACGTAATCTCCCCTCCTACCTCTTGATGTGGCCTCCTCTTTGTCTTCTGGAGTAGGATATCTTTTTGAACACTTTCAGTGCATTTGGTTGAAGGTTTCCCAGCATATGGTCGTAATTTTGTTGTTTTTATGAGAAGTTGAGCTCCAGTCCTTCTATTCCAACATTTCAATCCTGTCTCCCTATCCATACAGTGGATTATTTTTAGCAAGAAGAAGAAATGAGCTATAAATCCATGAAAAGACATGGAGGAATCTTAAATCATCTTGCTGTGTGAAAGAAACCAGTCTGATAATGCTATTTACTTTAAAATTCCAGTTATATGACATAGTGGAAGCCAAAACAATGCAGACTGTAAAAAGATTAGTGGCTCCAGGGGTTGAGGGAAGAGAAATTGGTGGCAATAGTTGTTGCCACAAGCACAGTATCTGCAAAGCACAGGAGAATGGAATATTCCTGTATACTTATTACAGTGGCCCAAACCCAGATACCGGCAATACCAGTTGCTAGCAAGGATATAGTGTGAAAGGAACACCTCTTTGTTGTTGCTGAGGATGCAGGTGGAATAGCTACTTTGGAAGACATCTTGGTTCATCCTTATACACTTAAATTCATTTTTCAATGTGATTAAAAGTCAGCATCCATATCTCATAAAAACTGGCGCACTGTTGTGTACCGAAGCTTCTTTTTTTATAATTTCAAGAACTTGGAAGTGACCAAGATATTCCTCAGCAGGTGAATGGATTAAATATACTGTGGTATGTCTAGGCAACAAAATATTATTCAGTTGAAAAAATGAGAACAAGGAAATGAAATTAAATGAAAAGAACTGAGAAGACATGGGGAAACCTAAATGTATATTACTAAGTGTAAATAGGCAGACTAAAAAGGCGTCATACGGTATGATTCCAATTGTGTGACGTTCTGGAAAAGATAAAACTATGGTGGCAGCAGAAAGATGAGTGGTTACAAGGAAAGAATTAGTAGAAGGAGCACAGAGGATTTTTAGGGCAGTGAACCTATTCTGCATATTAAAAGGTTTGTTACACTTCATTAGATATCTTTTCAAAACCCATGGAATGTGCAAAGCAAAGGTGAATCCCAATGCAAACTCTGTACTTTGGGTGATGTTGACGTGTCAACGTGTGGGTTCATCCATGTGACAAATGTGCCACTTCTTTTGAGGATGTTGATAATGCAGGAGACCGCGCATGTGTTGGGGGTAGGAGGTATATGAGAAATCTCTGTGACTTCTGCTCAATTTTGTGTAAACCTAAAGCTGCTCTAAAAAATAAGTATGTTAAAAATAAAGCAAAATGTACAGAATTACTTGGTGAGATTGATAATTCACAACTACTTTAGGAAAGGTTTAGTATGGTTTTTAGTACCTGATAAAACAAACCAACAAAAAATCAGTAAGAACTATGTCCAATATCTTGGATTAGAACATGTTGGAAGACAGTATTTAAAAAAAAGAATGTACATACATGTATGACTGGGTCACTGTGCTATACAACAGACACGGAAGGAATGTTGTAAATCAACTATACTTCAATAAAAAATTTAGAAAAAACTAAGGAGAACTTGAACAATATGATTGACAACTCAACCTGATGTCCACATGGCGAACCATGGAGAACATTGTTCACATGTTTTCACTGTGACTCTAATGGTTATAGAAAACCTTTAAGCTGGACCCAAAGGAACTGCTTATGTAGATGGGTACAGCCACGTGTTTGGGGATTGTTGGTGAATAGCTGAGGAGAGAGGAGAAGAAGTTGAATACTTGGGTGAGGACTTGAAGATATGCATTTGGAGAGTCAATCTACAGGTCAGCCTAAGGCAGAGATGTGGTCTTCACCAGCCAGCACTCCTCATGAGTGTGGATTAAAACAGGACATTTTAAATTGCACTAACCCCTTGATTTCCAAACCTCTTTCTCCTTTTGTTTTCCCATCACACTCATCCTATTCTAATTTTTCTAGTGTCTCAGGCTCTAAATAGGCATCTTTGACCTTTGTCTCTTTAGCTTACTACAACCAGACATCATATTCTCAAATTGTTCCTTCCTTTCCAGACCCATGTGTATATCATAGAGCTATGTTCCAGGTAATCTGCCAGAAAATGGGGTTACAGGCATGAAGAAGACATGGTCCTAGAGGGTTCTGCATCAGTCTAGGAGGAAGGAAGATCGTGCGAGTAGCCTCAGAGGAGGGAGAAACAGAGCTTTAGTTGGAGCTCCTCTAATCCTTACTAGATGACTTCACTTCTTGATTCTCTAGAGAATACATAAGATCTATCCACCCTTTTGAGCCTTGCTCTCTTATTTCACCTTTCTTTCATACCTTGCATCTATCTTACTCCCCTAGTTGTTTCACGCCAACCTCCAAACAAGTTCCTGTATTCCCATCTTAAATAAATGCAGGCTGGAGTTTGTTTCCTCCTTAAGTCCCCAATCTCTTCATTCCCGTCAGTATAATATTTCAAAAATTAAAACTTTTGACTTAATAAACATGACCGTGTGATGGCTAAATTAATTAATGAACATTCACTGTCCATTTCTTCGTCAGTTTACATTGTGCCATATGACTTCTATTTCCATCTTCTGTAAAGGGGCTTTCCACAGTCCTGTCTTTCAAGCTCTAGTCACCAAGTTAAACAGCATATTTTGGTACTCTGTCTTCATCTTACTGATCATTAACACAAATGAAACCCCTTCTTCTTTCTTATGTTTATCTACGCTGGTCTGATACACCTAGATGCCATAGATTAGACTTAGCAAAAATAAAAGAAAGATGTCTCAACATTTATTTCACATGCTTACCAATACTGACCTTTAGCCAAGTAGTGTTCTAGGTTACTTGCTTAATAAGACACAGATGTCCTTGCACCTCTGCTCTTCAGATATTTCACACAAAAATAAACAGACCAGTAAAATAATTTGTGATTCATGCTAAGGAAGGAGTGGAAAGAGTGATGTTATGGAGAGGGAACATGGCCAGTTAAGTGGTTAGGCAGTGCCTCTTTGAGAGGATGACGTTGATGTCATGAAAGATAGTTATGGTGCTAATCATGAGACCCTTTAGAGGCATCCTCAATCGTTTCTAACTTTTACAGTTCCTCTTAGAGTTTCATTTGGTTTGGGTTGCTCACTTTCTCTCTGTTCTTTCACTTTGGACTTGGTGTTCATGTTTGATCTTATTGGATTAACTAGGAATATGTCTCACTCTAATTAGAGACTCGTTTTCAGGTCTGGCTGCTGTGTAGATTCTCCTTTAGTCTGCATGTATCCCCCAGGAATGATGGGAGAATAGTGATATGGGCAACATTATTTCTGGACACCTTATTTCATAATTATTCACCTATAGCTTTTCATTTCTTGTTGGGCATCTACTATATAGTCGACATAGATGATCTTATATATTCACCTGTATCAGTGTGGCCATAAATCTAATACTGATTCCATATACACACTGCCACTGAGTCTTCATCTTTGCTCTGGTGTATTCAATAATTTCGTCTTTCTCTTTTGTAAGTCCTTTTCCACATTGCATACAGAGTCATCCTTTTGAATCCCGGTTTAAATTATGTATTGCCTTGTTTGGAAAACTTTGAAAATTCTACTTACCCTGGCATTCAAGGCCCTCGTAATTTAACAAGGATCAAACTCTACAGTTCCTTTCAAAACCACTCCTTTTCTCTTTCCCAATACTTGCCTGACTCTCTCTCTTAGAAATCACATGCTTTTAGCTTCCTTCATTCTCATGGCATCCTCGACTCTAAATATTATCTTGCATAAACCTTGTCCCCTACCTTTTCTGCCAGGAGCTCTATATTCCTTCTGCCCGAGTTTAAATTTCTCCTTTTCGGTATCCAAATTGAAAAACAAGAGGTAAAATTGTCACTGTATGCAGATGACATGATACTATATATAGAAAACCCTAAGAACTCATCCCAAAAACTACTTGAACTGATCAACAAATTCAGGAAAGTAGCAGGATACAAGATTGAGATTCAGGTATGGGTTGCATTTCTGTAAACTAAAAATGAAATATTAAAGGAATACAAAAATACAATATCTTTTAAAATTGCACCCCCAAAAATCAGATACCTGAGAATAAACCTGACCAAGGAGGCAAAAGACTTACATGCTGAGAACTATAAAACATTAATCAAGGAAATTAAAGAGGATACAAAGAAATGGAAAGATATTCCACGCTCCTGGATTGGAAGAATTAATATTGTAAACATGGCCATAGTACCCAAAGCAGTCTACACATTCAATGCAATCCCTATCAAATTACGCATGACATTTTTCACAGAACTAGAACAAACAATCCAAAAATTGATATGGAGCCACAAAAGACCCAGAATTGCCATAGCAATCCTGAGGAACAAACACCAAACAGGAGGCATAACTCTCCCAGAATTCAGGCAATATTACAAAGCCACAGTCATCAAGAGAGTGTGGTACTGGTACCAAAACAGACAGACAGACCAATGGAACAGAAGAGAGAACCCAGATACCTACAGTCAATTCATCTTCAACAAAGGAGGTAAGACCGTAAAATGGGAAAAAGACAGTCTCTTCAGCAAGTGATGTTAGGAAACCTGGACAGCTGCATGTAAATCAGTGAAACTAGAACACACCCTCACACCATGCACGAAAATAAACTCAAAATGCCTTAAAGATGTAAATGTAAGACAAGACACCATCAAACTCCTAGAAGAGAACATAGGCAAAACATTCTCTGACATCAACCTTACAAATGTTTTCTCAGATCAATATCCCAAAGCAACAGAAATGAAAGCAAACATAAACCAGTGGGACCTAATCAAACTGACAAGCTTTTGCACAGCAAAGGAATCCATAAACAAAACCAAAAAGACAGTCTATGGAATGGGAGAAAATAGTTTCAAATGATGCAACTGACGAGGGCTTAATTGCTAAAGTATACGAACAACTTGTACAACTCAACAGTAAAAAAAGCCAACAACCCAATTCAAAAATGGGCAAAAGACCTGGCCAGACATTCCTCCAAAGATATACAGATGGCCGATAAGCACATGAAAAAATCCTCAACATCATTGATTATTAGAGAAATGCAAATCAAAACTACTATGAGATAACACCTCACCCCAGTCAGAATGGCCATCATTAATAAGTCCACAAAGAACAAATGCTGGAGAGGGTGTGGACAAAAGGGAACCCTCCTGCACTGTTGGTGGGAATGTAAATTGGTACAACCACTATGGAAAATGGTATGGGGGTACCTCAGAAAACTAAGTACAGAACTACCACATGAGCCAGTAATCCCCCTCTTGGGAGTATATCCAGACAAAACTTGCCTTGAAAAAGACATATGCACCCGTATGCTCATTGCAGCACTGTTCCCAATAGCCAAGACATGGAAACAACCCAAATGTCCATTGACAGATGAATGGATTGAGAAGATGTGGTATATAGACACAATGGAATACTATTCAGCCATAAAAAGAGCAAAATAATGCCACTTGCAGCAACATGAATGGAATTAGAGACTCTCGTACTGAGTGAAGTAAGTCAGAAAAAGAAAGACAAATACCATATGATATCACTTATATCTAGAGTCTAATATATGGCATAAATGAACCTTTCCACAGAAAAGAAACTCATAGACTTGGAGAATAGACTTGTGGTTGTCCAGAGGGAGGGAGTGGGGTAGACTGGGATTTGGGGGTTAGTAGATGCAAACTAGTGCATTTGGAGTGGATAAACAAATAGATCCTGCTGTATAGCACTGAGAACTATGTCTAGTCCTTTATGATGGAGTAGGATAATATGAGAAAAAAGAATGTATATATGTATGTGTGACTGGGTCACCTTGCTGTATAGTAGAAAATTGACAGAACACTGTAAACCAGGTATAATGGAAAAAATCATTAAAAAAAGAGAAAGATAGCAGAGATATCCTAGGGAAAAGTACAGTGGTAAAGAGCTAAAAAATCGTGGTGTGTATTGAATAAAAATGAGCAGTCGTATAAAAAAACTGTTTCTCCTTATCCGTGAAGCCTTTTATTAATCTTTAGTAACTAGCTTTCTTTTCCATAGCATCAGCAGTACCTTATATATACTATATAGATTTTCTAACCATTTCTTAATTATCTGTTTAGATCATGTACTACTCTTCTTTCCATGCTTGTAACTATTTTGGATCAATGACCGTGTCAAATTCATATTTTGTTGTTTACAAGTCTTAACAGTCTATCCTTTTGTCTCTGTTTTAGTCTTTGCTCCTTTTGACTTTTTTCATCACTGCTGCTTTTTTAATCTCTATATCAATTCTTATACCCCTTTTCTCTTCCATTTCCCTTCCTTCTCACCAACTTGTCTCTTCAAGCCAAGGTCCTGTTTTCAGATTGCTCTAGAAATATGTGGATATAGAGTGGGTTCCTTCTCCGAGTCTCTTAGAGTTATGGCTCACAGCTTTTAGTTTAGGCTTTGGCTTCCTGTGTGGCAGAAGGCCTGGTTTAAATAATAAGATAAGTAAATTAAAAAAATGGTTTTACCATGTTTTAATATTCATTATTATCTTGTGAAGGCTCAAGAACCTTGAATTATGTTTTGAATAATGACTCGTAAGTTTAAAAATCATATGGAGTCCTGCTATGGTACAGTGGGTTAATGATCTGGCTTGTCTCTGAGGAGGTGCCAGTTTGATCCCCTGCCTGGCAGAGTGGCTGAAGGATCCAGCATTGCTGCAGCTGTGGCATAGGTCACGGTTGTGGCTCAGATTCTAAATTCACTAAGAATTTCAACATCAGATTTGAGCGGGTAGAATTAAAAATCAGAGAACTTGGAGGAAAGATAGTCTCCTCAATAAGTGGTGCTGGGAAAAATGTAAATTGGTACACCCGCTATGGAAAACAGTCTGGAGGTACTTCAGAAAGCTAAAAACAGAACTCCCAGTAATCTCACAGAAACTATCCAGCAGTCGCATTTCTGGGCATATATCCAGACAAAACTTTCATTCTAAAGTATACATAAAGCTCTGTATTCACTGCAGCACTGTTCTCAATAGTCAAGACATGGAAGCAACCTAATTGTCTATCAACAGATGAATGGATTAAGAAGAAGTGGTACATATATGCAGTGGAATACTACTCAGCCATTAAAAGAGAACAAAATAATGCCATTTGCAGCAACATGGATGGAACTAGAGATTCTCATAGTCAGTGATGTAAGTCAGAAAGAGAAAGACAAATACCATATGCTGTCACTTATATCTGGAATCTAAAATATGACACAAATGGTCCTATCTACAAAACAGAAACAGATCATGGACATGGAGAGGAGACTTGTGTTTGCCAGGGGCGGGGGTGAGGTGGTAAGAAGGGGATGGGCAGGGTTTGGGGGTTGGTAAATGCAAACTACTACATTTAGAATGGATAAGTAATGGTATCCTACTGTATAGCATAGGGAACTGTGTCCAGTCTCTTGGGTTAGAATATGGTGGGAGATACTATGAAAAAACATGTATATGTATGGCCAGATCACTTTATTGTACAGCAGAAATTAAAGGAACATTATAAATTAGTTTTTTTTTTTAAAATCAGAGACCTTGAAAATAGGTCATTTGAAATTATGCAGTCTGAAGAGCGGAAAGACAAAAGAATGAGCTAAAATGAGAGAGAGACCATGAGAATTGTAGGACACTATCCATCATACAACATACAGATAATGGAAGTTGCATAAGAAGGGGATGTAAAAGGGTTTTGAAGAAACTATAGTTTAAAGAGTCATAATCTGGTGTGTGTATAGGTGAATTACATTTTTGTGCAGCAGAAATGAACACAACATTGTAAATCAACTATACTTCAATAAAATTTTAAGATTTAAAACATCGTAATTTGATTAAATACATGAATCCACCTATTCAAGAAGCTCCGTGAAATTTAGGAAGGAAAAACACAAGTGATCCACACTGAGACACATTGTGGTAAAAGTTTTAAAGGCCAGAGACAAAGAGAGAGTCTTGAAAGCAGCAAAAGAGAAGTGACTGTCAGGTACAAGGGAACCTCAGCAAGAAAAAGAGTAGATTTCTCAGCGGAAACCATGGAGGCCAAAAGACAGTAGGATGACGTATTTAAAGGACCTGAGGGAAGAGAAAGACTGTAATCCCATATCTGCAAAGCTATGTTCAAAAATAAAGGCGAAGTTAAGACACTCCCAGGTAAGCGAATGCTGAGGGAGTTCGTCTCTAGTAGATACGTCACACAGGAAATACTGAAGGGAGTCCTTCAAGTGGAAATGAAGGGGTACTAGACGGTAACTTGAAGCCTTGCGAAAAAAATAACACAGGCGAAGGAAAATACAAGGCACTGTTTGCTGGTTCTTTTTCATGTGTGATTCCTTCTTCCTTCCCAATTTGATTGAAAAGATGAATGCATAAAATAATAATGATAAACCTATGTTAGGTGGGCACACAAAGTATACAGATGCTATTCGTGAAAAAACAACATAAAGGGGGAGGAATGGAGCAGCGCAGGATCAGAATTTTTGTACACCTATGGAAGCTAATGTGGAATTAATTCCAAATAGATTGTTATATGTTTAATAGGTTTATTGTAAGCTCCAGAACAACCACTACTAAAATGACTTAAAAATATGCATAAAATGAGAAATGAATCAAAATGACCCACTACAAAAAAATCAAATATAAAAGAAAGAAGTTAATGGAAGTATTGAGGAACAAAAAGGTATAAAACACAAAAAAAGGACAGATAAAAATGCCAGAAATAAGTGTTTGCTTATCAGTAATTATGGTAAATGGGTTAAGCTCTCCTCTTAAAGGGTAAATATGCTCATAATGGATTAAAAAACAAAATGCTATTAAATGCTGTCTAGAAGAGATTCATTTTCGATCCAAGACAAATAGATCAAAAGTGAAAGAATGGAAAAAGTCATTCCAGGCAAATAGTTACTAAAGGAGAACTGAGATAGCTATGCTAAGATCAGAGGAAATAAAAAATTGTTAAGAGGAGACAAGGAAGAACACTGGATATTGGTAAAAGTGTCAACCCATCAAGAAGATGTAACAGTTATACATGTGTGCGCCTAACAATAGAACTCCAAACCATATGAAGCAGAAATGGAGAAGCAGGGCAGAAATACAGCGTTGTAAAATAATAGTTGGAGGTTTCAATGCCGCACTGTCAGTGGATACAACATCTGGACGGAAGATCAGTAAGGAAACAGGGGATTTGAACAATACTCTAAACCAACCAGTTCTGACAGACATAAGCAGATCCTCCATCTGACAACAGCTGGCACTATTTCTGCTGGACGAATTCTCTCAAGAACTTTGTGGATCTTCTGTAGATTTCAGTGGAGTTCACACCTTTAGACAAAAGCCACATCCATAGGTCTTTTTCAGATAAGCCCATGAAAGCTTTGGCCTCCAGCTGAGCTGGCTAAGGGACAGTGCCCTCACACTTCCCAGAGGACTTCTAGGTTGGATGATATCTGTGAGGAAGACCGTTATTCTCTTGAAAGGGCAGTTTTGTTTTGTTTTGTTTTTGTCTAATTACTTTACCTTTGAGCTTTCTGAGATTTTAGGAAAAGATTGTACAGTCAGCAGAGATTCAAGACAGTGAATCTCAATGTTTATGGGTTTTTGCCTTTTGCAGAGGCTGAGAAATTTCAACATTATGAAGCCTTTGTTCCCTTTTTACTTTTTTTTTTCAATTTTTCTCCTCTCCCATTTTATTGTAAGTAGCAAGAAAAAAATCAGGAGGCACTTTTAACACTTTACTTGGAAGCCTTCTTAATTATATAACCAGCTTTTAAGTATTTCCTTGTAGATAACTCCAGGACATAATTTTGCTAAGCTCTGTACTGCTACATGACAAGAATCCTCTTTTTTTTTTTTCTAATAACATGTTTCTCAATTTCTTCTGAGCCCCCACTATAGCATACGAATGCCTAGATTTATACTAATAGTCTGTTGAAGGCACATAGGCATTCTCTTTTATGCTTTTCAAAGTTCTTCTAGCCTGATTCCAAAGCTGCTCCCATGTTTTTCGTTTCCACTTCTAGGCACCCAAGTCTGTATTATTTTTCGATTGTATAAAAGAATCTACAAACTTAGTTTCTTAACACATACGCTATGTCACAGTTCTTCAGGAGTCTGGCATGGCTTAGCTGGGTCCTCTGCTCACAGTATCACAAGGCAGCAATCTAGGTGGTGACTGACCCTTATTCTCCTCTGGAGTCTCAACTGGAGGAAAGCTGCTTTCAAGCTTTTACGTGTTGGCAGAATTCATTTCCTTGTGGGCTTAGGACCATCCACAGTTCTTTGCCATGTTACCCTTTCCACAGGCCCTCTCTCAATGTGGTAGCTTACTTCTTCAAGCCAGCAGCTGGGAAGAGTATCTGACCTAAGAAAAGACCGCATCATCGCTTTTCGGCCTTTTGGCTAAGATCAAGTGTAAGAAAAGACCACATCTCTCTTTAAGGGCTTTGATCTGATTGTGTCAGACCTACCTAGGGTGCTGTTCCCTGTGGTTAACGTAAAATCAGCTGACTTGAGACCTTAATTACATCTGAAAAATGCCTTCATCTATGCCACATTCTGTTGGCCAGATGCAACGGGAGGGTGTTGTAGAGGCCTTGAATTATGACGTTGCCCTCGCCTGTGTGCCAAGTGACCACGCATGTGAAGTGTTTGACCTACACTAAGGGCTCAGTAAATATTAACTCCTATCTTTTAATTTTTCTAAAGCCCCGTAGGAACCATAATCTCTGTGCCCAGGAGGATGTGGGACTTGATGAGGTAAATCCTCGTGAAGGGTGTTGCTACCACTAAGTCAAGGGACATATGATTCTCCTGGTGATAACAGCATGCCTCATAGTTTAGAAAAATCTGGAGCAAGGAACTGTTATCAGGGATTTGAAGAGCTAATCCAGAGGATTTAGAAGGAATACCTCTTCAGATTAGGTTCCAAGGAATTTTTCAGTGTGACAAGGTAGAGTGCAGAAGGAAATTGAGAAAGAAGTAGAATGGCTGTTATCTGGAGATACACGAGTAACTTTCAACAAAACCTTTCAGTTGGCCCAGAGGACTTGGAGTTTAGGTGGCTCAGGAATTGTAGCTGGGCTGTTCTGTACGTGGAATTCATTTGGTGCCTATCCCTATTCCAGGTGGTAGAGGAAACTTTTCAGAGAAGATATCCGGTTAAAATTGGCTTACCAACTAAAATAATCTAAAATCTGTTGTATGGAAAACAGCATGGAAAGGGACAAGGGCTGCTCGAATGAGATGAATAAGGCCAGAGGCCCAGAGGATCTTATAGGATTGGAAATGGAAGTACAGGAGAAAGAGAAGCTCTCTGAGACAGAGGCGTCCTCTCCAGACTCTAGGAGATCAGGAAGACTGAGAGTAGACCTGCCAGGGAGCATAAATACCGGTTATGACGACAGTATGTCAAGTTCCAGTAAATATTGGGAAACTTACCTTGGGGAGTGAAAGAAATGATCAAGACAGAAGAGCCTAGGTGGAAATCTTGTGAAATTGGATTGTTATGATCATTATACAACTACAGATGTGATAAATTCATTTGAGTAATTAAAAAAAAAGACAGAAGGACTTAAATTAAGGCCTTGCTTTTCTTTCTTTTTTTTTCAGCTTTACCTTGAAACTACATACCACAGCTGCAGTCAGGAATGCCGATCCTGTAGGTTAACTCTCAGAGGTATCTTCCCGTCTCCTGGTGCTTCTGCCGTGAGGTAAGAGGAAATATTAGCCATGGAAATTGCTACAACATGGAAAATAACTTTCATCATTTCAGAACAGACTGAAAGTTAAGGCAGATGCTTTGCCTCTTTTCTGCTAATGTTTTAGCAAGTCCTGTTGTTTTCTTGCTGTCTCAAAAGAGGGAGACTTTCCTCTAGGGGATGTGGGAGATTGTGATCCCAAAGAAGGCCTCTTCAGCCTTGGAAATCTCATAGCCATTGACCTCCAAATAGGTTAGGAAGGAACCAGAAAGGTAGGACAGAAGCTGCAGCTGCTTTTTCTTTCTAAGTCTAAGGACTAAGCCTGTTGAGCTAGAATTCTCAGAGCTGTCAATTCAAGGACACAGACAAAGGCATGTAGGGAAGAGAGTAGACTCCTCAGTGATGACTGCCTCCCCTGGACAGTGTGGTTCAGGTT
Source organism: Phacochoerus africanus (assembly GCF_016906955.1). Classification (NCBI taxonomy): domain Eukaryota; kingdom Metazoa; phylum Chordata; class Mammalia; order Artiodactyla; family Suidae; genus Phacochoerus; species Phacochoerus africanus. The sequence continues at coordinate 2,898,697 of NC_062554.1, read as the reverse complement.
TGGATGAATATGCCTGTGCCTCTGGGACCTGTGGAGTCAGTGTGTGTCCTGTTACACAGTCGGGCTGTCGTCACCGTTCTTTCTAAATGAGTAAGCTCTGCAGGGCATTGTGTAGGAGTTGAATGTGTCATGAGATTTTCTTCAAGATGATCTTCCCTGAAGGGAGCTGGCGGACTCTTGATATATCCCCACATTAGGAGATGATCTGCCGGTGACTTGGGAGCTTGGGTTTATACCTGAATGGACACAGATTTTAGTCATCCAGCTTAGAAAAGTACGAATAAGATTTTATATTGACTAGAGAAAGTGTAATGTGAAACTCAATTCATGTATTTAGTCCTTGCTAAAAACTTAGTCTCTGGTCACCTAATAAAATGATCTCTGTTGGAGGTTAATGCAAAGGCCTTTGGTAGGTATAGATAGGGACAGAACACACTAGTATTTTCCTTAGGAAGAAATCAGCTTTTCAGTTAAGGAATGTACCAGAACCCCTCCTTCCCATCCTCAGCTAGATTGTCTGGGAAGAAGTCCTCTGAGGTCACATAGAAAGTCCACTTTGTCAGTTCCAGCCAAGATCTAATAACAGTCACACAATTACATCCTTGTTCAAGACCATAGTTTGCTTGACACAGAACATATCTGGCGCGCACACACACACACACAAAAAGACAAGAAAGATCACATTTTGTCTTTTCGCTGACTTATTCTCTAAGAAAAAGACATAAAATAATGTGCATATCCGAGCACTGTGTATAAAGCATTTGTTCTGGTAGTTTCCAAGTTCACTAACCGTTCATTGTAGCTTTTTGTGTCTCAGAATTGATACTGGGCTTGTGTAAATGAAAAGGAAGTAGAGACATAGACAGTAGGGAGAGAGATGAGAAGGAAAAACATGGCCCTTAGTTCTCATCAGCTTTACTCTTGTCTACAGAGAAGGACTTGTGCGTGGGAGGTCGAGTATTTGCCCAAACTTCGAAGTGCTGGAAAGAGTCTGACAGTAGTTTCCACTCTTAGCTTATAATGCAGTTCGGTCTGTTTGAATGTAAAATTATGGGGATGGATTTAAAAAGGCAGAGATCTATTCCAAGAAAGGCAAAAATTGCAGCAAATTAATGAATCTGTTAAGGATTGAGATAGCCTCACTCTCCTGACTGATTAAACTGGCCTTGGTTTTAACCCACTTTAGAGTTAAAGGTATGGGTTAATCTTTCAAAGTGGTTGTTCTCACAGTTCATTTCTCATAATGATTGCCTGAGGACACCTTTAAAATATGGATTCCTATCCCCACTCACAGAAATTCTGACATGAGATGTCTAGCTCATTGCTCAGGTGCTATGATTTTTATAAACACTCTAATGTTCATTTTATAAATTACATTTGGAAAAAACCCTATTTTATTTTATTTATTTTTGCTTTTTAGGGCCACACCCGCAGCATATGGAAATTCCCAGGCTAGGGGTCGAATAGGACCTGCAGTTGCCAGCCTATACCACAGCTACAGCAACTGTAGTCTCTGAGCCATGTCTGCAACCTACACCCCAACTCACAACAACACTGGATTCCCCGACCCACTAAGCAAGGCCAGGGATTGAACCCACATCCTCCTGGATTCTAGTCGGATTTATTTCTGCTGCTCCATGAAGGGAACTCCGAATTTTATTTTATTTTATTTTATTATTTTTTAATCTTTTTAAGGGCTGCACCCACAGGATCTGGAGTTCCCAGCCTAAGGGTCGAATTGGAGCTGCAGCTGGCGGCCTATGCCACAGCAACATCAACACGGGATCCTTAGCCCACTGAACAAGGCCGGGGATTGAACTGTCATCCTCATGGATACTGGTTGGGTTCTTAATCCACTAAGCCACAATGGGATATCCTGCAAAAAACCCTATTGTAAGGAGACGTTTTTAGTGGAGCAAAAGTGAGCGCGTAAAAATAAATTTGCTGTTCCTGTGGGCCTGAACATGAAGATAACTCACTTGAGACTTTTCGTTTCCTAGTTTCCAACTGAAGTATTCTTTCTGTCCCAGTATTTGAATGAATACACCTGAAGGTTCAGCTAGTGTGCTAGAATGTTCAAATGAGAGATGTTCTTCACAATTTAGCTTCAAAGGAGGGAGAAATGGAAAAGGCTATGAAGAGCTCTCCACGTCTTTAAGGAGATATGCAGCCTAGATCTAGAAGTGCTGCTAACATGTTTAGAGACTGACTCTAAAATGGTTTCCAGAAGGAAAGATCAGAAAGAATGCTGGAGAAAAATCAGAAAAGAAGCAATAGGAGAATGTTTCTTAGAGCTGCAGTATGACCTGATTCTTCATAATGGAAATATACATCAGATATAAAAAACTAATACCACCGCCACTACCACCATCAACAGCAATGACTCTATTTAAATATATTCTGGAAATATTCTTATACTCTTAGAGTAAAGAGTAAAGAGTTTAAACATTAACCAAATGAACAGACTGGGTTATTTACAGCTAAGTCAAAAGCCAACTGAGATCAGAGTTTCCAGCAGTGGAATGGTATTAGTTCGTGATACCACGGTACTATTTTTAATATTCGTAAGGAATATGATTTGGAACCTAAGATTATCTGTCAACCCAATTAGCAAAGGAAAAAGTAAAGCTACTCGTGCAACTAACTATTGTTGTATAATGTGAAAAAATTGTAATTAAAATTCAAGCTAGTTCATTATAGGAAGTGATGGTATAGGTGAGGCTATTTGGTGTGTGTGTGTGTGTGTTTGTTGGTGATGAAGGTGAATATGTACCAAACTGATGGAAAATTGTTTCTGAAGGTTTCAGCTAAGACTGAAGGTTAGTTATGACCTAAGAAGGGGCATCACACCCTCACTAATGTAATAATAAAGTGAAATGAAATGTCCATTCAGAGCCAAATGGGTCCATTCACACAATAAAATGTTATACCATAATGAAAACAAGTATCACGGCAACACACAACAATAGGGGTGAATCTCCTAATTTTAAGTTTTGAGAGAAGCCAAATACAAAATAATGCAAATAATATGAGTCCACATAAAGACAGGTGAACAACAGGCAAAAATGAACTTATAACATCAGAAGTCCGAGTGGTGACCCGTGTAAACTTTTGGGAAGTAGAAAAGATAATGATGAGAAGTAGACGGGGCTGTGAGAGATTGGAACATAGGCCGTGTTCTCATGCCCCACCTGGGCATGCTTGCATGGTCACTCAATTCGGGACACTTCATTAAACTGTAAGTGCTAGTAGGCTCTAGTCTAATGGTGTGAGCTACTCTGTGGTTTAAGAAGTCATCGGCAGATGGAGGAAGGATCAGAGACCAGGAGAAAAGACCAAAGCACTCTTTGTTCTGTCCCGGGAGGAGAGTCAAGTCACTCAGTGTCCTTCCCAATTAGGGTAATGTTGCAGGCACTTGTGTTTGGTCGTGGGACTCAAATCTTTTGTAATCACATAAACAGAGAGCAGAAATCTCAGACCTTATATGCAGAAGCCCCTAAGAGCCTGAATGTCATTTCTCGAGCTGTCTGAGAAGCCTGGACATGGTCAGTCTGAGAAAGATTTGAAGATACTGTTGGACAGAAGTAGAGACAAGACTTGTAGGCCTTTGGAAGAAGAGTCAGGCCACAGGAAAGTGGTGATTTTCAGAGACTGGCAGGTAAACACGGGCTTATTATTAATTGACTTACATTATCCCCTCTAAAAAGGAGCACATAATCCTTTCTTTAATTTCTTGTTTAAGAAATACACAGATGTGGAGTTCCCGTCGTGGCGCAGTGGTTAACGAATCCGACTAGGAACCATGAGGTTGCGGGTTCAATCCCTGGCCTCGCTCAGTGGGTTGAGGATCCGGCGTTGCCGTGAGCTGTGGTGTAGGTTGCAGACACGGCTCAGATCTTGCGTTGCTGTGGCTCTGGCGTAGGCTGGCGGCTACAGCTCCGATTGGACCCCTAGCCTGGGAACCTCCATATGCTGCAGGAGCGGCCCTAGAAAAGGCAAAAAGACAAAAAAAAAAGAAAAAGAAAAAAAAGAAATACACAGATAAAGTAGCATGTACCCCCATGTGACAGAACATTGCATGAGCTGAGAACTTGTGTTTGGAGATCTTCTCTGACATCCCTAACTCAAAATTTCCCTTCAGGAAAAGCTTCTGGAGTCGTGTAAATAAAGAGGCATTCAACCGAATCCAACAACATACCAAAAAAATTATACACCATGACCAGGTTGGGTTCATCCCAGGTTCACAAGGATGGTTCAACATACGCAAATCAATCAGCATCATACACCACATTAACAAAAAAAATATCGAAAATCATATGATCATCTCAATAGACGCAGAAAAAGCATTTGACAAAGTCCAACATCCATTCATGATCAAGACCCTCGCCAAAGTGGGTATAGAGGGAACATTCCTGAATATAATCAAAGCCATTTATGAGAAACCCACAGCAAATATAATCCTCAATGGGGAAAAACGGAAAGCCTTCTCACTCCAATCTGGAACAAGACAGGGATGCCCACTCTCACCACTGCTCTTCAACATAGTTTTGGAAGTCCTAGCCACAGCAATTAGACAAACCAAAGAAATAAAAGGCATCCATATAGGAAGAGAAGAGATCAAACTGTCACTGTATGCAGATGACATGATACTATACATAGAAAACCCGAAGGACTCAACCCCAAAACTCCTTGGACTGATTCATAAATTCAGCAAAGTAGCAGGATATAAGATTCACATTCAGAAGTCAGTTGCATTTCTGTATACCAGCAATGAAATATTAGAAAAGGAATACAAAAATACGATACCTTTTAAAATTGCACCTCACAAAATCAAATACCTCGGAATACACCTGACCAAGGAGGTAAAGGACCTATATGCCGAGAACTATAAAACTTTCATCAAAGAAATCAAAGAAGATGTAAAGAAATGGAAAGATATTCCATGTTCCTGGATTGGGAAAATCAGTATTGTAAAAATGGCCATACTACCCAAAGCAATCTACAGATTCCATGCAATCCCTATCAAATGACCCATGACATTTTTCACAGAACTAGAACAAACAATCCAAACATTTATATGGAACCACAAAAGACCCAGAATCGCCAAAGCAATCCTGAGAAACAAAAACCAAGCAGGAGGCATAACTCTCCCAGACTTCAAGAAATACTACAAAGCCACAGTCATCAAAACAGGGTGGTACTGGTATCAAAACAGACAGACAGACCAATGGAACAGAAGAGAGAATCCGGAAATAAACCCTGACACCTATGGTCAATTAATCTTTGACAAGGGAGGCAAGAACATCAAATGGGAAAAAGAAAGTCTATTCAGCAAGCACTGCTGGGAAACCTGGACAGCTGCATGCAAAGCAATGAAACTAGAACACACCTTCACACCATGCACAAAAATAAACTCCAAATGGCTGAAAGACTTAAATATACGACAGGACACCATCAAACTCCTGGAAGAAAACATAGGCAAAACACTCTCTGACATCAACATCATGAATATTTTCTCGGGTCAGTCTCCCAAAGCAATCGAAATTAGAGCAAAAATAAACCCATGGGACCTCATCAAACTGAAAAGCTTTTGCACAGCAAAGGAAACCCAAAAGAAAACAAAAAGACAACTTACAGAATGGGAGAAAATAGTTTCAAATGATGCAACCGACAAGGGCTTAATCTCTAGAATATATAAGCAACTTATACAACCCAACAGCAAAAAAGCCAATCAATCAATGGAAAAATGGGCGAAAGACCTGAATAGACATTTCTCCAAAGAAGATATACAGATGGCCAACAAACACATGAAAAAATGCTCAACATCTCTGGTTATAGGAGAAATGCAAATCAAAACTACCATGAGATATCACCTCACACCAGTCAGAATGGCCATCATTAATAAATCCACAAATAACAATTGCTGGAGGGGGTGTGGAGAAAAGGGAACCCTCCTACACTGTTGGTGGGAATGTAAACTGGTACAGCCACTATGGAGAACAGTTTGGAGATACCTTAGAAATCTATCCATAGAACTTCCATATGACCCCGCAATCCCACTCTTGGGCATCTATCCGGACAAAACTCTCCTTAAAAGAGACACGTGCACCCGCATGTTCATTGCAGCACTATTCACAATAGCCAGGACAATGGAAACAACCCAAATGTCCATTGACAGATGATTGGATTCGGAAGAAGTGGTATATATACACAATGGAATACTACTCAGCCATAAAAAAGAATGACATAATGCCATTTGCAGCAACATGGATGGAACTAGAGAATCTCATCCTGAGTGAAATGAGAAAGACAAAGACAAATACCATATGATATCACTTATAACTGGAATCTAATATTCAGCACAAATGAACATCTCCTCAGAAAAGAAAATCATGGACTTGGAGAAGAGACTTGTGGCTGCCTGATGGGAGGGGGAGGGAGTGGGAGGGATCGGGAGCTTGGGCTTATCAGACACAACTTAGAATAGATTTACAAGGAGATCCCGCTGAATAGCATTGAGAACTTTGTCTAGATACTCATGTTGCAACAGAAGAAAGGCTGGGGGAAAAATGTAATTGTAATGTATACATGTAAGGATAACCTGACCCCCTTGCTGTACAGTGGGAAAATAAAAAAAAAATAAAAAATAAAAAATAAAGAGGCATTCAAGAGTAGAGGCCTCCCAGCTGGCTTCAGCAGAAATTTGTTGTAGAAGGGATATATTTGATTGCATAGATGTTACCGAAGCTTCTTTTTCTAACCCACATTGATCTCTATCATCTTAAAGTTCATGAAAACTGGTAATTCTGGCAACTGAGATTACCAGAAAAATTTAAGGAATTCATAACTCAAGGTGTTTTCTTTCAGAGTTAGGAAATGTTTCTTGATTGATTTGTCCTATATAATTGCATATGTATATGTGGTTTGGGTGTGCATTTTGTTTTGTTTTGTTTTGTTTTTAGTGCTGAACCCTTGGCATATGGCAGTTCCGAGGCTAGGGGTTGAATCGGAGCCGTAGCCACCAGCCTACACCACAGCCTCAGCAATGTGAGATCTGAGCCGTGTCTGTGACCTATACAGCCGCTCACAGCATCGCTGGATCCTTAACCCACTGAGCAAGGCCAGGGATCAAACCTGCATCCGTATGGATGCTCGTCAGATTCGTTTCCGCTGAGCCATGACGGGAACTCTACATGTGCATTTTTTAAAAAAAAAAAAGTGAAAGAAAGAGGTCACTACATTGTTTGATTTTAAGACTTACCATAAAGCTACCATGAACAAGATGGTATTTATGAAGACAGATATAGGTCAATGGAAATGAAATAGTACAGATTCTAGAAATATGCTCCTTCATATATGTTACATTGATTTTCAAAGGGAAAAGGAAATCTATTCAACAAACAGTGCTACTAGGACCTCTGGGTATCCATTAGGAAACACGTGAACATTCACCCTGCTTTACACCACTCCCAAAATAACTCCAAGTAGAACAAAGGCTTAAATGTAAAAGCTAAACTATTCTACTTCTGGAAGAAAACAGAGTGAAAAAAATTCATGGCCTTGCAGTGAGCAAAACTGTCTTTGGACACTAAAATCATGAATCAGAAAAGAAAAAATTGATCGATTAGACCTAACCAAAGTGAAGAAAATTTTGCTCTCTGAAAAGCACATTAGGAAAATTAAAAGGCTAGCTGAAGAATAGAAGAAAATATTTTCTTTTTTTTCTTTCTTTCTTTCCTTCTTTTTTTTTTTTTGTCTTTTTGCTATTTCTTGGGCTGCTCCCACCGGCATATGGAGGTTCCCAGGCTAGGGGTCCAATCGGAGCTGTAGCTGCCAGCCTACGCCAGAGCCACAGCAACGTGGGATCCGAGCCGTGTCTGCAGCCTACACCACAGCTCACGGCAACGCCGGATCCTTAACCCACTGAGCGAGGGCTGGGATCGAACCCGCAACCTCATGGTTCCTAGTCGGATTCGTTAACCACTGCGCCACGACGGGAAATCCAGAAAATATTTTCAATGCATATATCTGACAAAGGACTGGTATCTAGGTTCTGTAGATTCTTACAGTTATAAAATGTGAGATAATGCAGAAAGAAAGGGGCAGAGTTTGAATAGACAAGGAAATGGTACACACTCATCAGAAAGGCTCAAGTAAAAAAGACTAACAATATCAAGTAGCAGGAGGGGGTACAGAGCAGCTAGAACATGCATCACTGTTGGAGGTAACCACTTTTTTTGGGGGGGGGGTGCACCCAGGGGATGCAAAAGTTCTCAGGGCCAGATATCAAAGGCAAGCCACAGCAGTGACAATGCTGATCCTTAACTGTTAGGCCACCAGGGAGTTCCCATTAGTAACCCCTTTAAAAACTTGTTTGGCAATTCTTAAGAAGTGAAACATGCATATACCACACAACTCAGACACTTCACTACTAGATACCTATCTAAGAAAACCGAAAATATATGTCCACGCAATGATTTATGTATGGATTTCACAGCAGCTTTTCTCATGACAGCCAAAAAACTGGAAGTACCCTAAATGTCCATAAAGGGCTATCACCAGAGATAACTTTTGATATCAGAGAGGTGTTTGTCTGCATGGCATGGTAAACATTTTTTACCAGTCCTGTGCTGGTCTCTCCTCTTCCTGTGAATGGCCATCCTCCCCTTTGAAGCTTCCTTCTCCTTAGCTCAGGATGGTACATAAGCCTCAATTGCCTGAGTGCCTTTGACCTTCCTGTTTTGGCGGGGTTCCTGTGAGCATGTAATTAAATTTGGCTTTTTCCTGTTAATGTCTTTTTTTTTTTTTGGTCTTTTTGCCATTTTCTTGGGCCGCTCCCGCGGCATATGGAGGTTCCCAGGCTAGGGGTCCAATCGGAGCTGTAGCCACTGGCCTACACCAGAGCCACAGCAACGTGGGATCCGAGCCGCGTCTGCAACCCACACCACAGCTCACGGCAACGCCGGATCCTTAACCCACGGAGCAAGGCCAGGGATCGAACCCGAAACCTCATGGTTCCTAGTCGGATTCGTTAACCACTGAGCCACGACGGGAACTCCTTCCTGTTAATGTCTTATATCAGTTCAGTTGTTAGACTAGCCAAAAGAAATCTAGAAGGGAATTTCTTTCCCTCTGCTATAACATATTACAGGAGTGCTTCCCAGGACCCTATACCCCTAATGTAATTCAAGTTTCTTATTTGTGAAGCCTTCATCTTCAGATGGCGTTAATAGCCCTCTTCTCTGTGCTTACCATAGCACCTGTTCCTTTCATGAATCATAGGACAGTGTGAAACTTTTCCTGAATCCTTTACTCCTGGAAAGCAGTGATGGTTAAGGAAGTCCATCCACCCTTTTGTGTTCTAAGAATTAGCTTCTCGCAAAGAACCGCTGTTCCCCGTAAGACTTAGATGAGACTCACGCACGTGTCCCTTTATTTCTTATCTTGAGGCCAGACGCAGACCTTTGAAGTCCCATTCTTGGACTCAGAAAGGATTAGCTGAGCTGTTTGCCCCCCTGATCAATTACAAGGTGCTTGAAACTAAACATAAGTAAAGCTTCTCTCCTTTCTCTAGTCCCCTTAATTTGAGCCCCATCTCCTGACCCAGCATACAACCTCCCCTTCGTGATTCTTCCTAAGAGTACAACAGCCCCTGATCATCTCACTACCTAGAGGTATGTTCTTTGATGCCCCTTTCCCATAGTGGAAGAAGATTCCTTCTGCCTGGCCTTTGAGATGCTTGCAGCTCTATGTTTGTTTTATTTATTGCAATGGTCTCCTTCCCCGTATTGCAATAATTCTCTGAAAGTCCCTTTTTCCCTGTCTAGATTTATTTTTATTTTTAGTATGAATTACCAAATTGTTTAATTTACCAAGCTGTTAATCTGTTTTTCGATAGCGCACTCCCTTTCCGCCAGATTCGGAGCTGCTTATTGGAGTCCTGAGAATGCCAGATTCATATTTCTGTTCTTGGCATGCCTTAACCTGCCTGTGTTTCCTGTGTTTCTGATGGTCTCTATGCCTGTTTCCATCGAGCTCTGTTTCTGGTTTGGTCTCTGAGTATGCCGTTTTCTCTCTCTGTCCACCTCATTTCCCTCCTTTGCCTTCACCTACCTGTCTTCTTGAAGCCAAGCTCCTGTCCTCAAGGTGCTCCAAAGAGACTAGAGAGAAAGCAGAGAAGGTTCCTTCCTGGAGTCTGGGAGTTTCAGCTCCCTCTGTGCTGACAGAGCCTTATTTCCCCTCCAAGCCAGAAGTGAAAAACTGGTTTCACTTTTGCTTTTATTGTCTTTAAAAAAAAAATCAGCTGATTTAAAGGAATCGGTTGCTGTTTATTTATTTATGTTATGATTCCTAGGTGTTGAAATTACTGCAAATGGAAGAGTAATGTGTGTGTGTGTGTGTGTGTGAGAGAGAGAGAGAGAGAGAGAGAGAGAGAGAGGGAATGGTGGGGTGGGGTGAATTCTGCATGAAGAGCATGGCAGAAACAAGATTGGGAAAGAATTTGGGAGAAGAGATGCGGGCGCATTAGGCTGTCTTCCTCAGGGAACCTGCTGTAACTCTTTTTAGTTCTCAAGCCAGTCACCGGAGGACAAACAGGGAAGCATGTGCCCAGGGCTCGTGAAACTTGTTCCTCTCTATTTCCCATAAAAGACCTTCTTGCTAGACTTAGCTGTTTTCCTTGTGGTTGATCTGAAAATTAACAAATTTCCGACAGTGTTTAGAGTTGGACGATTCAGCATTAAAGGGAGCTAAACTCTTGAAAGCAGTTTGTGTGTTTATGGTGGGAAAGAGAATTTCACTCTTCCGTTTCCTATTAGAGTTTTTAGTAATGTTAAAAATCTGACTGTTTTCTCTCACACCTAAATCCTATGTAAAGCATTATGTTTCATTGACTATTAAATTTCTCCATGATCTAATTCATTATAATGTTGCTCATAGATCAGTACCTCCTGCTTCCTTGTTCTTCTGTTTTAAGCTTTCCAGGTCTGACACATGTAGTCTTCCGGGTAAACCCACATTCATCTTCTCCAATTCTCCGGGAAGTCCTACCCATATCACCCCATAATTCCCCCTCCTGCTCCCAGTACACCTGCAAAACTCCCCCTGCGTGGACCGCTCCCGATCGCTTCACTGCTGTCCTCTCAGAGCATTTATCACGCTCGCACGGTGCTCCCACCACGTGGTGCTGCGTGGTAGCCCTCGATGGTCTCTTATATCCTCCCATCCCCCAAACCTCAAACATCCTACCTCCCTATGCTCCAGCCAGTTGGGGGGGGCGGGGTCAGTCTTATTCGTCTTTATACCCCAGACATGAAATATATAGATGAACAAAAGGTATGGTGATTAAGTAAGGAAATTAGCTTATCTTGCTGAGCTTGTTTCCTCAGTGATATGTGCGGATATTAATAGGTATTTTAGTGAGTTGACATGAGGCACAAAGAAGGTATAGGGGGGCTGGCATGGTGTCCTTCCAATAAGACTTATTTTTTCCTACTTTTAGATTAAGAGCATAGCTGTTTTCTAATAAGCAAGAGTTTTAATGTCTGTCATTAGTTTGAGTTCAGGATCCGACAGTTACTGGTACATTTGCTTGAGTCTTGGGCGGGAGGGTGAGCTAAATAAGGGAGAAGCGGCCAAGTGATGGCATGAGTGTGTGCCAGGGGCACTGGCTACCACCCCTGATGTTAACGCGGATAAAACCAGTTCATCTCGCCCAGTGCTTACGTAGCCGAAAGCAGATAGTCAGATATGAATTCTTTTTTCCCGGGTGCGTAATTGGTCTGAAGGTCAAATCTATCAGAACCCGGGACGCCAAGTGGAGTGTGTGCAGCTGCCGTGTTCCCCCCAGTGTTTCCCTGGGACCTGAGTACAGTTTCTTCTGCATTCGTGTGCTGGGCCTTGTATCAGCACCCCTGTCTTCTCTGTTGCTGTGCTCTGGGTCTAGAGATGACAGTCTGTGTCTGAGCCACCTCGGGTTCTCCCACAGCGTCAGCAGTTTTCCGTGTGTGGCAAGGTTTCAGTAACTGTATAAATTAAGAAAGGTGGTAAAGCAATCCCATGGGCTCAGAATCAGCTTCACCCACAAGTTCCTTTCACCACGCGGCTCCACCCTCAATGCTCAGATCGACCCCCAATACAGCCAGCACACCTTCAGTTTCACTTCTTGGTTTTCTTTCACTTCTAAGAAATGCTTTTTTTTTTTTTTTTAAATGAACATTGGTTAAACATTGGTTAGTGAATGTTCTTTGTGAGATTTTTTTTCTGAGCTTTGGTTTCTTTTCTTACTGCCAGTTTTTAACTTGAGTTCTCTTCGAAAAGTTCTAACCCTTTTCTGAAAACCCTGAGGGAAAACAATTGACCCAGCCCTCCCCAGTGAGACTAGAGAGAGACAGTGACCCATCCAGGGGTCCTAACTGGTTCAGGCCAGAGGGGAGCCTAGGGTCCCAGGGAACTTTACAATGAGAGTGTTTCAATTTTGCAGTCTAGGTGCTTCCTCACCCTAACTGCAGCCCTCCTTTCAGCTTTGACTGGAAATCCCAAGGCGTTGGCCAAGCCATTTGTAATCCATTGATTCCAGAGAGGAGGGCAGCGGAGGTCCCTGGGTCTCTGGTGCTTGGCATTTCCCCACCCCTCTCCTTCCAGCTGGCTCATCTTTAGCTAAGAGAATATATCTCTCATGGGACTATAGAAACCTCTTCTGAAATCTCTGGTGATCCTGGCCAACAAAGAAAGTGTGCGGACAGGAATATTGTTCCCCTTCCCTTCTTGGTTCTTTCGGCTAGTAAAATAATTTAAATGACATAAGACAGATTAAACAGTAGAACATCACTGTGATAATATATGGCATTCTTAGGAGAATTAACATGAGCATGAGAACATGAGCTATGGCGATAGTTCCCTTGTGGAACAGGCTGTTTATGTTCAGTTCCTTTATTTTTTTGTCTTTTTAGGGCCGCACCCACAGCATATGGAGGTTCCCAGGCTAGGGGTCCAATCGGAGCTGTCGCTGCCAGCCTACAGCACAACCACAGCTACAGCAACACAGGATCCAAGTCTCGTCTGTGACCTGCACCACAGCTCACGGCAACACGGGATCCTTTAACTCATGAGCGAGCCTAGGAATTGAACCCCCATCCTGCTGGATACTAGTTGGGTTCGTAACTGCTGAGCCATGACGGGAACTCCCTGTGTTCAGTTCTTTTCTTTTTTTTTTTAAACCATCTTTTGATTTAATTTTCTTTTTTTCTTTTTTTTTCTGTGAAATTTTATTTTTATTTTTTTACAAAATAAAATACATATATTTAAACACAGTTACATTCACACAGATTATTATATCGTGGATCTCAAGAAACAGATTAAGTGACTCCCTCTGGAGAAGGGGAATGGAAAATATCCTGAGACAAGTAGGAAATTTATTCTATACTTTATCCCATTTTGTATGGCTTTCATCTTTACTATTTAGTATTATCTATTACATTTCAATTTTTCTTTAAAAATTGGCATTATATTAAAATTGTGTATATTATGCAACTAAAATTTATAAAGAAGAAAGGCCTATATATACCATTAAATATTTTATATAGCATAGTGAAAAGAATAACTTAACTGGTAAGAATAACAAAAATAATACACCCTCTGAGAATAAAATATAAAATGCATAAATTGGTCAAAAAATAGTGTAACTATATAAATATGTCCTCATAATTTGTTCCATCTTATTGATTCTTCAATGTAGGCATTACACCATTCTAGGTGATGTGATAAACAAGACATTATAGACCTTACATTGTACCATGGAGAGAAATGGTTTTGAATAATACAGTTGCAGAACTGTATTATTTAATTGTACAGTTGCATTATATAATTATAATTGTCATAAGTTCTTTTTTTTTTATCATAAATTCTTTGATGGAGAGGAAATCAGAATCAGATCTAAGAAGACTTCAGCATTCCCAGAATGATGTCAAATGACCCCCTTCATGGTGGATTATGCGCTTATTTACTATGAGATATACTTCTTCAAAGATTCCTTGTTTGTGTATCAATTGTAGATTTTTGGTTTGTGGTTATTCTGAAGTTTTGATATAAGAGTCTATATGTATATGAGATTGTTTTAAGTTGTTCTCTTAATTGCAAGTTCATCTCCAGTGTCCTGCGTTTGTACCCACCTGTTCTCATGATTTCTGATTTTGGTGGTATAATTGTGCATGGATGATTTTGTATCTTTACTGTATATATACCTTTACTGGTGGGCCTTGTCATTTGTGGTATTTTTGTTTCCTGTTGCTGTCTTTTCTTTTCTGCCTAGAGAAGTTCCTTTAGCTTATCTGGGGAGCTTTTGATTTCTCCTTCACATCTGAATGAGAGCCTTGCTGGGTAAAGTAATCTTGGTTGGAGGTTTTTTCCTTTCATCCTGTTAAGTATATCATGCCACTCCCTTCTGGCCTGCAGAGTTTCTGCTGAAAAATCTGCCAATAACCTTTTTGGGGTTCCCTTGTATGTTGTTTGTTTCTTTTCTGTAGCTGCTTTCAAGATTTTCTCTTTGTCTTTAATTTTGGTCAGTTTGATTAATATGTGTCTCGGGTGTATTCCTCCTTGGGTTTATTTTCTATGGTACTCGTTGTGCTTCCTGGGTTTGAGTGAGTGGTTCCTTTCCCATGTTAGGGAAGTTTTTAGCTATTATCTCTTGGAGTATATTTTCTGTCCCCTTCTCTCTCTCTTCTCCTCCTGGCACCCCTATAATACGGATGTTGGTGTGTATAATGTTGTCCCAGAGTTCTCTGAGACTCTCTTAATTTGTTTTCAATCTTTTTTCTCTTTTCTGTTCTGCATCCGTGATTTCCACCCATCTGTCCTCCATCTTGCTTATTCATTGTTCTGCCTCCTGTATTCTGCTGTTGGCTGCTTCTGATGAATTTTTATTTCAGTTATTGTATTTTGCATTTCTTCTTGCTTAAGTTTTATATCTTGTATCTCTTTGCTCAGTGTGTCCTGTAAGTTATCCATCTTTGCCTCCAGGTTATTTCCAATGCCTTGCATCATCTTCAGCATCAACAATCTAAAGTCTTTCTCCTGGAGGCTGAGAATCTCCTCCTCACTTAGCTTATTTTCTGGGGTTTTTGGTTTCTCCCTCATCTGAGTTATAGGTCTCTGTCTTTTCATTTTTATAGGTTTTGGTGTGGTGACCTTTTTGCAGACAGTAAAGTTGTAGCCTCTCTTACTTCTGGTGTCTGCCCCCCTTGTGGCTGAAGTCTGTGTGGGGGCTTGCTGTGGGCTTCCTGATGGGAGGCGCTGATGCCTGCCCCCTGGTAGGTGGAGCTGATTCCTGTCCCTCTGTGCTTGGTTGGGCTTTGTCTTTGGATGAGATTAGAGGCAGCTGTGTGCCTGTGGGTTCTTTAGGCAGCCTGTTCACTGATGGGTGGGGCTGTGATCCCACCTGGATTGTTGTTTGGCTTGGGGCTTCTCAGCACTGATGGGTGGGGCCAGATTTTCCTAAAATGGCCCCCTCCAGAGAAAGGCAAGGTTGCTGAATATTCCCGAGAGCTTTGCTTTCAATGTCCTTCCCTCACAACAAGCCACATTCACCCCTGTTTTCCCAGGATGTTCTCCAAGAACTACGATCAGGTTTGACCCAGATTCCCTTGGAGACTTTGCTTTGCCCTGGGACTCAGTGCACGTGAAAATCTGTGTGCACCTTTTAAGAATGGGGTCTCCGTTTCCCCCAGTCCCGTGGCACTCCTGTGCACAAGCCCCACTGGCCTTCAATGCCAGATGCTCCAGGGGCTCTTTCTCCCAGTGCCAGATCCCCGCACATGAGGGTTTGATGTGGGGCTCAGAACTCTCATTCCTATGGGTGAGTCTCCGTGAACCAGTTAGTTTTCAGTCTGTGGAGCTTCCCACCCAGAAGGTATGGGGTTGTTTATATCACGAAATCGGCCCTCCTACCTCTTGATGTGGCCTCCTCTTTGTCTTCTGGAGTAGGGTATCTTTTTTAAGGTTTCTGGTCCATTTGGGTGGAGATTGCTCAGCTTTTAGTTGTGAATTTTGTTGTTTTTAGGAGAGAAGTTGAGCTCCAGTCCTTCTATCCGCCACCTTAATCCTCAATCCTGTGTTCAGTTCTTTTAAGCAGTTAGGTGGAAGTTCAAGGTTCTTTCTGGCCTTTTGGCCTTGTTTGTTCTTAGCTCGAGGCAGTCTCCATGCCAGAGTGGCTCAGCCTGGCCTGGCCTGAGTGCCATCCAAAGAGAAGGAGAAGAGGAAGAAAAGTCAGATAACCCAGGTGTTTGAGTAAAAACCCTGTCTTCCTTGGTGAAACCGAGCAGGGCCCTGTGGGGATCCCGGGCACAAAAGCCTTTGCATCCCCCAACTTATTTTTAGGGAATAAACTTCAGCCGCACGACCTTCCCTGAGTTCCAAAGGGTAACTTCAAAGAGCTGCTCGTCAGAGAAGGGAGAGGACGCTGAGGCCAGGGAGGAGCCGGCACATAGTAGTGCAGCCTAGGGGCAGGGTCCTGGCTCCCCCCCACCCGCTCCACAAGAGATACACTTAGTAATGTCTTCAAGATCTTCTGCAGAACTGAAACCCTCAACAACTGAAAGATGTTGTTCCCCTTGTGGCTCAGTGGGTTACGAACCCGAATAGAATCCATGAGACTCGGTTCCATCCCTGGCCCTGCTCAGTGGGTTAGGGATCCGGTGGTGCTGTGAGCTGTGGTGTAGGTCTCAGACTTGGGACTGAGCCCTTAAACTGTGGGACCTGATGGGGGGAGCTAGGATATTTAGGAGCTTTTGCAATAAAGGGCAGGTAGTAGGAACAAAAGATGACTGCTGCCAACAGAAGCCTAGCTAGCTCAAGTTAAGGCGTTTCGTGCTTTTCTGTGGGAAAGTGCAAAGGTCTGAGCTCACTGAAATCCCTCCTTTGATACACACCCCAGCTCTCCAGGGCCAGTGTCCTGTGCTTTTATGGCCAGAGTTCCCTCCGGACTCGCTGTGAGGAGTGGTTGCTGTCTGGTGGCTGCTAGATGGCAGGTGTCATGCTCACGTTTTGCAGACGTTTGCTGCTGGTCTTGTTGAGGTCACCACTAGTCACAAGGAGCAGACATCACCATGAAGGATGGTGCTTTTCTAGATACGAGGAGATGCAGGAATTGGGCTCATGAAATCTTCTCCTAAAAACATCTGACTATCTGAGGACCTGTCCTGCCAGTCGTCCCAGAGCACAGAGGGTCTTCCTCCTGACCTCTGCCCCGAGCTCCTTTCAGGGGGGGTTGTGGGTGGGCAGCTGCAGTGGCTCATGATTCAATTCGTGCAGGGGCAGATGGCGAGTGACGGCAAGTGCCAGTTTCCAGTTCGCAAACACCTCTTTGGGTTTGTTGAATTTCTTAGAGCAGCAGCTCATAGAGCGGAGGAAATTTGTAGTTCTGTTTACCAGTTAATGAAAGAATAATAAAGGGCGTGGATGAACAGCCAAATGAGGAGGTGCGTGGAGGTTGAGGTCTGGGTAGGTTTGAGTGCAGGAGCTTCTGTCCCTGTGGAGTGGGGGGCCATCACCCTCTTGGTATACGGACGTGCTCACTAACCTGGGAGCCCTCCACACCCTATGCTACTAAGATTTTATGGGCGCTTTCTCACATAGGATTTGTTTCTCCCAGCCCCTCTCTCCTTCCTCTCTGGAGAAGGGTGGAGTGGAGGCCTGAAAATACAAACCTTCTCATCATGGCTTTGTCTTTAGGTGACCATCCCCCATTGGGGAGCCCACCCAGAGCTGCGTGAGTGGAGCCAAAGATGCTTCTACTGCTCTCTTAACTAAGGAATTTATGAGAGTTTGAGGAACCCTGTGTCAGGAAATGGGACTGAAAAATAAAACATTGCCTGCCGTCTTAGTAAACAAAGGATGTCACAGTCATTAGTGATTGCTGCCAGTGGGCAGAGCTGGGAGCCCTGAGGGAACTCAGGAAGGAAGCACAGAATCCCTGCCATCTAGCAGCCACCAGACCGCAGCCCCCCCAACTGTGAGTCCTGAGGATGCTGGCCTCAGATAACTGGGGTGCATATCTAAGGTCACTGAGCCCAGACCCTTGCGTCTTCCCATACATAGAAAAGTGCTAAATTCCTTAGCTTGAAAATATGTTTGTTTGTTTGTTTTGTTTTGTTTTTGCTTTTTAGGGCCGCACCCGAGGCATGTGGAGGTTCCCAGGCTAAGGGTCTAATCGGAGCTGTAGCTGCCAGCCTACACCACAGCCACAGCAACGCCGGATCCGAGCCTCGTCTGTGACCTACACCACCGCTCACGGCAACGCCGGATCCTTAACCCACCGAGTGAGGCCAGGGATCGAACCCGCAACCTCATGGTTCCTAGTCAGTTTTGTTTCCGCTGTGCCACAGCGGGAACTCCGAGATATCTGGTTTTTTTATTATTAGCAGTGATCTTTTGCTCTTACTACCTGCCCTTTGCTGCAGAAGTCCTATTTGTCTGAGCTGCCCTCTCACCTCCTGGGAGCAGTTTCCTCAGGGTTGCTTGAGGTGCTGCCTCCCAGGATTAAGTCCTCCGTCTTGTTCACCAAATAAATCTCATACCTCTCAACTTTTAGGTTGTGAATATTATTTTTTAGTCAACGAGATGAAGATGGAGTACGTATTTCGTATTATAATTGACGACATCACACCACACTAGATCCTGCCTCCAGTGGACTTCTCTCCCTCCCTCTCAGGCCGTTACCCGGCTGCCAGCAGGAGGGCGGTCCTCGCCAGAGGAGGCAGCGAGGAAGGGCCTCCTTTTCTTCTCCGAATCCTGAGAGTTTCCTGCCGTTACCTGAAAAGCCGAGTTTACCTTTTGGTGAATGTTGCGCCAAAGGCACAAAGCAGGAAGGAAGCGCTTATTATCCTGACCTGTTGTAGTAAGGAGAGCGCGGGGAACTTGTAAGCTGAGGGTCTGTGTATATTCATGAATGGGCTTGAGCAGAGGCGTGCGTAGCATGGGAGGGGCAAAGGCTGCCAGAGTCCAGACTTGGGTCGGTTGAAATCATGAGGGTCAGGAAAGATCCGCATCGCCTGGGATCCCAGCATTCTGGGACCTTGGCCTGCAGCCACCGTCTTCCACTTTGGTGGGGGCCGTAGTTCCCATAGGACAACCCGAAGATAGGTATCAAATTGTGACGTATGTCCCTTGTGGAAGAACTAGGACGCTGCTTTATCATTGAATTACTGTTTCTTGACTGCTTTTCCTTTGCTTTCCTTTTTTCGTTCCCTGAAGATTATTAACTACTGATGCTGGATGCAAGGGCAGGCGTTGTGGCTTCGAAATCCAAAGGGTTTAGGGCTGAGAGGGCTTCTCTCACATGAAGAAAGCCATTCCCGACTCTCTGTGCAGGGAACCTCTGCCTTATCTGCCTACAGGATCATCCTACTTGCTAGAAAATACCTGTGTCTGAGTAGACTATCAGGTGGCCTCATGCCTTGCAGATGATGGTGTGAGAATCTGGGCTGATGTGTCTGCTTACGAGACAGCCATTGCTATTCCTTGCCTTAAAGTCATGTGTTTACGTGGAAAGTGAACTCGAACGCCATTGTCCCTACTTTCTAACTTGTGACCTTGGGCCATTCGCTGAGTCTCTCAGCTCTTCTAGAACCAGGAGAGACTTTGTGGGGCCTTCCTGGGACAGAATGCCCTCCCTCTGCATGTCCTCCCCCGCCTCTTGTTTCTAGAGAACCCTTAGTCTCCCAGGCCTCACCGTAGTCACAAAAGCCTGGCTCAAGAATTAGCGATTGAGGAGTTCCCGTCGTGGCGCAGTGGTTAACGAATCCGACTAGGAACCATGAGGTTGCGGGTTCGGTCCCTGCCCTTGCTCAGTGGGCTAACGATCCGGCGTTGCTGTGAGCTGTGGTGTAGGTTGCAGACGCGGCTCGGATCCCGCGTTGCTGTGGCTCTGGCGTAGGCCGGTGGCTACAGCTCCGATTCAACCCCTAGCCTGGGAACCTCCATATGCCGCGGGAGCGGCCCAAGAAATAGCAACAACAACAACAACAACAAAAAGACAAAAAAAAAAAAAAAAGAATTAGCGATTGAAAGAAGGAGAGCAGGTAGTGAAAATAGCAGCTGGGCCAGGAGAACTGGTGACAATGGAAACAATAGAACAGCCATAGAGCAGAGGCACACAGTTTTCAGTTCCTCCCTGAAGTGTGTAAATAACACCTTCCTGAGTTGCTTTGCGGATACTGAAAGCCCCACCGGACGGAAGAAGCTAACTGCGTGAGGACCACGAGCACGCAGCTCCCCAGATCAGCCAGAGCCTGGAAATTGATGATGTGACACTCCCGTGACGCGGCCCTGCTACTGTCAACCAGTCAGACAACTGTCCATGAGCTGATCACCCACCCTGTGATTCTCTCCCTCTCCTTGCCTTTGAAAAAAACGCCTTTCCTGAAATCCCCAGGGGAGTTTGGGTCTCTTGAGCCTTAAGCGCCCATACTCTGGTTTAGCCCTGCAATAAGCTCCGCCCTTTCCTTCGCCACAACGTGGTGTCATTAGACTGGCTTTACTGCACATTTCACGTCACTGGTTTTCATTGAGTTGATCAAAGGAGACAATTCTAGTGCCCAACATGAAGTAGGGGCTCAAAAATTTAATTCTTTCCATTCAAGTCTTGCTTAAAGGACCCTCTAGTGTATATTCCATCCCTGTCCAGAAGTAAGCCAACTTTTACTGTCTGTGGGGATTTTGGCTAGAGCAGAAATTATTTTTCTAAGATAGGGCTTTTTCCTTCACAGCTGATAAACCCCAGAACATCTCGGAGAAGGGAACAAACGGCAAACACTGATCCGGTGATAGTTGCCTTTCTACCAAGTTAGAGTTTGGAAAGATAAAGGTTATTGCATCTGGAAAGATGGAGATTATCTATGTCATTTAATATGTGAAATATGGACATTGTGATCTGAGCCACCAGGTAGTGTAGTCATTTCCCATTTGTGGTTTTGATGGTGTTAGAAGACTACAGCCATGAGCTGTCTCACACGTAGGGTCCCTGGACTTTCACCTGCCTCTCTTCCTCCATCACACCCTCCCCGCATCCACTGCCAGGATTTGGGGGGCTAGAAGATTGTGTTGGGTAGGGGTTAGAATTCACATTGTGGAACTTCTGCTTCCAGGCTTTCTGAGCAGGAGGGCCCATTCTTCACTAGATGGGTTGTCCCTGAGTTTCTGACTCAGCTGATTCTCTTATGTGTATGTGTGTGTGGGTGAATCTGCTCATCTTCTGTGAACAAGAAGATGGCTTGGGTTGTGGCTTTTGCCCTGGCCGCTCTACCCGTCATCAGTCTTCCATCCATTTTCAAAACCCCATCCCCTCACAGACTCTCTTCTGTTCTCACTGCTACCAATTTACACTAAAAAGATTTTTTTTTCTTTGTTTTTTACTATCCAGTTTCGCAGGGTCTCTGAAGGGGAAGGCAACACTTACGTGAGTCCGACCTGCTATTATCTCTCCTTGGAGTCCTGTGACCATCACACGGGCCAGCATCTCTCTCCTTTTAAAAAATCCCTTCATCTCCACCTCACATACCTTGACATACGGCTCTGCCTTTGTCCCCGGCGTCTCAGAGACTTGGCGAGAGCATTACTCCGCCCACTCTGTTTACCTTTCCACATCCCACTCTCTCCAGCGTGCTCCTGGCGGATATCTAGCCATGTCACTGTACTTGAACGGCCAGCAGTAGCTTCCGTATTGCTCAAAAGGCATCTTAAGAGTGTTCTGCTTACCCTTAGGAAATGCTAAAAAAGAAAATTCAACCGAGTGCATTTTAAAAATCTTCGCGGCTTTCTTCAAGGATTCGTTTGTGGGTCAGAGTCAAATCTAGTAGATGGAAAGGATTGCTGCCGAGCTATACAGTGAATGAATTTTATAGACAGAGGGGAGAAGGAACAAGAAAGCTGTACCAGGCAAAGAAGAAGGCGGGTTGTTCTAAAGTTACTGTCCTGATAGGAGATGGCAAGGATTTATCTGGCAGGTAAACTAACCTGCGCTGATCAGGTTAGTGACTGGTATTAGACTCATTTCTGAGAATCAAAATTATAATGAGGTTTCATTTTGGTGATGTGGGCTTAGCATGAGTGACTCAGTTCTGGGCCTACTGTCTTGTTTTTTTTGAGGACACGGGTTCGATCCCTGGCCTTGCTCCGTGGGTTAAGGATCCGGCGTTGCCATGAGCGGTGGTGTAGGTCGCAGACGCGGCTCGGATCCCGAGTTGCTGTGACTGTGGTGTAGGCCGGTGGCTACAGCTCCGATTGGACCCCTAGCCTGGGAACCTCCATATGCTGTGGGTGTGGCCCT
Organism: Phacochoerus africanus; assembly: GCF_016906955.1. Taxonomy (NCBI): domain Eukaryota; kingdom Metazoa; phylum Chordata; class Mammalia; order Artiodactyla; family Suidae; genus Phacochoerus; species Phacochoerus africanus. The sequence continues at coordinate 2,876,376 of NC_062554.1, read as the reverse complement.
AAAAAAGACAAAATAAAATAGAATATATAAAAGCACATGTAACAGTATTTTTCTTCTTGAAAACTCCATTGAATTTCATGACACAGCACCTTTTCTGTTCCTTTACAACTCTGGCTGCACTTCCCTTCTGTGGGCCTTGCGGGTTCATGCTACTCTACACAGGCATGCACTGCTGTAAGTCACTGTGGCCTCATTGTAAACCTTCCTTATCTACTTTATTCTTTCACTCTGAATGACCCCTTGGCTTACGTGGCCAACCCTGTGGAAGTTAGTTTCTTATCTGTCTGTCAGGTGTTGTATCAGAGTTCTATCCAGGAAGCAGAACTGTTACTTGGAATAATAAGGAATTGGGATCGATTATAGGGATTTGCTCTCATGCAATAATATGACTGTTCTCTCTGTGATCGGTGCTGGGCCTGCAGTCATCAGGGCCGGCATGTGGGGAGGTAGGATGAATATGACGTGGGAGAGGGAGTTCCCGTTGTGGCTCAGTGGGTTATGAACTTGACTGGTATCCATGAGGATGCAGGTGTGATCTCTGGCCTCGCTCAGTTTAAGGATGTGGTGTTGCCTGAGCTGTGGTGTAGGTCACACATGTGGCTCAGACACTGTGTTGCTGTGGCCGTGGCGTGGACTGGCAGCTGCAGCTCCGATTTGACCCGTAGCCTGAGAGCTTCCATATGCTGCAGGTGCGGCCCTAAAAAAACAAAACAAAACAAAACAAACAAACAAACAAGAAGACTTGGGGAGAATAATGAGGAACTGAAACCCATGAGGATGAGCGGGGGACTGCATTGGTCTCTTACTACTTCCGATCATCCAGTCACCTCACTTCGATGTTGCAGGTGAGCTGCAAAAGAAGCTGCTGATTTTTCTCACAACACTCACCTCCTGCCAAGCCCTCAAATCAGGGAGGTTGAAGGAGGGGAGCTGACCGGAAACTGAAGGAGTTGTCGGCTGGACCAGTGCCCCACAGCCACCAGGGGAGTCAGCGAGGACGTCTGCGAGCTGCAGCAGTGTCCCTTATCACCTCCCTGGGCAGAGGAGACTAAGAAGAAGATAGCTGTTGCTTCACCTCTGCTTTCTAAATCCCAACGGAATGTCTTCGTGGCCTACACTAACCTTGAACTACCCAGGGAAGAAAGCTCGAGAAAATGTAGTTTCAGTTAAGCTAAGTAGACACAGGACAAATCCACCCAAGGCCTTGAACTCCAGACCCATAAAACTAGAGTGACCACATACTTTGCTTTGAAACTCAGGCACTTCAGAGAGTGAACGGCGATGAAGCAGGTGCTAAAGTCCTCACACCAATCCAGACTCTGTTTCAGGACTCGAACTCTAAACCTGCAAGTTATCTGCTCTAGATTGGACCTCTCAGAGTATTTCCCTTAAGTGCAGTATTTGATGCTAGTCAGGCGTACTCTTATTTGCTGTAATCCTACCCTGACGTTCTGCTAAGTCGTATTAAAGAGACACATTTCCATGGCAACCAAAATTTCTTCCCTGGCTTTTAAAGTCTTCTGCTCTGATGGTCTCTATAATAATGAGCTCTACATATATTGTTTTCTTATTTTTCTGTTTTCCATTGACTTTTGCCTTTTTTCCCCATGGAATCCTCTCCGTTTAAATGAATTTAAGCGTCTTTGTCGATGTCTTTAAATCAGTCTGTAGATTTAGTGTACTTGTAATTTAAGTTGAGGGGGGCACCATGATTTCTGGAGTTCACGTAAACTACATCACCTTTTTTTGGTGATTAAAAGCTGAGTTTTTTTCAAATTCACATTTGAAAGTTTTTAATTAGCTTTTGATCTCAGAGGAGCATCTGACTCTAAGATGTTTTCAGAACAGAGATAGGTGGTTGGAAATTCCTGAGTTCAGTGGATCTTTCCTTTGCTAAGTAAGATTGTCCTTTTTTTTTTTTTTTTTCCTTTTTGGCTACACCCATGGAATGCAGACATTCCGGGACCAGAGGTCAAACCCACACTACAGCAGCGACCTGAGCCACAGCAGTGACAGTACTGGATCCTTAACCCACAGTGCCTCAAGGGAACTCCAAGGGTGTCCTTTCTTTCTGTCCCAAAAGTTCTCCTTTGGAATGCCGGTTGTGGCTCAGCGGAAACGAATCTGATTAGCATCCATGAGGACACAGGTTCAAACCCTGGCCTTTCTCAGTGGTTTAAGGATCTGGTGTTGCCATCAGTCAGCTGTGGTGTGGGTTGCAGACGCGGCTTCGATCCCACGTTGCTGTGGCCATGGCGCCGTCCTGCAGCTATAGCTCAAATTCATCCCCTAGCCTGGGAACCTCCACATGCCGTGGGTATGGCCCTAAAAAGACAACAAAATAAAAATTAAAAAAGTTCTCTTTGGTGAGTCTGTATTCCATCATTCTCAGGAGAATAGGAGAAGTTTAAAAAGGAATTAAAGGCCAGATAGGTACGCTAGTGGCCCGAAGCTAGGAAGTTTATCTCAGACGGCTGCCTTACATTTATAGCGATCATTTAAGGCCTATGGGTACCTCAAGACTTGAGGAACAATCCAAGGAAAGAAGGAAACCAGAGGAGGAACAGACTACTCTAAGACGAGCCATGTCGGAGGTGGCGAACGTTGGTTGAATCTGTACTCCATGCATGGAATTAACACACTTAGGAGGATTTCCAAGAAGTGACCTCTTCCTCAGTATGGTTCAGAGACACATTTGCCGAGACCAGCTCAGCAGGACGGGGCTGAAGAACGGGTGCTTTGGAACTTAAGAAAAAGTTAACACAAAGCAAGACACAGAGACATTTATCTTAATTAAAGGTGGGAACCGGGGGCCTCAAGGTCTCAGGGACCCAGAGCGCCGCCTCAAGAAACCACACTGCCCTTATTGTGCTCTTTAGGCCTATGTCAAGTGAGGAGGGGGTTGGAGGTGCAGGATATGGGTTTTTTTTGTTTTTTTTTTAAAGTTCTTTTATTATTTTAAAAGTCACATAGCTGGAGTTCCTGTCATGGCGCAGTGGTTAACGAATCCAACTAGGAACCATGAGGTTTCGGGTTCAATCCCTGGCCTTGCTCAGTGGATTAAGGATCCGGCCTTGCCGTGAGCTGTGGTGGAGGTGGCAGACACAGCTCGGATCCTGGGCTGCTGTGGCTGTGGTGTAGGCCGGCAGCTCCGGTAGACCCCTAGCCTGGGAACCTCCATATGCTGAGGGAGCGGCCCCAGAAAAGGCAAAAAGACCAAAAAAAAAAGTCACATAGCTGGCAGCTGGTTAAGCTTTTACTCTGACCTTTAGGCATTTAACAGTCATTAGCATTGAGGAAGCTTGGTGTCAGCTGTCTCTGCAGAGCATCTAGAGAATTCCTCAGACCCGCAAGCCTTTCTGCAGCAACCCAGCAGGCCTAGGTTTGCACCTCGTTCTCCTTGCTGATGTATATCCCGCTATCGGCCGCTCATAAACCCCCTGGGGCCATGAGGCTTCTCTTTCTCTTATTTTAACAGGACCTATCATGCTGTGCAAACGGTGTTGCAATCTGCACAGGTCCAGCGTGCCGGGACCACCGCATAATGTCCTCACTCAGCTGACCCTATGAGTAACTTATGCCTTTAGGTCTTTGTTCTTAAGCTTAAGTCCTTCACCAGCACTGCGACTGCTTCTCAAGCAGGAAGGTGGGGTCAAGTAAAGCAGGACAAGATGGAGTTTTCAGCAGAGAAAATAGAAGCAGAGAGGCTAAGAGAAGATGGTAGAGATGTGTCTCCCGACACGTATTTGGAATATGATGAAGTCGTGTCTTTAGCCCTGAGAAGTAGCTGCCTTAAACTGTCATAGACAACTGTGGTTACTAGCTTTCTTGGGAAGTATAAATTATTGAAATGATAAATCTTTCTCTATTAAAAGGATGACTTGGAGCAATCATTTTCCTGCAAACTGGAACATGGAGAGTCCCCATCTCTTCTGGGCGTGCTCAGGTTTTACCAAGTATGTGGACAAAACTTTCCGTCCTCCTGACCTCCGTGCTTCCACCTGCACGAGTGAAGAGGGAGCCTCAGAGCTCTGTTGCCTGACACGGTCCCTTTGCGTCTCACAGTTTCCCAAACTCACAGCTCACACTGTACACTTTGTGCCTGAAAGGTTGACCTCAGGTAGAACTGCGTCCCCTAAAAGATATGTTGATAAATCCTAACCCCCGGATGCTCAGAATGGGACCTTATTTGGAAATAGTCGGTTGCAGATGTACTTAGTGAAGATGGGGTCACACACTGGAGACACCCACGACCTACCCTTCAGCCCGCACCTCGACGTGTTAATTCTCATACAGTTTCAACAGCCTCCTTCTGACTGTATCTCATGCTCCTTCTTCTTCTTTTTTTTCTTTTTTGTCCTTTGTCTTTTTAGAGACTCACCCGTGGCATACGGAGGCTCCCAGGCTAAGGGTCCAATTGGAGCTGCAGCTGCCAGCCTACACTACAGCCACAGCAACGCCAGATCCGTGCCACGTCTTCGACCTCCACCACAGCTCACGGCAACACCGGATCCTTAACCCACTGAGCGAGGTCAGGGATCGAACCCGCAACCTCATGGTTCCTAGTCGGATTCATTTCTGCTGCGCCATGAGGGGAACTCCTAAATTCCTTAGAATGTTAAATTTGCTGTGACTTTTGTTAGAAGACGCTTTCCTCAGATGACTGAATGACTTCCTCTTTCAAATGCTTGAGGTCTTGGACCCAGCATAGCTTAGGAAGATCTTTCTAATCACTTTATGTGAAGTTGCTACTCCGTTTTCTACTTCTACTTACCCTCCCTGATGTGTTTTTTAAAGTATGGTTGATTTACAATATTATATTAGTTTCATGTGTACAACATGGTGATTTGATATTTTTATAGATGATACTCTAATCTTATTACAAAATAATGACTATATTTCCTTCTGCCGTAAAATATATCCTTTTTGCTTATTTATTTTATACGCAGTAGTTTGAATCTCTTAATCGCGTACCCTTTTTATTCCTGATGTATTTTTTACCTTAGTACTTTTCACCATCAAATGTGATTTATAACTTATTTACTTTATTTGAAAGGAAAAAACTCATTAAGATGTAGTATAAAATTGATATAAACACCTAATGATAAATGGATTATTAAAGAGTGCTAACCCGAAACAAACAGACTGTTGGCCATTTCTCCAGGAAGGATGGGTCTATTCAAGATCACCAGAGAATTGTAATTTGGGGTCTAAGAGCTTGGCAGGCCATGTGTGAGACCCCTCACAGCAGAGGAAGGAGAATAAAGGAGTATAAAGGAGTAAGGAGGTTGAGAGGCCAGAGCAAACAACGAGCCCATGGCGTTTCATGTCTGTGTCCTTGCCAGGAACAAAGAAGAACCTTCTTGCTTTTGGACTCTGCTGTTGTCCAGAATGTGAGAGCTTCCTCTCTGGTCTCTTGACTCTATTTAATTGAGGTTTCTGTTTTTTTAATTTTTTACATTTTCCAGCCTTTTTTTTTTTTTTTTTAGGGCCACGCCCACAGCATATGGAGGTTCCCAGGCTAGGGGTCATATCAGAGCTACAGCCACCAGTGTACACCACAGCCACATCAGATCCGAGCCGAGTCTATGACCTATACCACAGCTCACGGCAACACCAGATCCTTAACCCACTGAGCGAGGCCAGGGATGGAACCTGCAACCTCATGGTTCCTAGTGGGATTTGTTTCCACTGGGCCACAACGGGAACTCCCCACTTTCCACCCTCTTTGTCAACGTCTTCCTCTGAAAGCGTTTCTGATCAGGGGTTAGGTTTTCCAATTTCAGTAGTTTTTTGGTCCATCAGTGCCAGGAAGGGCCTCTCTTGAGTTGAGTGTCACGTTGGAGAAAAAGTGCACAGATTGGAAAGCTGTTGGAGTTACATTTGAGTAACAAGGAGTGGGAGGGAGAACTCTCTGGCACTTTTTATATAGACCCCAGATGTTATCAAGAATTTAGACATCGGGGATCATATGAAGCATTATATCATCATCAACGGTTTTGGTGACAAAATTCCAACAAAGCTAATCTGGATTTCTTGAGGGAATCATCTCATTTGATGTCATCTGCTTCAGTTCTGGGAAATCTTTATTTCAGGTCCCCAGATCACATGCAGATCCAGTCAGATTTCAGTGCCTCTTTAGGCATGTCGTGTGAATTCAAGAGTCTATCTCTTCCTTGGAGCTTGGTGGGATAGGGGTGGTTAGCAGGGTCTGAGAGAGGTCTCTCCAACTAGCTTGAGCAGACCTCTTCTGGAGGCATCTTTTCCAGGAGATGAAATCTCCAGTGTGCTGGCTGCGATGCTTAAGTTCTTCATCGCTTGAGAGTGCCCTGTGAAATGACCGATGTGCCAAAACAGGGTTACTTTTATTAGAAAGAACTAGGCCTTTGTAATGAAAGAGTGTCTCTGTTTTTATCAGTTTGGGGTCAAAAGAAGCATCGGACACCCTGTGACTATCTCGAAGAGTGAGGTTATGAGTTCAGAAAGGGTGGGTCTGAGATGTAGAAGGACTCGTGGCAGTGTTGTTGGCCAAGGTAATTGGAGGCTTCTGCACATTTTGCCAGTTGAGTCTTGATCATGCCATTAGTGTGTTTGACTCACCCAGAGGGTTGAAAGTGCTAAACACAGTGAAAGTGTTGTAAAGCTGGCCACAAAACACAGAGTTGCTGAAGTACCTGGCCAGTAAAATCGGGTTTCTTGATGGCTCTTAAGTTTGAGAGGAATTCCTTGGGTAGGGATTATCCTTTCCCTACCAAGGACTTTGGCCACAGAAAGAGCCTGTCTTCAAGGGAGGGCTTCAGTCCGGTGTGGATAGATCCAGCTCTTGACTAAAACACCTGTTCATTAGACAGAGAAAGTGGTTTGAAATATATTGGCCAGAGCTCACCTGATCCGTTTGGCAGTTTGAATTGTTTAGGGGCAGTTCAGATGGCTTCGTGCATTGTCCTTTGGCCAGGTGGGACGAGTGAGGCAGACACTCTGGGCAGCCTTGTCAGTAATTGCCACCACTGGTAATGCTGTCGTTTTGTCAGTAGAACAGCAGTGTCACCAGCAGCGGTGAGGAGCAGGACGTTTACTACTGCTAGGTACGACTGGTGTTACCGAAGCAGACTTGGGGCTGCTTGCCTGCGCCCAGGGAAGTCAGTGTCCTAACCCTGACTGGTAAAGGAAAGAGCAGCATTTATTGCAAAGCCATGCGTGGAGTATGGGTGGCTAGTGCTCAAAAGACCAGAGCTGTCCGGTGGATTTAAGGAAGGGTTTTTAAAGACAGGGTGAGTGGGAGGGTTGCAGGGTGCCAGATCAGCTTGTGAACAGGCAGACTGGTTGGTGTTCAGGTAACTGGGAGTCAACACCATCGATCTTCTGGTACCAGCTGGTCTGGGGTCTGTGCGCTGTGGTCAGCATGCAGAGAACTTCTGTCAGATCAGCATGTTCGTGGTATGTTCGTACAGTGAAATTCAGACACTGTGTTTTCATACAGAGAAAATGATCAAGTGAGATCTGTGTATATGAACACAGATAAATCTCCATAATGTAATGCTGTTCCAAAAGGAAGCTGCACAAACATGGAAACAGTATGTCGATTTTGAAACATAAACACAGCACTGCACTTATTATAGACAAGTGTGTACGTAGTAAAAGTATCTCAACTTGGAAAAACACATACAAACTTCCCAAGAGTGGCTAATAAGCAGACGTGAAAGGAAAGGAACTCTAGGGTTATACAAAAGTATTATAAAAGTATCTGTAATGTTTAGTTCTATAAAAATCCATAAAGCAGTACAGCAAACTGTTAAATTTCTTAAATGTCTGTCGTGCGCATTTTATGATGATACTTTTGAAAATATATGAGGTATTGTACAGTTTCTCAATTATCTTACAATCTGGTAAGGGACGGTATGTGTCCCTGCCTCTTGTTGGCAGAAAAACTTGAGTTTCCACAGAGTTGATTTTTCCAGCCTCATTTATCTAAGCATCATGCTCCCCTTCTGATTTGTAATGCTACCTTTGTATATACAGATTTGTGTTACATGCAAGGGTCTAGTCTGTTGTTCTGTGCCTTTGCTGTATTTGTCTACTCCCTGTCATTGGTAAATTATTCTAAATAGTATGAATTTTTTAAAAAAAGATTTGGTTATCTGGTTGGGCAATCTTTCTTCTTCGAGCAGTATTGGCTATGTTTGGTTCTTTAGTTGGAAATTCATAATTCATCATTATTTAAAGATAAACTTTTAGTTTCATGGAAAGCTTGTTAGGTTTATGGCTATAATTACATCAAGTTTAAAAATTAATTTTGTCTTTATCATACTAAGTGAAGTTAGGCAGTGAAAGACAAACATCGTCTCTTATCACTTATATGTGGAATCTAAAAAAAAAAGATACAAATGAATGTATTTGCAGAATAGAAACAGGCTCACAGGCTTTGAAGACAAACTTACGGTTTCCAAAGCGGGCAGGCTTGGGGGGGTATGGACTGGGGTTTGGGACTGGCCTGTGCACATGGTGGTAGCTGGAAGGGCCCACAGTGACCTGCTGCATAGCACCGGGAGCTCCGCCCAGTCTTCTGTGATCAGGTACGTGGGAAAAGAACCTGAAACCGAATGGGTGTGTGTACCTGTGTGACCGAATCACTCGGTGTTCAGCAGGAATGATCGCAACCTTGTAAATCAACTACGTTTCCATAGAACTTCTAAAAATGAAAAAAAATTAATTTGGGGGGAAACGGCCACTTTTTGTTATTGCTACTTCTCTTCCATGAATGTGGTTGTCTCCTAGTAGTTAGACGTTTCTTTGTATACGTCGATGAAGTTGCACAGTTTTCTTGAGTAAAGTTCTAATGTTGGCGGATTGATGCTTAGCTGTTTTTGTTTTGGTTAACATTAATAACACGGTTTAGGATTCCGTTTTGTGTGGTTGTGTGCATATGTATGTTTGCATACAGTTTAGTAAATTTAGCTTATGTCCAGGTGGAAAAAATAATTTAGGTAATTTATTTACTCACATGCAAATTTACTTGTATGTGGTAGACACAATTATTAGACTGTTGTCAGTGAGCAAATTCAAAAGCAGATTTATAAAAGTTTGGTATTACTTAAGTCTTGCTTTTCTTTTTATTAATAAAAAAATTAGCTTTTTAGCAAGCCAAGAGGCCCGTCGCTCCCTGGAATCATCAAAATTGACTTATGAATTTGGAGTTTCTGTCATGGCGCAGTGGAAAAGAATCGGACTAGGAACCATGAGGTTGCGGGTTTGATCCCTGGCCTCGCTCAGTGGGTTGAGGATCCAGTGTTACCATGAGCTGTGGTGTAGGTCGCAGACGTGGCTCGGATCCTGCGTGGCTGTGGCTGTGGTGTAGGCTGGCACCTGTAGCTCTGATTAGACCCCCTAGCCTGGGAACCTCCATATGCCACAGGTGTGGCCCTAAAATGACAAAGACCAAAAAAAAAAAAAAAAATTTGGTTTATGAATTTTCCTAAAAGCCCCTGTGAGTTTAATTATGAAATATCTGCGACAGTCTCTCTCCCGGTGCCGTTTGTTAGGAGCAGCTTCTTAGGGCAGCTTCGCACATTTTGCATCAGGATTTTTTCATAATAAACTTGCTGAATTTTTTTGTTAATTATAATAATTTTGTTGTAGATATTACTGGATTTTCTGGGGAAGTAATCATACTATCTGAAAATAATGGATATTTTGTTTCTCGCCTTCTAATCCTTAGTGCTAAAATTTTTATCTTATCTTACAGTGATCACCAGAGCTATAATTCATTGTGGAACAGAATACTGATACAGGGCATATTTTAATAGTCTTGACCTTAAGGAGATTATTTTCAACTTTCATCATTAAATGCAGTGTTTGCTCTATTTGTGGTAGATGTTTGTTCCTTGTTAAACACTTTATATTCTCAAGGTGTTAATTTTATTATGAATCGTGTTGATTTTTTTTTTCTGGTTAAATCATGGTTTTATTGCGTGTGTACATAGACAGATTTATGCACCAGGGAAGAGGCTGTGGAGGACTGGTATTTTCAGTTGAGGGAGAGGACTTGTTTGGTTTTATATGGAGTCGACTTGTGAATATGACTCTCGATCAGAAGCAGAAAAACATGGAATGCTTCATGAATTTGTGTTCAGTCCTTGCACAGGGTCTGTGCTAATCGTCTCTGTGTGGTCCCAGTTTAAGTATAAATTTAGTATTTTTGGAAGCACTGGGTTGAATTTTTTGTCACATAGTTTTCTGCATAAAATCTTACGTCTTGGTTTCTGAGTGGGTCAGATTTTCCTTATATCCCCTTTTATGTCTACTAACTTGAAATTACAAACTCTGCTCGTTCTTTTAATATCCATGCTTGCGTTTTTAAATATAGCTGTTTGTTTCAGTAAAGTCTAAAATTAATTAATATTTCCATTCTATTCTTTAACGACACAAGTCCTTAAAAATTTTAAGTGCAGTTTCTCTCTCAGCCCAAATAGAGTATAAATTTCTATATTGATCTCTGTCTTATCTCAGTTCTTTAAAAACACTATTCATTGTCTTCAGCCCTCTGTTTTCCTAAGGAGAAGTCTGCCTTCAGCCTAATTTCCCTTACTTTGGAGAGAACTGCTCTTTTCTTTTTGTACGTAAAGGTTTTCTTTGTCTTCAATATGTGGCAACTGTACTTTCGGAGGTTGGATAAATGGCTTAAACTATCTGTGCCTCAGTTTCTTCACCTGTAAAGGGAGATAACAGTGGCCTTACTTCTTACGGTGTTGCCAGTATGTAATCAGTCAGATGTATACGCAACTTAGAGGAATACCTGGCTTAGACCAAATGCTTTAAAATATTAGGTAGTAATACTAGGATTATTACTATCGCTCCCACTATACTAAAATATTTCTGAATTGTATCACTTTTGTTTTTATAATTTACCCCCAGTGTGCTTTTTGAAAATGAGAAATTCTGGTTTGTTTGTTTGTTTTAATTTTGGAAAATTCTCGGCAGTGATCACTTCGCACATTGGCTAGTTTTCATGCTATCTCCTGCCCCATTGATTCGTTAGTAATGTTTTTCACTTTTTTCTTTTTTGGTCCTTTTTAAGATCATTTTGCTTTAATACCCCCTTCTTTATTCATTATTGTTAACATTTTCATCTTTACATGTTAGTCATTTTAAACCTGTGTATCTGCGATCATTTTGGAGTTTTCTTTTATTTCTAGTATGTATGTTTCGCCTTTTCATTGTGTGTGGTAATTATACATTCATGGTGGTTAATTTAAATATGTAGTTCCAAATTACATTTTTCAGTTTGTGCTCATCTTCAGCTGTGGTTACTTATTTATTTATTTATTTATTTATCTTTTTAGGGTCGCGCCCGCAGCATATGGAGTTTCCCAGGCTAGCTGGTGGCTGAATCAGAGCTACAGCTGCCGGCCTACGCCACAGCCACAGCAATGTGGGATCCAAGCTGCATCTTTGACCTATACCACAGTTCATAGCAATGCTGGATCTTTAACCCACTGAGCAAGGCCAGGGATCAAACCTGCATCCTCATGATACTAGTCAGATTCGTTTCCACTGAGCCACAACGGGAACTCCGATGTTTGTAGATTTTAATTGTGAGGTTTTTGAGAGTCATAGATTGTAACTGTCTTATAGGGTGATTTTATGTTTTGCATCGGCTAGGTTCTAGTGGCCTTATAAAACAAATTTTGTTGGGATGGGTGCTATAAGCATCATGATGTGGTGAGGCACTCCTTTTGTCTCTCCTCTTCAACCTACAACCAGTAAAACATCCCTAACTAAACAGAGGTGCCTCTGTCCAACATCCAGGGATGCTGGAGAGCCCCACATATCCCTGCATCTAAAGGTGGGTGGGCTGAAGTCACAGGAGCAGAACTGAGCGCACGCAGAGGCAGTGCCCGCAGTCCTGGTAGCCGTTTCCTCTGGCTGTGGCAGCTAAGGAAACAGCCGAAGCCCAGAAACCCTGGCAGTAGCAGGGAGAGCAAACACACAACTCTAGCCTCTGGGCCGTAGCAGTGCCCACGGCCGCAAGTCACTGGGAGGCGGCAGCAGCAGCGATAGGGCCTGTGATCCCATCCCTCAGCCCGTGACTCCAGCCCCCAAGCCCTGCCCACCGAGGCAGAGCCCACAAACCCAACAGCTCTGGACATGGCAGAAGCGGCCATGACCCTGGCCCCCATCCCCCGGGGCAGTGGAGCCTGTGACTGACGAGATCCTGTTTGCGGCCCACCACAGCGCTTCGGGGTGAAAACACCCACCAACCCCCTGTGTGATGCCAGTGACATCAGCAAAACAAAACACAAATGATGCCCCCAGCGACAATAACAAGGGTGCTGGGCAGCGGCTCTGGTAGAGGCGGTGAGCGATGGAGGGTGCAAACCACCTACTCTCGACGATAACCACAGGCAGCCCAGGTGACCTTGGGCTGTGGTGTCACCTACCAAAGAGCAAAGGAATCCCGCTATTTCTAACCTAATGAATTGTTAGAATCAAGTAAAAACAATTTTTTTTACAGTTTTTGCTAAAGAAGAAAAGTGTTCACTACTTTAAATGCATAGACAGAGGAACAACTCATCAAGCGCCACGAAGAACCATGGTAACACTGTAACACACACACACACACACACACACACGGCTCTACAGAAACCAAATCTAATGTCACAGAATATTGCAGTCTAACTGATAGAGAACTAAAAATGACTGACATGAGGAAACTGAATGAGCCACCAGAAAACTCGGTCAATTCAGTGGGCTCAGGAATCCACAACAGATCACTATTATTATTTATTTCCTCTGATGCCAGAAGAACGTTCTCCTCCTCCTCCCCCTCCTTCTTTTTGGCTGCAACATACCGTGGCTTGATGTGGGCACTCAGTTCCCAGACCAGGCATTGAACCCGGGCCACAAGCGGTGAGAGCACCAAACCCTAACCACTAGACCACCAGGGAACTCCTGGAAAATTATTCTTAATTTTGCCCATCGAGCAGATTTTTCTCTACCCTTTTCAGCCGAAGTACAATCATCAACCACCTGCAGTGTAGAACCTTTCTAGGTTGGAGGTCTGGCTTTCCAACACTGAGCTACCGTTTGCTAACTACACTTCTTATTTGCAGTTGTCTGAAGAAAATCATAGAGAGTGACCTATTCCGTTGAGGGTAGGCAGTCCTTAGGGGATGCAAGGCAGGGGCCACCGTCAAGGAAGCCCCTGTTCAAGTACACGTGGGTCTTCCCCGTCAACTCCGCGGCTAGAGTTCTTGGATATACCATTCCCATTTAATGACAGAAACCTTTCATGCGTTTCATTCCTTGTTGGACTGATGATCGTCATAACCTAGGACTTAATGTATATTTCACATCTCAAAATATTTTACATTTTTTCACAACAGAAGAGGTTTCGGTTAAAGCGTAATAACAGGCCAGCAGGCCTTGCAAGTGAGCCAGTAGGTAGCTTTCTAGTCCAAACTCCCTGTTGTTGCCGCTAGATGGCAGTCGTGGGCTTTTGCCAAAGGCACCTTGTCTGGTGGCTCTAGACACATTCAGAATTGGAGCATGAAACTTGTGGTGTTGCAAAGGACCCAGTTGTGCCATGGCTCTTGGAGGCTCTCAGAGAGACTGTTGAGGCCCCAAACTTTACTCGGAGTCAGCTTATTTCCTGGATATTATGTGAATCGGAGCGAATGAAATTTCCAGATTTGGGGGTCAATTTTGTACAGTTTTGCAAAGCAGGCAGTCATTAAATGGCTAAAACTATGCATATTGGGGCTATAATAACAACTGACTGTGTAAAATTTTTAGTGTGGCACCGGTGGATTTTGAGCTAATGGGTCTCAGGCTGCCATGAAGAAATAAACAACCTGTAAGAGCCAGTATAAAGAGGTTATCTTTTGCTCATTATATAACTGCCAGAGGCCATGTCTTCTATTGCTCGTATCTCTAGCATTTGGCAGAGTGCCTGGATCATAGCAGGGACTCAGTTGATAATTAAGAAAATGAGAATGAAAGAAGGAATATATCAAGAAAGGAAGGGAGGAAAGAAAGAAGGGAGGAAAGAAGGAAGGAGGGAAAAAAGTCCATTATGGTCTCAGTTCTTAAATTTTCCTTTTTATTTTCCTTTGCTCCATGATTTTGTTACTTGAGATGTTGGTTAATCGAAAAAGTTAATTACATATTTTATGTTATTTCTAGCAAATATTTAAGTTTTTGGCAAAACACTACTTTGGAGATTTGTTTACAGAACCATGTATTAATTGTAAAACTCCCAGAGAAGATGCAAACTGTAGTGTTTACTTGGATGGGTTTGAGTATCTGTGTTACAAAAGTGCTCTTTACAGAAAGCAGTGCAATAGAGGAAGAGAAAAGCTAGGTGAGGAACAAACTCCTTGGCTGTTTATCCCAATTCATAAAGTAGCAGAAACTCCTTACACCAAAGGAAGTCAGTCAATATGGTGGCAGCTTTTGTAGGTCAACTTAAAATTAGTAAAAAATTCTTCTCTTTTGCTTTCTCAATACAGAACAGGGTTGTTTGCTCCCTTGAATGCAATGTGCATCTTTTTAAAATGATATGCTGCCTCTTGCAGTAGCTCTTGGGCAAGATCTAGTTTGTATCTGTTTGTCAGCCTAAATCTGACTCCTTGAGATGCAGCCTCAGCCTCAGTATGGATCACTTGCAGAATTTCATATGAGTAACTACAACTGCAACCCTCATTCTCTTCTTCTCTTCCGTGTGTGATATCTTTAACCAACTTCCTAATCTGAGCTATTGTCTTCTCTATGATATCCTCTTCAAACTCTTCCACAGAGGGTCAGTACGCTTGGGACTTTTGACAGGGGATGGAGTGTTTAGGATAATTGATAGAAGATGGCTTCTTTGTATTGGTGATACTGTATTTTGTTCACAATATTGGGATGCTGTTTAAAATGCTCCAGGAGAATGTTCTCTAGCTCAATATCAGTATCAGGACCGTCGTCAGATGTGGGAGTGTGGGAGGCAACTGAATGGGCACGTTCTTCTCCCAGATCGTGTTGAATGTACCTCTCAGCTCCTTATCATGGAATTCATTCCTGTTGGGGGACACAGCCGTCCCTCTGACTTTTTCCAATAACCTATGTTCCAGTTTTACTTTTTGCTCCTTCAGAAGGTCTTGTGTTTTCTTTCTGTTAATGAAATCCTCACATTTTTCATAGTTTCTACTATAAGATCCTCTTTAAGATTCTTCAAATCAACGTCAAATACTCCTTTCCACTGAGCCGAGATATCTCAATTTCTGTCTTCTCGAAAATACCGTTTAAATTCTTGCTTAATGACTCCATGTTTTTCCACGACTCGAATCTCAACTGAGCGTCTCTTGATCTCTTTGACTTCTCTGTTCTGAATCTGGTTGGTCAGCCGATTCTGCAAGTCTAGCACTTGGCTTCTCAGGTCCCAGGTCCAGCTGGTGTACTTGATCTCCAGTTTATTCATGGCTGTGACCTCTTGAGTGTTCTTGAACCTGAAAATGAAGTTCTGATTCACTAAAGCCATCTGTAAATCCCGAACCCTGACTTTAAGTTCTGATATCTTCAAAATACTTCCTTTGGATTCTTCTTTGGCATTTCTAGGAATCCTGCCTTTTCAGCTCCTGAACATCAGGAGGTGCCCTTGGGGGAGAACCTTCCCAGAGGTGAGCAAAGTAATGGGTGTGGGTCTTGGCATCAAACGTAATGACATCACTGAAGTGGCGCACCTCTGAGCACTGTTCACATGTGGCTGCTGCAATTGTCATTTCCTCTAGTATCTCTTGCAGCCACCTCTCCCTTTCCATACTTTGATTTGTGTCTATAGTTTCTTCTATGTTCTGATGAACAAATAAGCACCTTGGTGAGATACTCAGTTGTTCATCCTGAGAAAGGCATGGACAGCTATTTGTGGAAGATCCTTTATTTCTGATAAATCCTTCCCAAAAATATTGATTACAGTTAGGTTTCCAAGTCCAATGACAAGAGTTGCCCACTCATTTTCCTCATTCTGTGCTTTGTTTACGAGCTCCAAAGGCTGAAGTCTTTCTGTGTCCACAATGAGCATAAAATCAAAGCCCAGCTGTTCTCTGAGTGCCTCGTCCATCTTCAGAAGCTGCATGTAGGCACCCCAAGTACACCTCCCAGCCCTGTGGCTCAGCTGCAGCCCAAACATGGCATTCAGTAGGGTGGACTTCCCTGAGCTCTGCAGGCCAAGGACAGAGAGAACAAACACCTTTTTGTCTCCAAGTTTCTCAGAGACCTTGTCAGAAGCAGCTGCCACCCACCTCAGGGGCACATATGAAGCATCGCCATCCACCAACTCAGTGGGAACACCAGATAGCATCAGATCTGCAGCCATGTGGGGAAGGGAGAGAAACAAGGTGTCTTTTGTGGAGGAACCTTCTTCAAGAGCTTCAGAGATCTGACCCACCTCTCAAGCGATGTTCAGTTCCTAGGGCAAAGTCCCTGATCTCTTTGGAGACAGCTTCTAGCTCAGCCTCCCAGCATCTGAGGAAGTCTCTCCTTGACGCTTCTGCTTCTCTGTTCGCACCTGAGCCAACAGGGAACTGTGTCTCTGGTGGAGCTTCTCTGGCTCTGATGTGGTTAGTTGGTCCATTAACATACCCAGCCCTGCAGAAAGGAGACAGAAGACTTTTAAGCAGGGACTTCATCAGGTCATTAGGGTTAATAACTTTGAGATACTGTTCACGGTGCATTTTCAGCTTTTCCTCCTCAGTCTTTTTCTGGTACTCCTGTTTCCGTTTTTCCTCAGCTGATGAAGTTCCGCATCCTTCTTACACCAATCATGCCATAGACTTCTCCGAAGAGATATTAACTTCTACTTTATCTCAGATAATTTTACTTTTCTCAAGATGTCCATAAGGATGTCAGCTGCTTTTCCTGCTTCTTGGCCATCTCTTTGGTCCTCATCAATAATAAGCTCATACTTCCTAGCAATATTGTCGCAGTCAATATTGGGAGATCCAGAGTTTTTTTCAGCAACTGGGTTAAGGCAGCTGCAATTTTATCAGCTAATTCTATTTTATTTAGATTCTTGATTCCAGTTCTCCCTTTGTGAGCAGGATTCTCATCTGTAAAATTTTCTACATTTTCAAACAAACAGATGAGAGGTTTGGGTGAATTCCAAAATTCAAGTAGAAGGGAGCTATTCGTTTCGTCAAAATCGGAAGTTGCTAGGGGAATAACCATGACCGAGGAGACCTCCTGCAGGAACTTAACCTGCCTCTCATGTATTTCAGCATTTCCGTGGAGGCTGGTGAAGGCACCGTAGTTTTCAGATCTGTCCTCAGCTCTCCCACCTGGGCAGAACCAGCAGTTCCCACCACACCTTCTCTCAACAGACATCTATTATTGTCTTCCCGAGAGTGATGGAGGAAAAAACGGTCATGTTTGCCTTTACTTAGGAGTGAATCCAAAATCTGTGATTTGGAAGTAGAGACAGGATTTCCAGTCCTTATGAAAGGTACAGTGTGTGTAGGTGGCCAACTGATCAGCTGGTTATTAAAACTCCTGATATTTTTCTCTCATCTTATTTTTTCCACCTCTCCCCAGCATCTCCTGATTTGCCTGAGAGACCAAAGAGGGAATTCAGTTAGGGAACTGCAAGGATTTGGCACCCAAACTGGGAGAGCAAACTGACAAATGGAACGTTTGTTTAAAATATGTCTTGTAAAGTCATCTGTGCAGTGAAGAACTGCCATCTGTATAGTCCATTGGGTAGATGCAAGTTGATGCTGTAGTTGACTGTATTTCCTTGGCAATAAAAAAAGTCCTCAAGTGTTTTTCCTAGTTCTGTGGCTCTTAGTGTCTGGGAAACAGTAGGTAGTCTGTCTATATTACCTCTGTAAACTAGACACCACAAATGGTAATCTAATACCAAACGTTTGTCTAGAAAACAAAATAGTAGCTCCTCCTCACCTCTTGGTTGAGTGCCATGGAGGGAGGTCTTATTTATCAAAAGAGAATTGACTTGGGTCATCTTCTTGGGATAACAACTCTCCAGATTAAGCCACTTGATCAAGTCAGAAAAGTGTTGATTTTTGCTTATTTCTTCCTTTTTATTGCCCAGTTGAGGATCCCCGGGATAAGAAGAGGCTTCATCGGGTGTTTCCTTTGAGTTAGGGAGAAAGATGTTTCTAAGTTTCTGGAAGGAAAAAGAGATAATGATAAAGACTTTCTTCTCTCTATAGCAAGGCGGTTTCATTGTTTATCGTTTATGAGTAGGCATGAGTATATTTATCAGTTTCCCCCAAATAACTTGAGTCCTTTTATGTGGGAGGCCATGAGATGACCAAGCAGTGGGGTACAATACCGGGCCCACCTTAGAGAGATGAGATAAGTAGCCAGTTATACTGCCTTGTGATATGAGTCTGAAGTTATATACATGGTAGCAAGTTCAAGATGTATTAGCCGGACATTTGAAGAAGTTGATAGACCTTCTTGGGATGCAAAATGAGGAAAAGCATTACCAAACTGATAAAACATGTATCATGAAAGGGAGCTAGGAGGAAAAGAGAATTTAAAAAGAAATAGAAAGGAAATTGCCACAAGGTGGATATTATGTTGACTGCTTTGTACATACTACATTTTTGAATCAATAGAATTTTATCAGGCAAAGGAGCAGGTAGATGGGTGCATTCTAGAAAAAGAGAACAGAAAAGCCAAGGCAAAGGAGTGTGAAAGTTGGGTGTATTTAGGAAACAGAAAGTAATCTAGTATATATGAGCAGAGCAGAGAATGAGGACAGTGAGGGGAAGTAAAAAGAAAATGAATTTTTTTTTTTATTGCATGATCACTACTTTTCACAATGCCCATATTATTATGGTTATTATTCCCATTTTGGAGAAGAATTGCTCATAAAAATCAAGCCACTGTCCGTGGCCACACAGAAGTGAGCAACAGAGACAGGAGTCCTGGCCAGATCCCTCTGGGATCC
The DNA here is from genome assembly GCF_016906955.1 of Phacochoerus africanus. Taxonomy (NCBI): domain Eukaryota; kingdom Metazoa; phylum Chordata; class Mammalia; order Artiodactyla; family Suidae; genus Phacochoerus; species Phacochoerus africanus. The sequence continues at coordinate 2,857,427 of NC_062554.1, read as the reverse complement.
TTCTCTTCTCCAAAGCACCTTGGAGGCATCTTGGTGCTCATGTGGAAAGACCATGCTGTGACATGGGCTAGGAAGCCAGTGAACCTCCGAGATTCTGAGCAGCCTGTGATCTGGACACTCCACTCTATTCCAAGCCAAAAATACCTTCCCCAGGGCAGATTACAAACCTTCGACAGTGTTAGTTGTGGTGTATCCTCATTTGGTCTTGCTTCATTCTCCTGCTTCCTCTTTATTTGTCTTTTCTGCACCTTTTTCAGTGGAAGATCCAGCTTTGGAGGGAAAATAATGTTCCTTATTCTCATCATTAGTAAAGCATGACGTCAGAATTGTAGTGTTGCTGAAGCTTAGCCTCTTTCCCACTTGCAGCCGCTAGTTTGGTGCCAGCAGCATCACATCAGTAGGCTCCACATTAGCGTCTCTGTCCTGGGTGTGACCCAAGAAAAGATAGGGCTATTTCGCTAGGGGAATGAGCGGGAAATAGCGAAAACTACCTCATGGACTGAGAAGTCTGAGGTGTAAAATGACACAAAGAGAAAAGTGATTAAAGGGCATGAGTCAAGGTAACTCTTAAGAGTATTGCTGATGCACAGAGCGCTGGCAGTCGTAGCACACTGACTGACCTGGGGGTAAGTGAGAGTTGGATAGGGGTGTGATGGCTTTTAATAATTAGGTTCTTTTCATCTCCATACTTTTAAATTTACTGAGAAGGGAGGTCTAAGTAAAGCTGTCAGAGAGACTCCCCTCTGGATGAAGATACACATACATATATATTTGTTGTAGTTGTTGTTGCTAAAAACGGTGGTTTAAAGTGGTCAGACGTTTCTCCCACACCACTCCCCAATCTTGAGCATCCTCTGTATCGGCACCTCATATTTCTAGGCTGCCCACAGATTCTCCCAGAGTCTCCTGGATCAGGATGGGCCATGTGATAATCAGTCCTTGGGAAAAAATGAGAGTCAGGCTGATACGGATTAAGATTTGGTTGAGAATAAGGTTAACACCCAGCTAATGACTGAGATTAGAGGAAGCAAGAGGTGGCATGACTGAGCAGCAGGCTTACCTGAGTAATGGCAGCATGTCAATGGATAATATTGATAATGATATAGTAATGGCACTAACAGACCTAATATTATAAAGCTATCACGAGCGGTAGAAGCTGCTATTCAGAGAGACGGCAGTCATCCCCAAAGAAAAGTTGAATTGAAAGGATTTATTTTGTGAGAGAAAGGTCAAGGTAATGTTCTGTATGCTTCGAATTTAACTGCATTCATGAATTATTTTACCAAGCAAATTGAAAAAATATATTTTAAAAATATTTTAGGAGTTTCCTGGTGGCCTAGCAGTTAAGGAGCCAGCATTATCGCTGCTGTGGAGTGGGTTTGCTCTCTGGCCTAGGAGCTTCTGCATGCCATGGGCACAACCAAAAAAAATTTGAGTATTAACACTCTCCTTTACAAATTAAGATTTAAAAATTTCTATGCTTCATGCTGTTGAGCATGCAATAAGAGGGCCGTGCTCATATACTGTATATAACTAAGTTAGCATAGTATTTCTAGAAAATTACTTGGTAATATGTGTGTGTGTATATGTATGTATATATATATATATTCACATATGAATATTAATGAATATATTCATACCCTTTGACTTGTTTCAAGTTTAGGAATTTAAGAGAATGAAATAAAACGAGCATCAAGATCTACATGAAGATGATTTTTCTCAAAATGTTGAAAATGTTCATAATGTTTATATTTTGGAAACAACAAAACATTTTTTTTTTTGTCTTTTCTAGGGCTGCACCCTTGGCATATGGAGGTTCCCAGGCTAGGGGTCTAATCAGAGCTGTAGCTGCTGGCCTTCGCCACAGCCACGGCCATGTGGGATCCAAGCCACGTCTGCGACCTACACCTCACAGCAATGCCGGATCCCTAACCCACTGAGCAAGGCCAGGGATTGAACCTGAAACCTCATTGTTCCTGGTGGGATTCTATAACCACTGAGCCATGACGGGAACTCCAACAAAATGTCTTAATGGCATTCTGGCAAAATTATTTACAGAGCACCAACAGAATGCGATAATAAAAGGGTTTAAAGTAGAACTTAAGAATTTTTGTTTAATACTATGGGGAAAGCTTATTATATGTTTTAAGCCCCCCCAATCTCTAATGATATAAAATTATATAGAAAGTATAAGCTAGGTGAAAAAATAATCTAGATAAAGATAACGTGTGCCACATTGTTTGTTGTGTGAGTCTCTTGGTGGGGACATGACTGTTTTTTTTTTTTTTTTCAAATTGTTCTCAATGTTTATTGAACACAAATTATTTTTACAGTTAAAAAACCACATGGTCAATAAGAGCTAAAGAGAAAAGCACACAGTGAGTTTAGGTGAAAAGGCTAGTACTTTCAGTCGAGGTAGAAACGGGAATGGCTTCCTGAGGTAGCTTTTCAGTTGGGGCTTGAATAATGGGCAGAAATGAAGACTGTAGAGATCACAGCCAAGTGGCACAGGCTCGCTGAAGACTGAGCCCTAATCACTGGACTGTAGAATATATACTTCTCCTCCCTGCCTTCCCACCACGTCAGTAAATTTCCTGTGGCATAATAGGGGAACACACCTGAAAAGACTACATGTCTCAGACCTTATCTAAGAAAATTCCAGGGAGACCCAAAGACAACAGGAGACAAAAAACAAAGTCACTAGAGGCAGTTTTAGTCTCTGACACAAACAGCAAGCAGTAAGCACAGCCTGACTCCTAGCTAGATAAATATAAAACCTCACTCTAAAGGCCTGTCCACCTCAGTTTCTTTTACCCAGTACATTATGGCTGTCTTTCAACAAAAAATTGCAAGGCATGCTAAAGAAACAAACAAGCAAGCAAACAAAGAAAAGACCCCACAGTTTGAAGAGGCAGTGCAAACATCAGACTCAAACTCCGGTATGGCTAAGATGTTGGAGTTAAATTGGAATTATAGATATGAATTTTATCTCAAAATAATTTTTACAAGCACCGTGACACACAACTCCTTTTATCCTTTATGCTCTCAATGTCTGTATTGAATTAATTCAGAGGAAGATTTCAGGGGAAGTCTTGAGTCATGTCCAGAAAAGAGAGGGGTAGGTTAGGTCTAGACTAACATTCTTCTGTTGCCTGATGGAGCTTCTCTGCAAGGCTGCTCGTTTATAGCTTTCGGGACCTCCTGAGTCGCAGTCTTGGCGTGTTCCTCCCTGTAATCCTGGATCAGTGGGCCAGCGAGTCTCACTGGGGTTGCATGCTGGATGGTGCTCCAAGGCAGATGGTCGTATCCCTCAGCAAGAGCTATGTTTGTGAGTTGGAACTTGAACTTTATCAACTCCTCCTCTAAAAGATCCTCAGGGATGTGAAGCAGGTGTGCCCTCCATGTGCTTTTCATTCTGTGCAGCTGGGAAACCGATGACCTGCAGTGACTGAGCTGGAATGGAGAGAGGACTATGGATAATCACAGGAAAATGATGGAAAAACATGTGTAAGGTAGACAGTGTAAGAGAAGCGAGAGAAAGAAGAGGAGGTGAGAGCAGAGACTGTCCTGCTGGACCACCCCCCCTCCCGCCCCCGGGCCCCCCGGTGTGTGCAGGTGATTCATATTCCCTGCACACAGGATGCTCCTCAAAGCACTCCTTCTCCACCTCTGGCGCTCCCAAGATTCTCTGTTCTGTTTGAAGGTGTGGGAAGGAGTAATACAGAGGTGTGCGTTATGCTGAAAAAAGGAAGGAGAAAGGTAGACGTTGTTTTCCAGTAGGTAGGAAAAAAGAGGGGATTATAGGCAGTTACAGTGAAATAAAGTTTGAAAGAGGACTGAATACTTCATTGTGTGTTTTAGGTGGATTAGAGATATTTTGAAAGATTTTAATTCACTCATGCAAATTAGTGCAAATGATAGGGATATGAAAAATCACTGTTCTAATTCTTTTGTAACCATCAGGTCCTCAACCTTTATCTCTGCCTCTTATTTCTTTCAGTCACTTTTTTGCATTATCCTGCAAAATAACGTTTCTAGGTAGGCAAGTATCTGAGGCTAATGCCATTATTACCATCACCATCTAGGGGATCAGCAAAATCTCTGTCCTCTCCAATATATCTCATCCCTCTCCATGAAAAGCCTGGCTGTTCTTGAAGTTACTCCTGAACGTCATTTCCTTTCCAACAGCTGTTTGGATTTTCCTCAAAAACTGTGCTGCTTCTCTGGGGCTCAGGGCAAAATATGTCACAATGATGTATTAATTGTTATTTTAAGTTAAGGTTACTTAAGAAAGAGCCAGTACAAGAGGGACGCTCTGTCCCTCCCTCCACCCCTGTTGAAAGCAGAGAATAAACCCCTCTTGAGGAAGGTACACTCCCTGTATCTGGGGTAGAAGAACGACCTTATTGCCAGAGAAGGGGAATTGGGGCCAAGAAGCCTGTATAAACGAACCTTGTAACTTCTTTAATTTACGACCTGAAGCCACAAATCTGTTTAGATTCTTTAGAAATTGACCACCCTGAACCTAATTTTCTTTGTCTTGTCAATTCCTTACAAGTTTATTCTTTCTTTGTATAGAAACTACCTGCTTTGGCCACTTTTTAGGTCCCATTTCCATGAGACCTTCATTAACACAAATTAGCATTTGTTTCTTTTTCTCCTGTTAATCTGTCTTATGTTGATCTTATTATCAGTCCAGCCACAAGAACGCAGGAGGGATAGAGGGTGATATTTCCTCCTCGCCAACACTACCTAACGTCTTCAACTCTCACAATTCTTATTACACTTCTCTTTTGTCTTGTTATTGTCGTTGTCTATGTACTTCAATTATTTTCCTCTGTTAGATTGAGAACACTGTTAATTAAATGGACAGCGGACATATATTGAGCATCATTTTTTTTTTAAGGGCCACAGGCACAGCATATGGAAGTTCCCAGGCTAGGGGTCAAATCAGAGCTGCAGCTGCCGGCTTACGCCACAGCGACAGCAATGCCAGATCCCAGCCACATGTGTGACCAACATCGCAGCTCACAGCAATGCTGCATCTGACCCACTGAGCGGGGCCAGGGATTGAACCACATCTTCATGGATACTCCTCAGGTTCACCTCTGCTGAGCCATCATGGGAACTCCTAGACTGAGCATCGTTGGCATTATGAGCACTCTGGCAGGTCCTTTGCACAGCTTTTCTCATTCATTTTTAACAAAAAATGAGGTGTTCTCTCATTGTATAGGTAACAAAACCAAGAGTGAGACAGAATAAGATTTCCAAGTTTCCGTAGTTGGTCTGTGGAAGAATGAAAACACAAACTGAAGTTTTCCAATTCTAAAACCATGGTTTTCCCACATTTCCAATGGAGAGTGTATTACTTCTCATTGTGTATGCTTCAGTTCATAGCAGAATGCTTTTTAAAAATAGTCATAATTGTCAGAAGATTTAACTTTTGTTTATTCCCAAACATTTCTGAAAAATATCACTTAAAGCTCATTTATTTCTTTCTTATTTTCAGCACCAAAAAGTATATCAAATAATTGTGTAGTACCTACCACTCACCATGCCGTAATCCATGTGCTGGATATTCAGTTGTGAACAAGAGAGTCAGAATCCCTTTCTACAAAGAACTGTCATTCCAGGACAAGCTGGGGTACTGGGCTGTGTGGGAAGGACAATATCCCCCAAATAAAAATATTCAAATGACTTTTCTTCTATGACGATGATGGAATATGGTGTTTTGGTCATACATTAGTCGGGGCTGGGGGTTAGGGGATGTTTAGGTTACTCTGAAAAAGCAATAGTTAAGTTAAATCCTGAAATAAAATAATACTTAAAAGACCATTAGGGAGTCCTGTTGACTCTATGGTTAAAATGTTATTTAAAATTGGTATATTGAAAAAATATTTAAATGGCTTACTCAAAAACTACATGGCCATAAGAAAATAATATTGACTATCTACCTTCTTTATTTTGCAGACAGCTAACATTTCAAAAAAAAGTCAAAAAATTGATAAATGTACTAGAAGAAAAAGAAATGTATCATTGTTATTCTTGTGAGTGGTGTTATTATTACTGATATGGAGAATGACATTCTGAGCAAGAGACGACTCCATGTCAGAAAGGAAAAGACCCGTGCGTGTGACTGTAAAACTCATTTCTGTAAGCTAAAAGATGCTTTGCACAAAGCCAGAAGAAAAGTATTAACTGTAAAATAAATACTTTCAACTGCTGTGTGAGGTAGAGTACCAATTTACTTAACATATGAAAGGTCTTACAAATGAAAAAAAATCCCACCAGCTCAATATAAAAAGCAAATGACAACAGCAGACAGTAGGAAGAATATAAGCGTCTTGTAAATAAGTGAAAAGATCCTAGTAGTACTAACAAATAACAGCAAAACTTAAAAAGTGAGATATTATTTTTAAAACCTGTGATCATTCACAGGGGTTGATGAGGGTGTGAAAATGGATGAAGCCGAAGGATGTGTTAGAAACCGTAATATCTATGAAAATCAAAAATCGCTCACCGTGTGATTCACCAATTTTACCTAAAAAATGAAAACCGTTCTTCAGATGAATTCACCATCGCAGCACTTGAAATGTTATTGCAGTCGCATTAGGAGATACATCTAGATGACCTCATCAGCACCCGGTTAAATAAAATACTGTGTATCAGTGAAGCCAGGGAATGGAATGAAGCAGCTCGTCATGTGTTGCTAATGCAAGATCTCCAAAATAGTTTAAGTGAATAAAAATGGGAGGGGTTGTACGTCAGTTTGGTCCTTCAAGGAGCAGGTGCCAAGATGCGATTAGACAGGTAAGAGATTTGTTGCAGGAAATGCCTGTGAGGAGTATAGGGGAGAAAGCAGTAACAGGCAAGGAGATCCTTGAGACCCGGGGCTGGTCTGACAGCCGAGGAAGCCGAGAGGAAGGAAGGATGGGGTAAAAAGAGGCTTAAGCCACAGCAAGTTGAGGGGAGTTCCTGGGGAGGCCTCTAGGGAATCCTGAGCAAGGATTGCTAGTTGAGGGACCGCCATGATGGGCAGGATGGGGCCTTTTGGTGCTGAGTCCTTGACTGAGGCCAGGCTGGGGGAGGTGTGGCCTCAGCGTGAACAGTCTGTAGATCCAAACAGGTGGCGGGTGGCGACTCTGGGTCAGCTCTCATGTGAGGAGGTTTTCTGGAAGAGCTAAGTGGCGCATCTCCACAACCAGCACCGTCTCCTTCTCAGGCCATGTGGATTTACTTTTCCAAACATCTTTGGGGGCAGTTCTTCCTTGATGCTCGGGGTCTTCTCTTCCTGAGAAGGAACTCAGAAGAGGAGGGTTAGACGTGACCTCTAGCCGACACTACCTCAGCTGGTCCTTGGGATGTGACCTGAGGCGATCTCTCCCTTTTCTATCATGAGTTCTAGATTTCCCTTACCCTCGGTTGTCAGGATGCCGTAGCTATGGATCGGGCATTTTGCAACTCTCTAGAGAGTGGTGCTGATCAAGGCTCTGCAAGCAGGAAAAGCAAACACACACTTAGAATAGGTATCAGTTCCCATGTTGATGAAGTGTTGGGCCTTGCAGGATGGAGCGAGTAAAATGCAGTTGACTTGCTGACATGTATCCATTTGACCTTTCGGAGGAATAGTGCCCTGTTGGTGGCTCCCCATAGGTCTTTTTTTCTTAGACGTTGAACATGCAGCAGCCACAGTAGCTACACTAGCTTTGCTAAGTGGAAGTTCCTGTTACTGGGTCCATGCATAGCCTACATATCTCCTGTTGTAAGTGTTCATTTATGTGCCTGGCGTGTCAGGTCCTGGGGGGCTGATGAGGAAGAACAGATAACATGAACTGGTCTAGTCGTTTTTCCAACCCGATTGTGCGAGGTCTCTTCAGTGATGGGTGCTTTCTGGTGGACACGCGTGCCATAAAGATCTTCGCTGTTTGTGCCCACTGCTGTGTATCCATGCACATGCTCTAGCCAAAGCCTTCTTATTTCTGATCTAGTTCTTTTTAGGCCATGGGCTTGCCAACAAAATTACTGGCGCCTGCCCAGGAATCTACACAAATTCTCGCCTCCTGCCACTGCCCTGCATACAAAGCCAAGGACTAAGAACAACATTTGGATTTTTCTAAAGGGAAGATTTTCCTTTCTCTACTGCTTTTCAAGGCTATTTACAAATACGGTGTTAATGCAGCTACTTCAAGTCTCCGGTTGTACTCAGTCTCAAGCTGACTTGCCACCAATGAAGCTTGAGCTTTTTGTTCTTGTTTTAACTGTTTGTATGTGACCCCCATAAAGCTACAGATGTGATTTGGGACAGTGGTCCTGATGCAGCCATTGTCGGTGACGTGGGTTCAGGCTCTCTACTCATGATTACTAGTGTCCTCTGTTCCTGAACAAATTTGATCTTGGCTATACCAGTTGCATCTTTCCATGGATTGCTGCTGGGTCTTTCTGACAGTATGCCTAGGTGGGCCCAACGTGGCCCAGCTCATGTGGCAGTTTCAGTCATATGATCTCTTTGTGCCTCATGGTCAAGCGTGCCGTAACTTCCAGGGACCAGTGGCAGAGGGGAGCTGTTCCTCAGAATGCATGTCATTCTCTGGTGCAGATGACACAGCCTTACTCCAGAACTACTGCACCATGACTCTCCTGTTGGGGCTTACCATAAACGGAGCAGAAACGAAACTTCTCTAAGATGAGCCATACTAAGTGTTTGAGACTTAGTCAACCATACATTCTTTTTCTTTCAACTACTTAACCCTGCTTTTGTGGTGTGAAAACATCTCTATACAATATTCAATGAATGAGCATGGCTGTAGATTTATACATGTTTTTGTTCAAAAATGATGGCATATCAGTTCAGCCCATGGGCCATGGTTTTCTCATCCCTGCCATGAACTCCACAGTGGATCTTCTATCAAAATTGAAGGCCCGTAGGTTCTGCCGGCTCCCGTAGCTCAGCAGTTGGTCGACTTGCATCACAGCCTGAACAAGTTGGAGACTCCTTTCCTCCCCTGGACCTGTTCACAGATGTCAGACTTCCTTGTCATGCGACATATGGGTCAGCAGAGTATTCCTGGATGTGGAATGTGTTGCTTCCAGAACTTAAGGAGGCCTACCAGGTGCTGTGCTTTATTTTTTACTGTAGTTAAAATGCAAGATGCAGTTCTTTGTCTTTGACTTTGGAGGGGCTAGCGTGACCATTGGAGACCTAAAATCTTTTGTTATGGCAAGTCCCTGAACTTGTGTAGGTGTGTCTCCTACTCTCTGAAGCGTGTGTCTTAAGAAGGCCACCAGCTTCTATCCGCCTCTTGCATTTCCTAGTCAGTTGACATGATGTCCTCAGGTAACTGATCCGCGTGATGTTCTGTGGGATGGTCCCCTTTCTTTAGGATGATTATCATCATCAGCAGCATTATTTTTAGGAATACACCCGCGGCATATGGAGACTCCCGGGCTAGGGGTCGAATCTGAGCTACAGCTGCCAGCCTACACCACAGCCGTAGTAATGCCAGATCTGAGCCGCTTCTGCAACCTCCACCGCAGCTCATGGCAACGCGGGATCCTTAACCCCCTGAGCGAGGCCAGGGGTCAAACCCGCAACCTCATGGTTCCCAGTCGGATTCATTTCTGCTGCACCACAACAGGAACTCCTTTAGGTTTATTTGTTAAAAAAAGAAGAGAAAGCTCTGCTGTCCAAAACTGTAAATGAATTTCTTTGTCCATGAATGGGAAGTGTTTCTAGTAGTCTCTCACCACGACGTGGAAGAGAATGCGTTTGTCTAGTCAGTGGCAAGTACGTTGTGCCTTAGTTCTTAGCGCTAGCGGTATTACCTGGCCAGTACTGAACCTGCAGCAGGGGTACCATTGGTTGAACGTGCAGCCACTTACAAGAATTTTTTAGGATCCCCCTGTTACTCCAGAAGCCAGACTGGTGAATTAAATGGAGATGTGATGGGGAGGACCATCGGTTTAGGTCTTTAATGCTGGTATTCGTCTTTACCACCCCCTGCACTGTGATTTTTTTTTAAGAAAAGATTTATTAAAATGTCAGGGTGGAAGGCAAATTTGCAGGCTTCTGTTTAGCTTTTCTCATTATTATAGCACTTACCACACAGGACAGGGACTCCATGTAGTGTTTAGTCTAATTGCCAAGTTTGTCATTCCTTGACTATACATTCTGGGAATGGGGACAGACCACTCTGCTGACTGAATGTGTGCCTGGCTTAGCTAGGACCCTGGTTATTACCTAGCCCCCAATTATGAAAAATGATACTTTGTTTCTCTAGGTGTCAATATCAACTGAGAACTCTGTTTCAATGTACTTCCGAAAATGTCTGGAAACTCTCCTTCCCCCAGTGTATGTTTATCTGAATTAGTATCTCCAGGTTCCTTAGGGACAATTAAAGTGTGTATTTGGTGCAGTGCTGGGGAGTCCTTAAACCTTGGGACTCAAGTTGTCTTCTTAGTCAGTGGTTTTGAGAATGGCTGTAGTGAGTTACCGAGAAGGGTAGAAGTAGACTGGAATGGTAATACAGGGCCATATCACATCACGTCACGACCCATGGAGCCTTGATGACTCTTGTGATGACTTTGACCTTCACGCTGGATGAAAAATGAAGCTAAACTAGTGTATTGAACAAAGGAATGGAATGATCTGGCTTAATTTTTTTTTTTTTTGTCATTGTATTCCTGCTCCCATGGCACATGGAAGTTCCCAGGTTAGGGGTCAGCGGCCAGCCTACACCACAGCTATAGCAACGCAGGATCCGAGCCATGTCTGTGACCTACACAGCAGCTCATGGCAATGCCAGTGTCTTATCCACTGAGCGAGACCAGGGATCCAACCTGCATTCTCATGGATGCTAATCAGGTTCATTACCATGAGCCACAATGGGAACTCCTGATCTAGCTTACATTTTGAGAAAGCTTTCCAACTGCTATGATAAGTGTGATGTAGCTCAGCGCCTGCAGTCGAGTGGTGGTAAATGGTTGGATTTTGGATGTATTTTGACAGTACATTCCACAGGATTTCCCAATGAGTGAGTGAGAGAGAAGAACTATGGGTGATTTAGAGTTTTTTTTTTTTTTTTTTTTTTGCCCAGGGGATTGAAGTAATGGATTTACCTTTAACTGAGAAGAGGAAGAGCAGGGTTTGGGTGAGAGAATATTCAGAATTCAGTTTGGGGCATAGTAAGCTTGGGATGTCTTTAAGACATGTGAGTGGAGATGATGAGTAGGCAGGTGTTTGGTACTTGGTGAGAGGTGTGGTGTGACAAATGTATTAGGAATCCTTGATAGGTAGGTGGTATTTAATGTAGTGTGAGGGTGACCTTGAGAGAGAGAGACAGAGAGACAGAGACAGAGAGACAGAGACAGACAGAGAGAGATAGGTAGAGGGAGAGAGAGAGAGAGGGAGAGAGAGTGTGCCGGGGCCAGCTCAGCAGGATGGGGCTGAAGAACGGGTTCTGTGGAACTTAGGGAAAAATAGTTAACATAAAACAAGGCACAGAGACATTTATCTTAGGTGTAGGTGGGAGCCGGGGGACTCAAGGTCTCAGGGACCAAGAGCCAGACTCAAGGTCTCAGGGACAAGGAGCACCCTGCCTCAAGAAACCACACTGCTTTTATAGTGCTCTTTAGATGAGATCAAGTGAGGAGTGGCTATGGGTGGATGCTACAGGGTTTGTTTACTATTATATAAGCTCTTTTACTATTTAAAAAGCCACTTATGTGGTAAAGGGTTAAGCTCTTACTCTGACCTCTAGGCACATAACAGTACTTAAACTTAAGTCACTTATGCCTTTAGGTCTTTGCTCTTAAACAAGTCATTTACCAGCAATGTGACTGTTTTTCAAGAAGGAAGATGGGATAAAGTAAGACAAGAAGATGGGATAAAGTAAAGAAGGACAAGATGGAGTTTTCAAGGAAACATGTCTTGCAACATCTCCCCCTTTTTGTTTTTGTTGGCAGACAAAAATAGGTCTTGAAACTTTTTTCATTTCTTCTTGAATTATTTGCTTAGACAGAACACAGTCCAAGCTAAGTCTCAGAGTTCAAGTTAAGTCTCACGTGGAACTCTTCTGGCTTCCGCTGTGCATAGACTGACCAGCTTCCAGGGGTGGCCAGAGCAGGGCTTAGCACTCTGATGATGGCAAAGGGAGTCTCGAACTTGACCATGAAGAGATTCTCGAGGTGCTGTACAGCCTCCCCGGTGTCCATGTCAGCAGCAGATGCAACCTTCTTCACTCTGATGTGATGGATCATGGGGCAATACCCGCAACCTTTATAGCAGTTGGGCTTGCTATGCGACCCTCAGTTTACAAATGTTAATAAATAGCCACAAAGAATGTATCAAAGCCCATATCCCTACACTGACTACCTGAGTTAAAAATCTGCCTTAATTCCCCCCCTTTGAGTTGGAGACTCTAACTGTGGGAAAAGGGGCGACGACCGCTCTAACTTCTTCCTGCTGAAAAGGGGCATCGTTAGGGAAAGCAGTTAGGTCTCCACTCATGGAATGGTCAAGTGGGCTTTGATAACATTGCTTTGGATACCTCAAAGAAATATTTTCACCAGGAGGAGGTCAGCTGCTTCCACAGGGCAGCTCCAAAAGCTGGAGCTGGATTGACAGCTAATGAATCTATTGATGATGATCTAGCAGGGAATTAGACACATTCTGTGAATACAACATTTAGATTTTATAATAGCACAGGTAACTCATGATTCTTCTGATTTCTCTGGCTGGTTATGGAATATTTGTATGCCTTGGTCAGCATGCAATGGAAAGCTACCTTATGTCCTTTTGAACAATATGATTTATGGCATCACTTTAAAGTTAACTTACTCAAATATATTCTAAACAGTCCCCACCATGTTCAAAATTCTCTTCTCAATGTCCACTTGCCACACACCTTATATATTTTTCTGTATCCATATTAGTCTGTCCCTTATTTTCCAACCAGAGCAATCAGCTGAAGACAGACTATCTTTCTTTTGCCTTAATGAGATGCAATTCCATTCCTCATTCCTTCTATATTGGAAACACACTCATCCTACTTTTCTAAAGCAACCACGGACTGACTTTTATAATTTCTTACAGAGACCATCTCAGGGTGGCACTGATCATATTGTTTCATCATTCTAAAGACCTTGAGTTTCTGTTTAGTAACTGATGTTTCAGTGTCTCATTTGACTTCTATTAAACCTAGGTACGATAAGATATTATACCTAATGTTGACAACTGTAACAACGTGTATGTAGTTACCCTCCATATTTTAAGAATTTCTAAAAGAGGAGTTGGACTCTGAAACAATCAGAAAAGTATTGAGAAAAGAAAATGGATTCCCAGTCACAACTCAAAGGTTGTGTAAAGAATTTTGTAACCGGCTTGCCAGAAATATAAATGTGGCAGATTCATGAGGGAGGGGCCCAGGATTGGAGAGGAGGGCTGAAAAGTGGCTCTGTATTCCTACATTTAGAGTCACCCAGGGCTGAGTGGTGATAAGGACAGGAGCCATTATGGAAATGTTCCATCAGTCTTGATCCTGGACCTGAGGGGTCAACCACAGAGACCTTCGTCTTCAGGGGCAATCCCTCTTCCAGTGATCTGTGTCTTGGGGCATTCCCATTTAAAGGGTCCCTCTTTTCCTCAGAGGAAACAGACTCTGGGCATAGGTCTCTGCCCTAGTCCTGTTACCTTGGAAACTCCCAGGTTGACTCCCTGTAGCACCATAACTAGAGCCTCAGCCTTTTCTCAGTCTCTCTTCTTGTTCTCCTTTCATTCTTCCTGGCCCCGATTATAACATACTCTGAGGAGGTGCTCCAGATCCTGATCAGGGACAAAAGCCAATTTTTGGAGCTTTTTCCATAAATCTGGCACCGACTGAGCTATGAATTTATCCTTAAGAATTATTTGGCCCTCCATTGTTTCCGGGTTCCTTTGTATGTTTTCTCAATGCCTTCTGAGTCTTGCTAAGAAAGCTGATGGACTCTCTTGTTAAACCTTCAATAGTTTTTAATGGGTTTTACTCATGAGGCTTTTAATCCCTGTACTATACAGGTAATAAAATGATTTCTATGCCAGTTGTGAGAATACTCACTGCGATGGAGAGCTAGGTTTCAGCTTCTCAGGTTAGATGTTTGATTTGACCCCAAGTGGGAAGATGAGCCCTTATCATCCTCCTTCTGGGGTCTGGAGTCGAGGGATGCTTCACAAGCTTGCTCATGATATGGTTTGATTCTTCTATATGGCCCTTCTCTAATTGTTCTTGGACAAGATCACTTAAAACCTTAAATTTTTCTGAAGAAAGAGGCTAATGCTCAACCCAAACTGGTTTTTCTGTAGTCCATTTCAGTCGAATAGGTTCAGGAGAAACAATTATTTTTACAAGCAGTGGCCGCTAATGAAAAGGCCGAAATCCCAAACCAGATTTGTCCATTTTAACCTCAGATTCAATAGGTTCCACTCTCCCTTGATGATGTCTTCCTAATCCCAATCCAGGAATGTAACCCTGTTTCTGCAACATTTTTTGGCTTTGATGACTATATTGATCTACTGGTGGTAAGTAAATGTCTGCATGCCACTGTTGTAATAAATCTCTCCCCCATAGATTGATAGGGAGTTGAGCAACATAAGGTTTCAATCTAGCTGGCTGCCCATCTGGTCCTTCACAATTAAGCCATTGGGCACTCTTTTTGAGACCCTCTGCTTTTCCTAACCCAGTGACTTCAATATCAGCTGGCTGAAGAGGCCACGTGTCTGGCCAGTGTAAATGGCTAATGATTGAAACATCAGCACCAGTATCAATCAGTCCTCTAAAAGACTTTCCATTTATGATAACTTGACAAATGGGTCGTTCCTCTAGGACCTTTTCTGATAAAAACACTCCTGCCCCTCCTGTGGTATTGAATCTCTTCTGTCTAAAATTATTCCTGTCTTTTTTCTTCTGGACTCTAGGTAAAATTAAGATTTGAGCAATCAATCCCCTTTTTTAATTTTCCAAGGAATCGCAGTGGAAACCATCACTTGTACTTTATCATCCCCGTTATTATCCAATATCCTGGTATGAACTCAAACTCCTTGTTCTGTTAGCTCTGCCCTTCCTATTATCAATCCTATTGTATCTGATGGTAATGGATTTTCCAACTTGGTTGTAATAGAAGTAGGAGTTTCCCTAGGAAGGAGAATTAAATCGTGTAAACTAGGGAGATCTACTGTGATGTCGAACGCTGGTGCAGAGCGTAGTCTCAGGGAGTCTGGCTCTTGTTCTGAATGGGGAAAGCTTCCTTGGTTGATGGGGCTGGAAGCTTGCCCCGAGGGTAGTTTCCCAACAAGGGGGTTCCATCTTTATGAAAGAGGGACCGGCACTGGTTAGCCCAGTGATTTCCTTTATTACATCTTGGACATAGTCTGGGCTGTTTACTATTGTTACTAGAAGGTGCTGAAGCTCCGTGAAAGAAAGGTCGGGCTCATGGAAGAGCGTGACATTGTTTTTTAATATGTCCTGTCTTGCCACAATTAAAACATTTTCCTGAAAATTTGTCTTTAACTTTTAAATTAGCCATTGCTTGGGCTAGCATTGAGGCCTTGAAGGACTCTGTCCCCACTCCCTGACAGGCTTTAATATATTTGGCTATGTTAGCTTTTCCTTTTAAAAATCCTATGGCCTTTTTGCAATCAATGTTTGCGTTTTCATATGCTAACAATTGAAAAATAGTATCAGACACCTCAGAGTTAGTAACTTGTCATTTTAATGCCTCTTGTAAACGTTTTAATGCCTCTTGTAAACGAGCTAGAAATTCAGTATAAGGTTCCTTAGGGCCTTGTAGGATCTTTTGAAAAGAAATATTTATTTCAATTTTATCCCATGCCGTTAAGCAACATTGTCTAATCTGTTCAATAGCCAAATCATTCATTTTTAATTGATCTTGAAGATTACTCCAAGGACCAATCCCTAACAATTGTTCAATTGTAATTGGAAGATTTCGAACCTGATTACGACTAGCAGTAATTTGGGCATGATCTTGCCACCAAGACTTAAATTGTAAATATTCACTAGGTGATAGCACAGCATGGGTTAAGCTATGCCAATCAGCAGGAATCATACGATTTCCTTCAGCTACGCCCTGCACAATTCCTTTTGTAAAGGGAGAATTAACACCATAGTTTTGAATGGCCTGTTTTAATTCTTAAGAATTTTAAAAGGAAAGGGCTCATGAATGAACTCGTAAACTCCATCAGGGTTGGCGGGATCAATGCCTGGAGCCACTGTCTCCCTGACAGTTACTGGGAAGGCTAAGTGTATGGCATCCAAATCGCCTTCCCTTTGAGCCTGTAAAATTCCCTGTTGAATGGATGATAGGTGGTGTTCAGGGATAGCGCTCACTTTCTTTACAACCCTGGAAGTAGAGGCTTGATGAGTACTCGTCACCTTACTCCTAATAGGAGGCAATTGAGGAATATCAGAATCAACAATTGGAGCCGAAGGCTTAGGAGCCAAATATTCTCTATGATAATTTTGTTCAGGGACTGCATATTTAGATTCTTCCAACAAAGGTGTAAACTCCCCTTCTTCTTCCTCTAAGTCCTCTGTGGTCTCTGGAAGTTCTAAAACTGATTTAATTAAGTTCCATGTACTCCAAATGGACACAGGAATTCGAATGCCCTCATCATGCAATATCCTAAGTTCCATTCCTATCGTTTCCCATATCTTTAAATATAATGTTTCTGATGTAAAAAGCCAATCACAATGTTTCTCAATAGTCTGAAAAAGTTCCAAAAGCTTACTTTCACTTGTTTTTGCACCCCCCTTTTTAAGGAGTTGTCCAAACAAACAAGTGTAAGGATTATAGTTTCCCATTTTACCCCATAAATACCTGAGAGAGGGAACTTATCTGCAGGATTTCTTTAGCGTGGCCACACAAAATTCCTCCCTTCTTCTCAGGGCTCCACAGCACTTCCGGTGAATAAAATTTCTGCTGTAGTCACGGTCCTTCGTTCCTTGTGCCTGCCTGTTTGTGAGCCTGCCCCACGTTGGGCGCCACTTGCGGGGGCCAGCTCAGCAGGATGGGGCTGAAGAACGGGTGCTGTGGAACTTAAGGAAAAATAGTTAACATAAAACAAGACACAGAGACATTTATCTTAAGTAAAGGTGGGAGCCGGGGGACTCAAGGTCTCAGGGACCAAGAGTGCCCTCAAGCATCCACACTGCTTTTATTGTGCTCTTTAGATGAGATCAAGTGAGGAGTGGCTATGGGTGGATGATACAGGGTTTGTTTACTATTATATAAGTCCTTTTACTATTTAAAAAGCCACTTAGGTGGTAAAAGGTTAAGCTCTTACTCTGACCTCTAGGCACATAACAGTTCTTAAGCTTAAGTCACTTATGCCTTTAGGTCTTTGTTCTTAAGCTTAAGTCATTTACCAGCACTGTGACTGTTTTTCCAAGAAGGAAGATGGGATAAAGTAAGACAAGAAGATGGGATAAAGTAAAGAAGGACAAGATGGAGTTTTCAAGGAAACATGTCTTGCAACAAGAGGGAGAGAGGGACTTAATATAGAGGGAAGCCCAAAGATTAAGTCCTTGGGGTATATTACCCTTGAGAGACTGATAGAAGAGGAAAAGTCAGCAAAGGAGCATGGCCTAGGAAGACAGAGGCAAGTGGGCAGTATTCTCAAATCCAAGTAAAGGAAGCATTTCAGGGAGGAGAGGGTGACAAAATGATGCTGGTAGGTCATGTAGATGACTAAGAATGAAAGGTTGGATTTAGCCTAGAGGCCATTGGTGACCTTTATTGAGTTGATGTCAGCTGCATTATCCCGGTTTGCAATACCAGCATCATCTTTGATTTCTCTCTTTTCCTTTGGAAGGTCTCCACCTCCAACTCAATATCTAGTAAGCTTGTCCTTAATTGTACTTAAGAGCAGTGATTCATCACCTGTATTGGGGTAAACACCATTCTAGATGATGAACATACGGACATGAATAAGACATGAATCCTCTTCGAGAACAGCCAGTTGAGAATGGGTTGCAGGCATAACCACATTTCTTTATAATGACAACGATAATTTTAATAAGTAGAGTAATTTCTTCTGTTAACAAGACTTGTTCTGCTTTTTCTGCTGCTGCTGTTGTTACTGCTAATACTGTTATTACTGCAAGCATCCAGCATTATTGGAAGATATCCTCTGTGTCTGGCATATCTCAAGTAACCTTTACAACTCTGTAAGGTGGCCCCATTTTATGGATGAAAATGAAGCAGAGACAGGTGAGGAAACTCTTTAAAAATCACATGGCTACTAAATGTTGGACGTCCTATTCAAAATAGAACCACCTAATTTTGAATTTAGTGTTTGTCATAACTAGAACTGCAGGATGACACTGTGTACCTCTCAAGACCTGCGTCCCTACTAATTTATTCCCTCACTTGAAGTGACCTTCTCCCTGTTGCTTCCCCTTGTGCCTTCCTACTGGGAAAGCTTTTCTAAGAAATCACTTGCATGTGAAGTCATGTCTCGGGCCATTGGAGGAACCTAAGACATATCATCTTCCATGCTGCTAAAGAATCGCGAAGGTGCCTTGCGTACGTGTCTGACTGATTGATGAGTGTTTGAAATAGTCGTGCCGACAGATAAAGTGTGGCAGGACATGGATATATTGAGATGCATTTTGAGCTATGTATTATCATCGTGTTTATTGGGAACATACCATGTTCTCAGTTGTGACTTCCTAAGGGGCCATGTCAGTGAATCTCAGATGAGCCTGCCTCAACTCATCACTGCAGTCCTAATAAAATGTTACTCAAATGCAAAGTAAGAGGGAACTTGGGCGTGATGGTGTAACATGATAATAGCTTCTGCTTATAAACTCCTGAGATATGCTTCTGTCTTAACTGCTTTTGTATGGGAAATCTTCCCCAGAGCAGAATGAGAAATGCACTCTTACAGACAGAGCAGGTGAACACGGAGAAGTAAAACTACCTGCCCGAGATGTCTCAGGCACTCAGGCACCACTACTGCAGAGATGCCAGGATTCGGAGTTGTCATGGTACCATTAATGGTAGTGCTCACACTTTCCTTCCCTGTCTTGTCCACCCATGTGTCATGGCACCACTGCGATGGGAAGGACTGTATGGCCTTTTTAGACCTTCCTGAAGGGTCAGAATGATGCAGGGGAGTGATTGAAGAGATGTACAACTATTCATTCTAGTTGAATAGAATGAATAGTTGTGTGTCTCCTCTGTCTTTTCCATAGTCTAAGGGAAAAGCATCCCACATCTTAATGGGGAAGGGGATTTTTTCAACACACCCAATCTCAGCTTGAGCTGCCATAACAAAACTCCATAGACGGGGTGTCTTAGACCATGGAAATTTATGTCTTATGGTTATGGAGCCTTTGAGCTCAAGGTGATTTGGCTCCTGATGAGATCTCGTCCAGGCTTGTGCTATTGCAGTGTGCTCACAAGAGTGTTCCTTGATTCATGCTGGTGGAGGGCGAGGGATATCTCTCTGGTGACTCTTCTTCCAAGGACAGTACTCCTATCATGAGGACCTTCCCTCATGAAGTCCTCTCACCTAATTATCTCCCAAGCTCCTCTCTGAAGTCCCGTTGGGAATTAGAGCTTCCACCTGTGAATTTAGGGATAACACAGATATTTAGTCCATGTCACACCTCATTCAGTTGACTTTCCCATATTTATGTCCTCTGTCTCTGAGAGAGAGAGAGACCTAATTGAAAACTTCTTAGTGCAAATTTCCATCTCCATTTAAGCAACTCACAATTGATTTGTGTGGTTTGAACTTACTTTCCAATCCATCACCCTCCTGGCCCATCCCTCTAGGCCTTGGGCTCTCTTGCTTAACTTATTATGGAGATCCCTTGACTCTATTGATGTGGTGACCCCCAATTCCCGTGTCTCTATGATCCCCACTTCCAGCGACTTGAGAGGCCCATCCAATGACCATATGAACCTTACCTCTGCTGACCTACAGCCCTGGCCATCTCTAGTCCTGTGACCCACAGTGGGCCCAGAGTCTCCCGCTTTTGCTGACCAAGTGAATCTCATTCCTACTGGCTCCATTCACCCTACTCCACTGTTCCTACACTCTCTCCTGTGTGACCCCATCCCACTGACCCTTTCACCCTGCCCTCATCTTGATGGCACTACACTCTCCACTACTATCAAGAAAGCCACATTCACACATAGGCATGGTCTGTCAGTCCCAACTTGTTTTTTGCCATTTGAGGTGGGGGAG
The DNA here is from genome assembly GCF_016906955.1 of Phacochoerus africanus. Classification (NCBI taxonomy): domain Eukaryota; kingdom Metazoa; phylum Chordata; class Mammalia; order Artiodactyla; family Suidae; genus Phacochoerus; species Phacochoerus africanus. The sequence goes on along the minus strand of NC_062554.1, from coordinate 2,837,182 downwards.
TTCTGGATACAACTTCTGAATTTCACTTAATAATCATTCTGCTTAAATGCCTGAGGAATTTATCAAAATTTTTTATTGATACACAAGTTTTGCTGGAAATTCAAAGTTAATATATGATGTACAATACGTCTTAGTTAAAAGTTTTAATAGATCCATTAAAGAAATATGAAAGGCATTCAGCAAATGTCAGCTTTGCACAGTTATCAAGGATGCAGTGATATCAGAGACAGGTGCTGTATTATGCATGGGTTCTGTTTTTATCACCAGTACAACTTCGTCCTATTAGTAGGTCCTTCCAACTCTCACTGAGACTATTTGTCAGGGAACAAAAGGCAAACTCTACGTTCAAGAACATCTAATTCCCTTCTAAGTTGTCTGTTCAGGATTTCTTTGGCCATCATGGTCATTTGGCCTGAAACTGAGAGTATGTTAGAGACCCTTGGAGCACAAAGATAGCAGAGTCAGCACTCCTAATTCTCAGCTCTGAGGATTCAAGTCCTTTGACTGCTGTTCTTTGGACTGTCTGTTTTTGCTGGTGGTAGAGGAGTAGAGAGTGTACCCTTGAATGAGAGCCAGTGGATGCCCTTATGTCGGGCATGGAGACATTTTCTTCTTTGCATCAGGATTCCTTCAGGTCACCAGCATTGCGAACCTAGCATAAGTCCCGGTTTCAGAAGCTATAGGTTTGCTGAATGGAGGTTTCTTTTCCCTCTCAGGTGCTTGGTTGTCTTCAGTAGGTTCTTCCTTTTTATTTCTGATCATGACTCTAAAGCTCAAAGAGTGAAAAGTCACAAGGGTGCCTGACTTGGAGATAAGCATTTTATGACATAAAAAGCATTTCTTACTGACATATCACCGCACAAAACTATATATTTTTTGATATTTTAATCTTGAAGGAGTAGTTTTATTTTATACATTAAGATCAAATGATCATGGCTTAATCAATTTTGACCTTGTCTGTAGGCTTGATTAAAAAGTCCCCCCTTTTCCTGGTAATAAATTTTGTTCTGTAAACCAGTCCTTCTTAGGCTTGTACATAGCTCCAGGCTTTGAATACCTAAGCTCTTATGAGTTTTTTCTTTTCTTTTTTAAAAAAACTTGCACAGGTAAGTATCAAGGTGCCAGGGAAGAAGAAGGTAGTCGTCAAATGAGAAAAAGTATGGTAACTTCTATTTTCCATACTTGTTGGATAATGTTCCTGAATTGATTCAAGCTGTATCCTAGTTATGTTTCTGGTATTTTTCTTCCATATGACAGAATATCCCTAAATAGCACTATATTTGAGAATTGGGAATCTTGAACTTTCTGCGTATGTTTTTGCATTCACGTATTAATAACGCTCCCTCTCAATTTCAGATGGCAAAAAATACCTGTAGAAATGAAGACAACTTGTAGCTTTCAGTAAGAACTGGATATTGGTTGAAATATTCAAATGATTAGTCTATAGACCTTATAGTAGTCTGCAACAATTTTAACTTCCCTCTATCAAAATGACTTGCTTGAGACATTATATAGCATTATATATTTAAAAAATAGAAAACAGTGCTCAGAATAATAGTTTAAATGATGAAGTGGCTATTATTAAGTGGTTTTATTTGATTTTATCATATGCTCATATATATTAGTAACTTGCTTTTAAACCAGAAGGAACTGAGACAAAGGAAATGAAATCCTTTCAGAGCAAATCTTCAACTTCTTCTTGTTAATTGATTTAGTTTTAGTTGTTTCATCTGGAAAATCAATACAATGAAGATTTTCATGATAAGGAGGTGGTATTTTCACATTGATCAGTTAAGGTACCTCTTTTATTCAGATCCCGGGGCTCTCTTTTGGGTGTTGAGTATTAGTTTTATTTCAAGTCATCAAGCACATTCTGTTTTGTGATTTTTTCCCATGCATCAGGAATTTTACCTTTACCTATAAATCCCTTTTGATATTTTTCTTCAAGTGTTGATCTGAAGTGGCAGACAAACCACTTCCAGTATGGCTGGGCGGATGTGTCTGGGGTGATGCTCCACGTGGCATAGTCCCCTCCCGCCTGTCGATAATTCTTATATGGGATGCGCCTACCATCGTCCAAAAGGAAGAAACAATCACTTGCCACCAAACTAGTGCAGTAATCAAGGACAAAGTTGTTTGTTTTGTACCAGAACTTTCCATTGACAGCCTGCGGACGATGGAAGGGAACACTGTGGTCTCCGTCATGGGTAGGGATTGTGTTTGTACAAATTGCTCTACAGTAGGGACACTGCTTCCAGCAGCCAGAGAGATGCTCAGAGAGCATTTTCTGGATTTCAGGAACCATTTCTTCTACAGGCATATACAGACAGTTCTGTTCTACTCTGTTCATTTCAGGATCCAAAGCTTTACACATGGCTTCTTTGAGAAACTCCATATCTTTTATCTCCTGGTGCTCGATGCTTACCAGGTCTTTTCGTGGAAAGATCAAGTCACTCCTCAGTTTATCACAGAACAAATCCAACCACCCAGACGCGGGGCTCCTTTTATCTTTAGCTATTTCTGTGGCTTCGTGAATAGCTGAGAGGATGTCATTCTTGATGGCATCTAAACTCATTTTTAAAAAAGTCTTCATTTTTTCACTCCCTTCGTCAGAACAGTAGCTTTTAATCTGGTTTTCGATGTAATTTTTAAAAAACGATTGAGGATTATGGAGGTACTGCCAGTAGTTATTAAAATTTTCCTCTTGTGCCAGAGAGATGAGAATGTGTTTCTCCAGGTTAGACCTGTTTCCACTGAATGCTGGGCAGGTGGCTCGCATGTCCCCAGCAATTTGGGGGGCCATTTTTTTCCTTATGGTGTTGGAGACAGCAGGGGTGAGTTTGTTCCACAGAAAATCGACAAATGTCTTGATTGAGGTTGCTCCTTGACAGGAGATCTTAAAACTCATGAAGGAATCATCTTTCTTGCTTTCCAGATAGTTGACAGGATCATTTGCTCTCAGGAATGCCTTGTGCATCTCCTTAAACTTCACCGATGCTCTTTGGAATAAACACAATGACAAATCTATTTCATAGTTTCTTGTAAATGTGTATCTTTCCTGAGTGGGTGCAGATTTCACCTCCTCATCTATTATTCTCAGGATTTCATGGAAATAGATTGGATCATAATCATGCTTTTGCCTACAGATGTTGTTAATCGTCTCATTAAATTTTGAAAGAATGCGGTCAGTAGTCATATGTATGGATGCTTCATCCTGGGCCTCTAATGTCATTTTAGAAAAGGTCCAATATTTTGTTTTCATTTGGACATGTTTATCATATTTAATCATAAACTCTTTTCCCCAGGCTTTCTTCAGTTTATCCACCATCTTTTTCTCCTTTTTGAAATAATCCAAAAGGATGTTTTCAGCATCCACTTCAATCGCAGGCTCTGTGACTGGAGGGAGAGTCGAGGACACATCATAGACCCATTTTTTCCAAAGTGGGTTGAATTTCTTACGTAGCTCTTCCTCACTCCATTCTGTGCCTTTTACAGTTAAAGCCAAATTTCGGCTTTTTTCCAATAATTCCTTTTCATAACCTGATTTTTTGTTATCCAGTTTTTCTTGATTTTTTTTGAAACGAATAAGTTCTTTGGCTTTTCTTTGGCTGTCTGAAATTAGTGACTCTTTAAGGATCATTAGCTTATTTTCAAAATTTCCCTTCCATTGAACCAGCACTTCACTATCTGGATCTTCACTGAAATATTTTTCAAGTTCTTGCTTGATGGCCTCATACTTGTCTGTGACGGGAGCCGCAAGTGTGTGTGCTTCAAGTGTGTGGATTTTTCCATTCTGAATCTGGTTGATCAGCTGGTCCTGCAGGCTCAGCACATGACTCCTCAGCTCCCACGTCCATTTGTTATACATGGTTTCCAGCTTGCTCATAGCCGTAACCTCTCGGGTATTCCTGAAGCTGAAAACAAAGTTCTCATTCAGCAGGGCTTTCCACAGATCCTGAACTCGGAATTTGACATCTGATATCTTCATGATGCTTCCCCTTGCCTCCTGTTTGGCAGTTGCAAGGATCCTGCTTTTCAGTTCCTGGGCATTGTGGCTGTAGCGAGGATTGGGAGGGGCCATTGGGGGGTTGCCATCCCAGAGGTGAGCGAAGTAGTAGACGTGAGTATGGACATCAAACTTAATGACGTCACTGAAGCGGCCGACGTCAGAGCACTGTTCCTCCTCAGCTGCTGTGGCTGCCATTTCATCCAGTCTCTGCTCTAGCCGCCTCCGTCCTTCCATGGTGTGGTCTTTGGCTGTAACTTCGCCCACATTCTGATGGACAAAGAGGCAGCTGGGAGAGATTTTTACTTGTTTCATCCTCAGGAAGGCTTGGACAGCTATTTGTAGAATATCTTGCATTTCCGATGGATTTTCCCCAAAAATATTGATCACAGTTAAGTTGCCAAGGCCGATGACAAAAGTTGCCAACTCATTGTCACGATTCTGGGACTTGTTGCTGAGTTCAGGTGCCCGAAGGCCTTCCGTGTCCACAACAAGAAGAAAGTCAAAGCCAAGTTCGTCTGTGAACGTCTCCTCCACCTCCAGGAGCTGCATGTAAGCCCCCCGGGTACACCTCCCAGCACTGACAGTGAACTGCAGCCCAAACATTGCATTCAGTAGGGTGGACTTCCCTGAGCTCTGCAGACCAAGGATAGAGAGAACAAAGAGCCGTTTGTCTCCAAGTTTCTCAGAGACCTTGTCAAAAACAGCTGCCACCCACCTCAGGGGCACATATGAAGCATCGCCATCCATCAGCTCAATGGGAACACCAGATAGCATCAGATCTGCGGCCATGTGGGGAAGGGAGAGAAACAAGACATCTTTTGTGGAGGAACCTTCTTCAAGAGCTTCGTAGATCTGGCCAAGTTCTCTGAGAATCTGCTCAACTCCCAAGGTACAGTCACTAATCCTTCTGGAGATAGCTTCCAACTCATTTTGCAGGCCTTTCAGGGAGCTGCTCTCTTGTGCCTCTTGCTTTTCTTTTTGGACCCGTGACCACAGTTGCTTTTTCTTCTCATTTAGTTTCTCCAAGTGTCCTGCAGTCAGGTTGTCTAAAAACACACTCAGCCATTGCAAGAAGTAGAGTTTGGTGTGAGTTTCGGAATGTTTTTGGAGAATTCCCAGGACAGAATGCATTAAGTCATTGAGAGGAAGGGCTTTCATCAACTGTTGACATCGTATCATTTGTTTGTCTGTCTCGATGTCACTCTTGTGCTGTTCAATGCTCCGATTCCCCTTTTCTCTCAGGTGATAGAGTTCTTTGTCTTTTTTGCACCAAAGTTGCCACAGTTCTCCCTGAAGGGGCAGTAGGTTTTCCTTCAACTGAGCTATTTCCATGTCTTCCAGTAGGGCCATTAGAACCTCTGCCTTGGTTTTGGCTTCCTTGCAGTCTTCCTGGTCTTCATCAATAAGCATTCCTTGCTTGCGAGCAACTTGAGCACAGTTTTCCAAGCTGAGAGCAGTGTCAGAGGGTTTTAGCAACCCTCTGATTGTAGTTGCGAGCTCCTCTATGAATTCTGCCTCATTTCTGTTCCTGATCCCAATTCTCACTCTCGGGCCAGAGGTACTGGACATGGCTTTTTCCTTATCGTCAAGCAAACAGATTAAAGGTTTTGGCGACTGACACAGCGCCCGGACAACTTTTCGGCTTTCTTGACTGTCATCAGAAGTTGACATGAGGACCACAATGAGCGAGGAGACCTCCTGCAAAAAGGTGAGTTGCTGTTTGTGTTCCTTCGCATCTCCATGGAGATTGGTGAAGGTCAAGCAGTTGTCAAACCTGTCCTCATCTCCCGCCCCAGGACAGAACCAGGTGACTTCCACCACACCTGCCATCAAGAGACAGTCCCTGCTGCTCCCTTTGCAGTGTCGGTGAAAAAAGACATCGTGCTTCCGTTGACTGAGCAGACAGTTCATGATCTGAGATTTGGAGGCAGAGAAGCCCTTTCCGACTCTGAGAAAGGACACAATGGGGGTAGAGACTCCACACATCTGCTGATTCTTGTAATTATCCTTCTCCTGTTCTGTTGGTTTCCCTGCTTGCTGCCAGCTCCTCCTAATTTGACGGAGGGACCAGAGAGAGAATTCTATTTGAGCATTGCAGGGATGAGGTATGAGGAGGGGGAGGGCAAACTGACAGATGGCAAGTTTGGCGAAAATATACTGTCTGGCAAAGTCATCTGCGCAGTGAAGGATCGCCATCTGAATGTCCATAGGGTGAACACGGGGCTTGACAGCAGTGGCTGAAGGATGAGTGGGACCGTCCTTGTCTTCCACCAGGTCTTCGTACGGATCAAAGTCTGCATTTTCTTGACCTGTGTTGCTTGAGCACACCTGCTCCTCTGTGTACTCCTCATCTCTGATGACCAGGTATCTCAGGCCGTAATCCAGCATCATCAGCTTCTGCAGGAAGTAGAAAGGAAGCTCTCTTTCAGAGCAGGGCTGGGTGTTGTACACGGAAGTCTTATAGATCAGGTGGAAGTTAGATCTGCTCATCTTTTTTGGGTAGTAATGTTCTAGGCCTAGACGCTGGAGTAGTTCTAGGAAGGCTCCGTTCTCTATGACCTCCGGTCTGTTGGGCTCCTTGTCTTCATGGATGAGACTTTGCAGTTGTTTTCTCACCTCCTCCATTTGCAGTGAAGAGACAGTGGCTTCATAATCTCCATCAATGAGCAATCTCAAGTCTTTTTCTAGGTTTTCCCAATTAGAATCTGTTCCCAGTTTGGTGAGAACGTGAATGACTTCTTTAGAGAACGATTGTCCCATGTGATGTCGTATGAATGCCAAGCGTTGTTTTTTCTCCTCTGGAGAAACGGCTTTGATGCCAGCTGTAGCTGTCAGACCTGTGAGCACCAGGAAAGCCTGAGCCCTATAATCGCAAATCGTTTTGAGCTCTTGATACTTATCTTGGGCAGTTTGCATTGTGTGCAGTAGGAAGTCTATGTCATCGTAGCCCAGAAGGCACTGAAATGTATTGTTTACCACGTGATATCCTGCCCCAGCTGCAATGGAGAGTAGCAGGATGTATGTGTCTGCCTGCCCCATTTCTTGGAGGTGATTGAAGAAGCAGCCGAGAGACATGCTGACCTCGTAAGTTGCCTTTCTTTGAGCTTCCTCCAGGGATTCTGTGGACTCCGATGTGGCCTTCACTTCCAGTAGGTCATCCTGGGTTTTTTTAAAGGTTTTAATTAATTCAGAGAACTGGGTGATGGTGACAGGTTCTTGCTCTGGTTCTGGCTGATATATCCACTGCATAATGGAGTGAACCTGCGGAAAGTTTGACCCTCTGTAGACGTGAGGATCCAAGAGGCTGCACAACTGAGATTTAATAAATTTCGTCTCAGAAATGGAAGACGTTTTGCAAAAGTTGACAGTGTTCACCAGAAAATTCTGCAGACCCGAATCTGTGAGGCATATATTAGTCCAAGTGTCATGACTTTTGGTTTTGTGGCTCAAGGTTTGCCTGAAATTTCTTAGCTTTTTAAGCTGCTCTTCAGGATCAGATACCTCCCAGGATCTCACATCCTCTAGGAAAACCCTGGCCTCCTCCTCCGCACTCAGTAGTTCTTCTCCCTCCTGGATCTGGGCAGTCAGACCAGTCAGCGCGGCGTAGCTGTCTTTCAGGCAGTTGGCCACCTGAAGAGGATCCTTAAAGTCGCTTCTGTGGTTAAAGAGGATCATGTCCCAAATGGGCACCAGCTGAAGTCCCCGGTCAATGACGCACCAGGTTTGGTTACTGGCGACCAGGCCAGCTTTCCACTCCAGCAGACCGTTTGCTTCAGGTGGGCCACCTGTGTGGGCCACAGATAAGTGGACCTTGGTTTGAAGATTTTGGACGTTTGTTCTCTGAGAGCCTGTTTTTGAATGAGCGTCTGACACATCCACACCTGCAGCAACGTTCACCCCAAAGCCATTGTAGCTGCCCGTTATGTAAGCATCCAGGGCCTGTGCTGACTGCTGCTTCACTTCTTCCAGCTGCTCTCTTTGGAAACCCTCTGAAACTGCTTTCCACCAGTAGATTCCTCCCAGGTGCAGAGGGCCCTGGTCAGCATGAGAGCCAAACCTGCGGAAGAAGGCTTCAGTCCTGCGCCTCAGCAAGGGGAGTCTGTCTGGGTCCTCGGGCTGACCCATTAGGTCCTCAATGCATTTCAGTTCCTGGAGCGCAGCCTTGGAGAAGTGGAGCTGATCAAAGGGAAAGTGGTAGGAGGCCAGTGGGATGTAGCTGAACTTGGTTGAGCAGAAGTAAGGGAGCTCAGCCTGTGACTGTTGGGTTTCCTTGGATTCTGAATGTTTTCTGTGATCCGTACTAGATTCCAGGCTCCATCCCCAAGCTCCACCCTTTGCTGAGGCAGTTACACTGAAGCCCAGCTTCTCCATAGTCTCTGTGAACATGGATTCTGCTTGAGAAGATGTAAATTGTTTTGTTTCCATCCGTGTACCCTGCTGGGGGCCACAGAGGGAGAACTCCTTAGGGACACTGAGTAGCTCCTCCCTTTTCTCTATCAGGGCCTTTTGGTCACTGGTTTTGTAAATTCCTTGCAGGGCTAGTCCTCCAGATGCCCATCTCAGCAGTTCTCTATCTGAGAGTATTTTCCTGGGAGACAGTCTCTTCTGCATGAGGTCGAGTTGTCTCTGCATGTTTTCCATGACTTCTCTTAGGGGATTTTCAGGAGGTGGCCAGAACTCTTTGGGGATCTCCACTGCCTGCCTCAGCTCTGCCTCCTTTCTCCTCACTGCCTATTCATTTCGCTGCCTCCCTTCTGACAGCAAGTCTCTTAGCTCCTCTAGTTCCTGTTCTGCCTGCTTTTGCTTTTATTTATTGTTTCTACCCGAGATTCTTGTAACTCTGAATGATTGAGTGTGACAAGTTAAGAAGCAGCTTGTCCAGGGCCCTTTTCTCCAGGGATGTTGTGCCTAGTATTTCAGCCTTCGGAAGTCTTTCTCGTTAGGCCTTGGTACAGGTCAATCCCAGGTGATCCTGCAGCTTCGGCAACCCGTGCTAACTTCTGGTCCTGCTTCTCTCTGCATGTCTTGGAGTTTTTCCTCTTGTTGCCTCTGAGCAGGGGCTCATTAGGGGTAGACTCTGCTGTGTCTATGGCTGTGGAAAGAAAATACACTCAGTTTGTGTTATGATGTGAAGAAGTGTTAGCCACTCACAGAATAGTGAGTGTACTAAAGTACAAGTCTCCAAGGCCTCATCATCCCCTCCTTTCATTGTTCCAACAAATATATTTCGTGAACACTGTTTTCAGGTTTTTATTGTGTGTTTGCAAGATGTCACATTAGTGGTCTCATCACGGATTGTCTTTTTGTTTTGAGTTTTGGCACTTCTTATTACATAGAACCACTTGTATGAGTAGCATTAAGCTGAGGATAAGAGTTTGAAAATATGCTCGATTTTGATAGCTAGATGCTTATTTCTTAAAAAGACTGTACCACCAATTATCTTTTCTCCATTAGTTTCTGTCAAGCCAGTGTTAAATGGTTCTCACCCAAAACTTCTTCTCTGTCAATTCTTCTTAGTCCTTCTAATTAATTACTCTCGCATACTTTAAAACACACTGGTTAAAAATCCTCAAAAAGTACTATCAAACTGAATCCAACCGTAGAGTAAGAATTATACACCGTGGAACCATCAGCTTTTGAGTTTGATCCCTAGCCTCGCTCAGTGAGTTAAGGATCTGGTGTTACCGTGAGCTGTGTTGGTTGCAGACATGGCTCGGATCCTGTGTTGTGTGGCTGTGGTGTAGGCTGGCAGGTGTAGCTCTGATTTGACCCCTAGCCTGGGAACCTCCATATGCTGTGGGTGCAGCCCTAAAAAGCAAAAAAAAGGCAAAAGTTATACACTTTGACAAATTGGGTCAGTTGGGATTTATCCCAGGAATGCAGAGATTCTTCAGTTTTTGCAAATCATTCAGTGTTTTATATCATGTTAACAAAGTGAAGCATAAAAATCATATGATTATCTCAATAGGTGCAGAAAAAGCTTTTGACAAAATTCAGTGCCCATTTGGGAACCTACCTCAACATAATAAAGGCCATATATTAGAAAACCCATAGGTAACATAATACTCAATGGTGAAAAGCTGAAAGCATTTCCTCTAAAATCAGAACAAGACTTTTATTCAATATAATTTTGAAAGTCCTAGCTGTGGCAATCAGAGAAGTAAAAGAAAGGAATCCAAATTGGAAAAAAAGTAAAACTGTCACTATTTGCAGATGACATGATACTACACATATAAAATCCTAAAGATGCTACCAGCAAACTGCTAGAGTTCACCAGTGAATCTGGTGAAGTTCCAGGATACAAAATTGATACACAGAAATCTATTTCCTTTCTATACACTAACATTACAAGATCAGAAAGAGAAACTAAGGAAAAAAATCCCATTTACCATCACAAGAGAAAGAGTAAAATACCTAGGAATAAACCTACCTAAAGAGTCAAAAGGGCCTGTACTCTGAAAACTGAGATGCTGATAAAGGAAATTGAAGATGACACATACAGATGAAAAGATAATACCATGTTCTTGGATTGGAAGAATCAGTATTTTCAAAATGACTATACTACCCAAGGCAATCTATAGATTTAGTGTAATCCTTATTAAACTACCAATGGCATTTTCAGAGAACTAGAACCAAAAGTTTTTAAATTTTTATGGAAACACAAAAGACACTGTATAGCCAAAGCAATTCTGAAAAAGAGAAATGGAGCTAGAAGAACCAGGCTCTCCGACTTCAGATTATAATATAAAGCTACAGTCATCAAAACAGTATGGTACTGGCACAAAAATAGAAATATCGATCTATGCAACAGGATAGAAAGGCCAGAAATAAACCCACGCACCTATGGTTTATTCTGTGACAAAGTAGGCAAAAATATACAATGGAGAAAAGACAGTTTCTTCAGTAGTTGTGCTGGGAAAACTGGACAGCTTCATGTAAAAGAATGAAATTAGAACATTCTCTAACACCATTCACAAAAATAAACTCAAATTGATTACAGAAATATTATAAGACCAGATACTATAAAACTCTTAGAGGAAAACATGGGCAGAACACTCTTCAACATAAATTATAGCAGTATCTTTTCAGATCCACCTTCTAGAGTAATGAAATAAAAACAGAAACAATTGCATCATCTCAACGTGGATTTCCTTTTTGATTCACAGTGTGAGCTGCAACTTTAATAACCTGGCTTTTGGCACTCTTATTATGTAGAACCAGTTGTATGAAGAACATTAAGCTGACGGTTGGAGTTCAACAACATTTATGATTTTGATAACTAGATTTTTTTTTTTTAAGGACTGGTACTTCCATCTATTTTTCCTCCATTAGTTTCTGTCAAATAAGTGTTGAATGATTCCCTTCCTGTCTGTCACTTCTTAGTCTGTTTATTTACTCTCCTGTCCTTTAAAGCACACTTATAAATGTCAATGTCATGGTAACAGAAGATGTTCTTCCTTGGAGTTCCCGTTGTGGCTCAGTGGTAATGAACCATACTAGTATCCATGAGTTTGTGGGTTTGATCCCTAGCTTCACTTGGTGGGTTAAGTTTCTAGCATTGCCGTGAACTGTGGTGTAGCACACAGACATGGCTTGGATCTGGCATTGCTATGGCTGTGGTGTAGGTTGGCAGCTCTGATTTGACACTTAGCCTGGGAATTTCCATGTGCTACAGGTGCAGCCCTTAGAAAAAAAAAGTTGTTCTTCCTTTTTGTCCCCCCTTTAAAACAACAAATTTGACATCCATTCATGAACAAAAATGCCTCTTTGGGTGTTGTGGGCTTTAGACTACATGCCAAGGGATGCAGGAGGAGTCTTGCCCACCTGTGCATCTGATAATAAGACCTGGTATGGGCTGTAGAAAGAAGGGAGTCAGTGAACCGTCCCCAGAGCCAACTTCACAGATGGGAAAAACCTACAGAGTGCTTTCCCAGGCATATATCCACAAATAAGAAAGAATTAGGAGAAGTCCATTCTTCCCAAGGGGAGATTCCAGCACAAGCTTGGTGACATCGCATGAAACTAAACTATCTGGTAACAGTGACCACTCCAGGGGGAAAAAGGAGAATCATTATTGAATGCTCAGCTATCCGAGTTATTTGGGACCTGGCTGGTGAAACCCATTTCTCTCCAGCAGCACCCCAAGAACTGAGGCAGGACTTCTGTGACTGCCAGGACGGGAGAGATAGGAAATATCAGAGACAGGAATATCAAAGGGTGTTTAAGGGATGCAGTTCCTGCTGATTTTTCTCAGGACCTCATCAGGAAGTCTCCCCATGAATATTTGAGAGAACTTTACTTGATTGCCCTCTAGGGATGTGGGCACCCCTAATCTCCAGAGTGGTAAACCTGCAACTCCTCCAACTCTGTGGCCAGATACTTGTGTGCACTCCTGAGTTTATCAGCAAGGGCTAGTCTGAGAAATAGAGTGCTACCAGAAAATAGGCTGGGATTTTTGGGGAAGAGAGAAACCACATACTTGAGGTATATTGCCACCTTCTAGAAAACAGAAGTTTCTAGTAGTCAGCCTGGTGAGTTGTAAGAACCAGAGAAGATATAAAAGTTAAGGGGGGGCTGGCAAGATGGCGGAAGAGTAAAAGGACATGCTCACCCTCTTTCACAAACACATAAAAAACCCACAAACACATCTGTATGTAAAATGATTCACACAGAACATCAGCTGAATGCTGGCAGAAGAACTTAAGCCTCCAAAAAGGCAAGAAACTCTCAACAGAACTGCATAGAATACAAGAATAAAGAAAGAAAAGGAATCAGGACGTGTCTAACACTCCAGTGAGGGAGTTGTGAAGCAGAAAGGGAACCTACACCCTGGGAAGCCACCTAACCAATGGAGAGATCAGCTGAGTTGGAGGGAACTCCACAAAGCCGTCTGATATCCAAAAAGCAGAGAGAGATATGCACAGACCATCTGAACCACTGGCATAGACACCACAGACTGAGATGCTCGGTGGGGGCTGGGCACTGAGACTTAGGCTCCAGAGGTCAGTCCTGGGGAGCGGGCTGGGGTTGGTGGTATGGAGACAGCCTAAGGGACTAGGAAGTGGTGTGCTGCTGGTGGGGGCAGTGGTACGCTAAGGGCTGGGGAGTTGAAAGCCATGGCAGAGGGAACCCGGGAGTAGGTCCAGACCTGCAGGAGAGGCAAGCCACCACTGTTGGGAAGGGGAGAGAAGGAGGGGCAGGCCGCCATAGAAAACTCCTTGGGCCCCAGTGTGCACACTTGCCCACTGGATCGCAGAGAGCTGAGCACTCCTTCCTGGTGCTTGCGCCCTGCCTGTGCAGATCCTGCCCTGCCGGCACACTAGTGCGTTCCTGGTGCCTGTGCCCAGCCTGTGTGGATCCAGCCTGCCAGCACCTTCGCGCACTCCCAGTGCCACGCCCCACCCTCACGGAGCCGGCCCCGCCAGCCCACCCTGGACTGTGCCAAACTACAGTTTGGCTTCCCCAAATTTGCAGAAAAAGAAAAACAAGCATGGTGAAGAAGCTCAGAAACTATTCCCAGTTAAAGCAACAGGAGAATTCACCTAAAGCAGTCAACAATGAAATAGACCTCTGCAGTCTGACAGACTTTGAGTTCAAAAAGAGAGATACTGAAAATGCTAAAAGAATTAAGAGAGGATATGAATAGTAATGCAGATTCCCTCAGAAAGGAGCTAGAAAATATAAGGAGGAGCCAAGATAAACTAGAAAATTCATTTGCAGAGATTCACACCGAGCTAAAGGCAATAAAGACCAGAGTGAGTAATGCAGAGGAACAAACAAGTGACGTGGAAGATAGAAAATGGAAGTCACCCAAACAGGACAGCAGACGGAAAACCAAGTGAAAAAACATGAAAGCAATATAAAAGACCTATGGGATAATATAAAGCAGGCCAATCTATGCATAATAGGAATTCCAGAAGGAGAAGAAAAAGAAAAGGGGGTTGAAAATATATTTGAAGAAATTATGGCTGAAAACCTTCCAAATCTAAAGGATACTGATATCAAGATACAGGAAGCACATGGGCCCCAAACAAATTGAACCCAAACAGGCCCACACTAAGACATATTATAATAAAAGTGGTAAAAGTTAAAGAGAGGATTCTAAAGGCAGCAAGATAAAGGCAAAGTGTTAATTATAAGGGAACCACAATAAGGCTATCAGCTGATTTCTCTACACAAACACTATAGGCCAGAAGGTAGTGGCAAGATATATTTAAAGCACTGAAAGGAAAAAAATATGCAACCTAGAATACTCTATCCAGCAAGAATGTCATTTAAAATAGAAGGGGAAATAAAGAATTTCACCAGCAAACAAAAGCTGAAAGAGTATATAGCAATACGAAACCCATTCTAAAAGAAATACTGAGAGGACTTCCCTAAAAAAAAAAAAAAAAAAAAAAAAAAAGAAGAAGAACTAGGGAGGATGAAACCACAACTGGAAAGCAGTAACTTAAATAAGCCAGCATACAGATCCAAACATGAAGATGTTAATAAAAAAAGATCAAAATCGTGCAATGCAAGAGAAGTAAGAACAAATACATGTATATTTTTTTATCTTAATGATGTGTTTGAGCCTATATGATTATCAGGCCAAAGTAAGCAGATATAGGAAGGTGTTAACATACTTAAAAATCAGGGCAACCACAAATCAAAGCCAAACATTACATTCACAAAAACTGAAAAGAAAAATACTCAAGTATAAAATAAATGGAAACCATCCAACCAAAAAAAGAAAAGAAGAAAAGAGAAACATAGAGTCAACTGGAAAACAAGGCTTAAAATGGCAATAAATAAATATATATCAATAATCACCTTAAATGTGAATGGACTGAATGCTCCAATCAAAAGACAGAGAGTGGCAGATTGGATAAAAAAGCAAAAACCTTCAATCTGCTGCCTAGCAGTAACTCACCTTAGGGCAAAGGATACAGACTGGAGGATATAGACTGAAAGTGAGGGGATGTTAAAAGATATTTCATGCCGGAGTTCCCGTCGTGGTGCAGTGGTTAATCAGTCCGACTAGGAACCATGAGGTTGCCGGTTCAATCCCTGCCCTTGCTCAGTGGGTTAACGATCCGGCGTTGCTGTGAGCTGTGGTGTAGGTTGCAGACACGGCTCGGATCTTGCGTTTCTGTGGCTCTGGCGCTGGCTGGTGGCTACAGCTCCGATTCGACCCCTAGCCTGGGAACCTCCATATGCCGCTGGAGCGGCCCAAGAAATGGCAAAAAGACAAAAAAAAAAAAAGATATTTCATGCCAATGGACAAGACAGGAAAGCAGGAGTTGACTCATATCAGACAAAATAGACTTTAAAATGAAGGCCATAAAAAAAGACAAAGAAGGACACTATTTAATGGTCAAAGGATCCATTCAAGAAGAGGATATTACAATCATCAATATATATGCCCCTAATATAGGAGCACCCAGATACCTACAACAAATACTAACAGACATAAAAGGAGAAATTGATGGGAATACAATCTTAGTAGGAGACTTTAACACCCCACTCACATCAATGGACAGATCCTCTAGACAGAAAATCAACAAAGCAACAGAGATCCTAAAGGAAACAATAGAAAATTTAGACCTAATAGATATTTTCAGGACATTACACCCCAAAAAATCAGAATACACATTCTTCTCAAGTGCACATGGAACATTCTCAAGAATTGATCGCATACTGGGGCACAAAGCTAACCTCAACAAATTTAAGAGTATAGGAATTATTTCAAGTATCTTCTCTGATCACAATGGCATGAAACTAGAAATCAACAACAGGGAAAGAAATGAGAAAAAACCTACTATATGGAGACTAAACAACATGCTACTAAAAAAACCAATGGGTCAATGAGGAAATCAAGATGGAAATTAGAAAATACCTTGAGACAAACGATAATGAAGACACAACCACTCAAAATCTATGGGATGCCACAAAAGCAGTGCTCAGAGGGAAGTTCATAGCAATACAGGCCTTCCTCAAACAAGAAGAAAAATCTCAAATTGGCAACTTAACCCACTACCTGAATGAATTAGAAAAAGAAGAACAAGAAAAACCTAAAGTCAGCAGAAGGAAGGAAATCATAAAGATCAAAGAGGAAATCAATAAAATAGAGATTTAGAAAGCAATAGACAAAATCAATCAAACCAAGGGCTGTTTTTTTTTTTTTTGGGGGGGGGGGGAGTCTTTTTGCCATTTCTTGGGCTGCTCCCACGGCATATGGAAGTTCCCAGGCTAGGAGTCGAATTGGAGTCATAGCCACCAGCTTATGCCAGAGCCACAGCAATGTGGGATCCGAGCCACATCTGCAACCTACACCACAGCTCATGGCAATGCTGGATCCTTAACCCACTGAACAAGGCCAGGGATTGAACCCGCAACCTCATGGTTCCTAGTCAGATTTGTTAACCACTGAGCCACAATGGGAACTCTTAAGAGCTGATTCTTTGAAAAGGTTAACAAAATTGACAAACCTCTGGCTAGATTCACCAAGAAGAGGAGAGATAAAACCCGAATAAACAAAATCAGAAATGAAAAAGGAGAAATCAAAATGGATACTACAGAAATACAAAAAACCATACGAGAATACTATAAGCAATTATATGCCAACAAATTTGACAACCTAGAAGAAACAGACAACTTTCTAGAGACTTACAACCTGCCAAAACTGAATCAAGAATAAATAGATCAGTTGAACAGACCTATCACTAGAAGTGAAATTGAATATGTCATAAAAACACTCCAAGACCAGATTGCTTCACAGGTGAATTCTACCAATCATTCAAAGAGGAAACTATACCCATACTCCTTAAACTTTTTCAAAAGGTTGAAGATGAAGGAACACTCCCAAAAACATTCTATGACATCAGCATCACCCTAATTCCAAAATCAAAGATACCACCAAAAAAGAAAACTATCAGCCAATATCTTTGATGAATATAGACGCAAAAATTCTCAACAAAATTTTAGCTAACCGAATGCAACAACATATCAAAAAGATCATACACCACAACCAGGTGGGATTCATCGCAGGTACACAAGGATGGTTCAACATACGGAAATCAATCAACATCATACACCAGGTGGGATTCATCCCAGGTTCACAAGGATGGTTCAACATACGCAAATCAATCAAGATCATTATCCACACATTAACAAAAGAAAAGTCAAAAACCACATGATAATCTCAATAGATGCAGAGAAAGCATTTGACAAAGTCCAACATCCCTTCATGATCAAAACTTTCACCAAAGTGGGTATAGAGGGAACATTCTTTGACATAATTAAAACCATTTATGACAAACCCACGGCAAATATAATACTCAATGGAGAAAAGCTGGAAGCCTTCCCACTAAAATCTGGAACAAGACAAGGATGCCCACTCTCACTACTGTTATTCAACATAGCATTGGAAGTCCTAGCCACAGCAATCAGACAAACGAAAGAAATAAAAGGCATCCAAATAGGAGGAGAAGAGGTAAAACTGTCACTGTATGCAGATGATATGATACTATATATAGAAAACCCTAAGGACTCAACCCAAAAACTACTTGAACTGATCAACAAATTCAGCAAAGTAGCAGGATATAAGATTAACATTCAGAAATCAGTCACATTTCTGCATACCAACAGTGAAATATTAGAAAAGGAATACAAAAATACAATACCTCTTAAAATTGCACCCCCCAAAAATCAAATACCTGGGAATACATCTGACCAAGGAGGTAAAGGACTTATATGCCGAGAACTAGAAAACATTCATCAAGGAAATTAAAGAAGATGTAAAGAAATGGAAAGGTATTCCATGCTCCTGGATTGGAAAAATTAATATTGTAAAAATGGCCATACTACCCAAAGCAATCTACAGATTCAATGCAGTCCCTATCAAATTACCCATCGTATTTTTCACAGAACTAGAACAAACAATCCAAAAATTTATATGGAAGCCACAAAAGACCCAGAATTGCCAAAGCAATTCTGAGGAACAAAAACCAAGCAGGAGGCATAACTCTTCTAGACTTCAGGCAATATGACAAAGCCACAGTCATCAAGACAGTGTGGTACTGGTACCAAAACAGACAGACAGACCAATGGAACAGAATAGAGAACCCAGAAATAAACCCAGACACATATGGTCAATCAACCTTTGACAAAGGAGGCAAGAACATAAAATGGGAAAAAGACAGTCTTTTCAGCAAGCATTGCTGGGAAACCTGGACAGCTGCATGCAAATCAATGAAACTAGAACACACCCTCACGCCATGCACCAAAATAAACTCAAAATGGCCTAAAGAATTAAATATAAGACAAGACACCATCAAACTCCTGGAAGAGAACATAGGCAAAACCTTCTCTGACATCAACCTTCAAATGTTTCCTCAGGTCAGTCTCCCAAAGCAACAGAAATAAAAGAAAAATAAACCAATGGGACCTAATCAAACTGACATGCTTTTGCATAGCTAAGAAAACCAAAAAGAAAACAGAAAGACAGCTTACAGAATGGGAGGAAATAGTTTCAAATGATGCAACTGACAAGGGCTTAATCTCTAGAATATACTAGTAATTTATACAACTCAACAGCAAAAAAAAGCCAATAATCCAATTGAAAAATGGGCAAAAGACCTGAATAGACATTTTTCCAAGGAAGATGTACAGATGGTCAACAAGCACATGAAAAAATGCTCAACATCCCTGATTATTAGAGAAATGCAAATCAAAACTACCATGAGATACCACCTCACACCAGTCAGAATGGCCATCATTAATAAGTCCACAAATAACGAATGCTGGAGGGGGTGTGGAGAAAAGGGAGCCCTCCTGCACTGTTGGTGGGAATGTAAATTGGTACAACCACTATGGAGAACAGTATGGAGGTACCTTAGAAATCTATATATAGAACTACCATATGACCCAGCAATCCCACTCTTGGGCATATATCCAGATAAAACTTTCCTTAAAAAAGACACATGAACCCGCATGTTCATTGCAGCACTATTCGCCATAGCCAAGACATGGAAACAACCCAAATGTCCATTGACAGATGAATGGATTAAGAAGATGTGGTATATATACACAATGGAATGCTACTCAGCCATAAGAAGAACGAAATAATGCCATTTGCAGCAACATGGATGGAAATAGAGACTCTCATACTGAGTGAAGTAAGTCAGAAAGAGAAAGAGAAATGCCATATGATATCACTTATATCTGGAATGTAATACATGGCACAAATGAACCTTTCCACAGAAAAGAAACTCATGGACTTGGAGAATATACTTGTTGCCAAGGGGGAAGGGGAGGGAGTGGGGTGGATTCGGAGCTTGGAGTCAATGGATGCAAACTATTGCCTTTGGAAAGGATTAGCAGTGAGATCCTGCAGTGTAGCACTGGGAACTATGTCTAGTCACTTATGACGGAGCATGATAATGTGCAAAAATAGAATGTGTACATGAATGTGTAACTGGGTCACCATGCTGTACAGTAGAAAAAAATTGTATTGGGGAAATAATTTAAAAAATTTTTTAAAAGATATAAAAGTTAAGAATTCTGCCATAGAATACAGAAAGAAGAGTGGAGTAGGTGTACTCACACAAAGGCAACAGAATTACTCCACTTGAAAGCTTATGGTAAAGATTTAAGGGTATGTCTGCTACTTCAAAAACTAAAACAACAATGCAGAACTACAAGGACATGAAAAATCAAGGAAACAGTTCACATTGAAAAATAATAATTCTCCAATAACCTAGCTCAAAGGCACAAAATTTAGTGACTTAGATGATCAGTAATTCAAAGTAGTTCTTTTGAGGTAACTCTGTGAGGTACAGAAAACTCAGAAAGAAAATGATGAAATAAAGTGAAGTAGACAAATAAGTGGAAAGATATCCTATGTTCATGAATTGCAAGGACTAATATTGTTAAAATGTACATACCATGCAAAGCCATCTATAGATTCAACATAATCTTTATTATAATTCACATGGCATTTTTTTTTCCCCACTGAAGTGATGAAAAATAGCCGTAAAATATGTTTGGAATTACTAAAGATCCCATACAGGCAAAGTAGTCCTGATAAAGAAGAACAAAGACAGAGGCATCACAATACCTGATTTCCACCTATATTACAAAGCTGTAGTAATTAAAATAGCACTGCTCTCTAGGCCCTCAGGCTGTCTCCACATAGCCAGCCCTAGTCCTCTCCCTGGAACTGACCTCTGGAGCCGGAGTCTCAGTGCCCAGCCCCTGCCCGAGTGTCTCAGGCTGTGGCATGTGGGTAGTAGTACAGATGATCTGTGCGGCTCTCACTCTGTTTTGGCCTCCTCAGCCCAGCTGCTGTGCCGGTGACTTTGAGGTCCCTCTGTCTCAGCTGATCTCCCCATCAATAAGGTGGCTTCTCAGGGTGTGGGTTCCTTTTCTCTTTAACAGCTTCCTCTCAGGAGTGCCAGTCCCTTCCTGATTCCTTTTCTCTCTCTCTCTCTTTTTTCTTTTATTTTACTCAGTTTTGTAGAGGGTTTCTGCCCTTTTTGGAGGTGTATGTTCTTCTGCCAGCCTGCAGCAGTTGTTCTGTGTGAATTGTTCTACATGTAGTTGAGGTTTTTTTGTGTGTGTGTTTGTGGGAGAAGGTGAGTGTGACCTCTTACTCCTCCGCCATCTTGATCCTTCTCCTGAAAATAGGATTTTGAAGAGATACATGCACTTCCATGTTTATGACGGCATTACTCACAACAGCCAAGATGTAGAAATAGTCCAAGTGTCAGTCAAGTGCCACATGGATAGTGAAGAGATTATACAGTCTCCATGAGAAAGAATGAAACCCTGTCATTTGTTGTGATATGGATGAGGGCATTGCACTAAGGGAGATGTCGGCAGAGAAAGACTCTTACTATGCAATATCACTTATATGTAGAACCCAATAAAGCCAACCTTGTAAAAATTTAGAGTAGAATGATGGTTACCGGGGGTTGGCGAGTGTGGGAATTGTGGAGATGTTTTTAAGGGTTCACACTTACAGTCAGCAGATAAATAAATTCTGGATATCTAATGCTTATGATATTGTCAACAACAATACTGTATATAAACTTCAGTGTTGCCAAGAGACTAGATCAAAATGGTTTCGATTACAGTAATGAAATTATAACATTGTGATATGATAGATGTTTTACTATCTACCCTGGTAATCATATTGTAATATATAAATATATCAGATAATCACATCATATACTTTATATTTACACAAAAAAACTTGAATAGCTACAACAGTCTTGAGCACAAAGAATAGAGCTGAAGGAATCAGAGTCCCTGACTTCAGACTATACATACTACAGAGCTACAGTAATCAAAGTGTGTAGTACTGGTACAAAAGCAGACACATAGCTCTGTGGAAAAGAACAGAGAGCTCGGAAATAAACCCACACGCTTTTGGTCAATTAATCTTTAACAGAGGGGGCAAGAATATACAGTGGAGAAAAGACAATCTCTTCAGTAAGTGGTGCTGGGAGAACTGGAAAGCTACACGTAAAATAATGAATTGGAAATTTTACTCACACCATGTAGAAAATTAGGCTCAAAAGGATTAAAGATCTAAATGCAAGTCCAGAAACCATAAAACTCCTAGAGGAAAACATAGAACAGTCTTTTACATGATAATAGCATTTTAAAAATTTGTCTCCTAAACTAATGAAACCTTATTAAACTTAAAAGTTGGAGTTCCTGTCGTGGCCCAGTGGTTAATGAGCCTGACTAGTAACTATGACGTAGAGGGTTCGATCCCTGGCCTCACTCAGGGGGTCAGGGATCCACCATTGTTGTGAACTGTGGCGTGAACTGTGTAGGTCACAGACGCGGCTCAGATCCTGTGTTGCTGTGGCTGTGGCGTAGGCCGGCAGCTGTAGCTCCAATTGGACCCCTAGCCTGGGAACCTCCACATGCTGCGGGTGCAGCTCTAAAAAGCCAAAAAAAAAAAAAAAAGAATGGTAGGGGAATGTTGTATCATTTTTACTTGCCTTTGGGCCACCTCCTCCCCTGCTTGACCAAGGTCTTGAAGATATCAGTGCATATCTTCAGTGTGAGACCGTGGTCCCTGCTTCCAAAAGGAGAGCTGACCTTGTCCTCAAAGAATTGTGTTTGTGTGTTTCGAGCTCTCTGGGGACTAACCAAAGGACTTATAAAAGGCAGCCCCTCCGCTCCCTGCCCCAGCACAGAGCTTCTTTAGGCAGAAAAGCAGCCAAGCGGAGGGCACATTTCTTGCTAACAAGAAAGGCGAATGAATAATCCCTGCTGTCTGGGGGAAGATACTAAGGTTCAGACAAATAATAGACATGCTGCAAACTTGGGAGGAAAGACTGGGGAGAGAGATTATGTGTGGAAGTAGAACATTAGATAACTACCTCTAAATGGCAATTTAGAAAGTCATGTGCAAAGTCTGGGTAGAATATATGCTCCGAAAATTCCAGACAGACCAAAGCTTTTATTTCTAACTAATTCTTAGGCTCAGGGTAGACAGAAAGGGTAATGCAGAGTCCTAAAGGGCTTGTCTAGGCATTGAAAGAATGTTAAAGAGTGAACCAGTATGTGAAGATTTTTTTTCCTCCATGTATTTAGGAAAATCTCTATCATAAACTCATGACCTGCACCTAAGCTAAAGGAAGGCACCTCAGAGATGACACACCACAAATACAGTCCTGTAGAAAAAAGTGGGAAACCCCTGAAGAACTAAAACTCAGAGAAACCGATGAAAACAATCTCTGATCATGAACAATATGATTCCCAGAGTTACCACCTTATAATATTTAGTGTCCATTTTCCACAGAAAAATCTAAAAGCATATGAAGAAACAAGAAAGAGGGCCCATGTATAGAAAAATTAACAGAAACTGTCTATGAGAAATCAAGTCAGAGGATTTAATTGTCCTGGCCTCTGTCCTCTGCTCACTTGTATGATTCCAAAGCTGTTCCTTGCTTTTAGGTAGTATAATCTAAAAACCAGGTTCACCTCTTGATTGGCTTTGAGCCACATGAGACAACCAAGCCAAAGTATGGGAGAAGGAAGGGTTTATTACTTCCAGCAAGTAAGGAGAATACTGGGGGTCTTTCCCAAAGCAGTGTCTCCCTGAATGGCAAAATTGGAGAAGTTTTAAGCTAAGGGTACATGGATATTCATAAAGGGGATTGGGAGGCTGATAGAGTCCAAGCTTTAGTTGATTGAAGTCCTGAGAGTCAGAAAAGATCAGCGTTATCATCCCTCAGGTTCCAGCTGATCTAGTGATTAAACTCTTGAGGCTAACTTTTACTGTTGAAAGAGAACTGGGAGTTTTGCTAATTTGCTATTGTTATTTTTCTTGCTGGATAACAGCCGTTCATTTCTGCATTCTTTTGTTCTCTTAAGACCATTAATTACTGACACCATCCAAGGGCAGGCATTGTGGCCAGGCTTAGATCACAAAATGGCTCAGGCCAAAAATGGCTTCTCTTCTGTCAAGAAAGCCACGCCTGTTCTCTTTCTCCAGGGACCCCCTACTCTATCGGCTTACAATACCACTTCTAGCTACTAAAATCTGTGTTATTTTTAATTGTTTACAATAGATCACCACAAATTTAGTATCTTAAAACAACATGCATGTTCTATCACAGTTTTTGGAGTCATGACTTAGCTGGGTCCTCTGCCCAAGGTATCACAAGGCAACAACCTAGGTGTTGACTGAACTGTATTCTCATCTAGAATTTCAGCTGGAGAAAAGCTGCTTTTAAGCCTATACATGTTGGCAGAATTTATTTCCTGGTGGTTATAGAGTCAAGGTCCCATTTTCTTGCTGACTCTCATTGGGGCTACTCTTAGCTCTTAAAGACTACACAGTTTCTTGCCATGTGGCCGTCTCCATAGGCCTCTCTCAGAATGACAGCATACTTTTCAAGCCAACAGGAGGGAAAATTATCTGACCTAAAGAGAGTTCCAATCCTCCTTTAAAGGCTTTCACCTGATAAAATCAAGCCACTCAGGGTAATCCTCTGGTTAACACAAAATCGCCTGATGTGGGACCTTATTGCATCTAAAAAATTCTGTCAACTTTGCCATAATCTCTTGGCTAGAAGCAGGTGGAGGGCATCATGGAGCTATTGTCATCTGTGTGCCAAGTGACAAAATATATAGAGTGCTCAGGCCAGTGTCTGACCTACACTAAGGGTTCAGTAAATGTTAACTTCTCCTGTCTTTTAATTTTCCTGAAGCCCCTGTTAGAACCATTATCTCAGTGCCTAGGGGACCTGGGATTCACTGAGGGGGAGGAGGTCGCCACACCAAGCCAAGGGGGAATCTGATTCTCCTGGTGACAACAGCGTGCCTCAGAGTTTCGGAAAATCGGAGAGAGGAGCTGTTTTCGGGAACTTTAAGAGCTAAACCAGAGAACTTAGAAGGAATATGTATGCAGATTAGGCTCCAGGGAATTTTTCAGTGCAAAGAGGTGGTGTGCAGAAAGGATTAAGAGAATGAAGAGAGAAGCATAGCTCTAAGGTGTGTATCCCATTGAAACAAGTAGGATGGTTGTTATCTGGAGATACATATAACCTTCAACACATCTTTTATCATTCCTAATCTGATGTTTAGTTGGCAGGATGGACTTGGGGTTTAAATGGCTCTGGAACTGGAGCTGGGTTATTCTGTACATGGAATTCATTTGGTGCCTACACCTCTTCCAAGTGATAAAGGCAAATTTTCAGAGATGCTTTCTGGCTGAGATTATCCTAGGATCAAAAGTAACCAGATAACTGGCAAGTGTAGCAGGAAAGAAAAACCAGCAACATTATGAAATGACAAGGGCTGCTCGAATTGGATAAATGAGGCCAGAGGACCAGAGGATCCTGTAGGGCTGAGAAGGGAATTGTAGGAAAAAGAGAAGATCCCAAGATAGAGGAGCATTCTCCAGTCTCCAGGAGATCCTGAAGAGTGAAATTAGAATGGCAGCTCAGCCACTCCAGGGAGCACACATATAGGATTTTTATGACAATTATGTCAAGCTACTGTAAAAATTGAAAAGCTTATCTTGTGGAATGAAAGCAATGATTAAGCCAGAAAGGCCTAAATTAAGTCCATGCTCCTCCCCCTCCCTTCTCCCCCCAGCTTTAACTTGAAACCACATACCACAGTGGCTGTCAGGGCTGCTGACTTTTGGAGTTAGTTTCCCATCTTCTGGTGCTTCTGCCATGAGATAATAGGAAATATTAGCCATGGAAATTGCTGCAACATAGACAATAACTTTTATCATTTTGGTATGGCCTGAAAGTTAAGGGAGATGCTGTGTCTCTTTTCTGCTAAATCTTAGAAAGTCCTGTTATTTTCTTGTCTCAGAATGGGGAGATGCTCTCCTCTAGGACATTTGAGAGATTGTGACCCAAGAAGGCATCTTAAGCCTTTGAAATCTCATAGCCATTTCCCCAGATCGGTTAGAGAGGAATCAAAAAGGTAGGATAGAAGCTGCAGCTGCTTTTTCTTCCCAAGACCTAGGACTCAGCCGACTGACCTAGAATTCTCATAGCTGTCAATTCAATGGCACAGACAAAGGCACACAGGGAGGAGGCAGGCTCCTCAAGAGTGATTATGTCCACCAGACTCTCTGGTTCAGATCTGGCACTGGAAGATGGAGAGTCAGTATGTGTCCTGTTTCACTGTCAGGCTCCTCTCACTCTGGAGTCTGCATGAGTAAGCTCTGCTGGGTGTTGTGCAGGAGTTGAATGTGTCAGAAGATATTCTGTAGGACGACCTTCCCTGCCGGGCGCTGGCAGACTGTTGATTGGTCTGCACATTAGGGGATGATCTACCAGTGATTTGGGAGTGTTGATTTATACCCTAATGGAACCAAACTTTGATCACCAAGCAGAATGCTACCAATAAGTTTCTTTCTTTTTTTTTGAGGGCCACACCCATGGCATATGGAAGTTCCCAGGCTAGGGGTCGAATCAGAGCTACAGCTTCCAGTCTGCACCAGAGCCACAGCAATGCACGATCCAAGCCATATCTGTGACCTGTACCACAGCTCATGGCACGATCTGAGCAATGTCTGTGACCTGCACCACAGCTCATGGCACTATCCAAGCCGTGTCTGTGACCTGCACCACAGCTCATGGCAACGCCGGAGCCTTAACCCACTGAGCGAGGCCAGGGATTGAACCTGTATCCTCATGGATGGTAGTTGGGTTCGTAACCTGCTAAGCCACGATGGGAACTCCCTCCCCTTTAAAAAGATTTTTGATTAAGGAAATTATAATATGGAAAACATTGTATATATTTAGTCTATGCTAAAGATCTAGTCCCTGGTGTTTACAGAGCCTAATAAGATGATTTCTGTGAAGAATAATGCAAAGCCCTTTATTAGGTGTAGGTAGGTCCAGAACATACTAGTGTTTTCCTCAGGAAGAAGTCATCTTTACACTTAAGGAGTATATCAGAATCCCTCCTTCCTACTCCCAACTAGAGTGTCTGGGAAGAAATACTTTGAAGTCACATAGAAAGTCAACTTTGTGGAGTTCCTGTTGTGGCTCAGTGGGTTAAGAACCTGTCCAATATCCATGAGGATGCGGGTTCAGTCCCTGGCCCTGCTCAGTGGGTTCAGGGATCTGCCATGAACTGTGGTGTAGGTTGCAGAGGCTGGGATCTGGCATTGCTGTGGCTGTGGCTTAGGCTGTGAGCTGCAGCTTGGATTCAACCCCTAGCCTGGGAACTTGCATATACCACACACGCGGCTCCAAAAAAAAAAAAAAAAAAAAGTCCACTTTGTCAGTTCCAGCAAGGATCTATTAACAGTCACACAATTACATCCATGTTCAAGATCATGTTTTGTCTTTTCTCTGACTTATTCTCTAGAAAAATACGTATAAAATAGTGTGTATATCTGAGCACTGTGTATAAGGTGCTTGTTCTGATAGTTTCCAAAGTCAACAAGCTGTTCTTTGTAGCTTTGTGTGCCTCAGAGCTGATGTTGGGGTTGTGTAAATGAAAAAGTAGAGACGGGTGGTAGGAAGAAGGATGAGAAGCAAAAAAGTGTTCCTTAGTTTTTGTCAACTTTACTATTGCCTACAGAGAAGGACTTGTGTGCGGGTGGTAAGATTATTTGCCCATACTTTGCAGTGCTGAAAGATTTTGGTAATGGTTTCTGTTCAGTGCTTATTATACCCTTTGGTCTCTTTGTGAAGTGATGGGGAGAGGTCTAAGATGGCAGACTAGCAGGACATGAGGCTCACCTATT
This sequence comes from Phacochoerus africanus, assembly GCF_016906955.1. NCBI lineage: Eukaryota > Metazoa > Chordata > Mammalia > Artiodactyla > Suidae > Phacochoerus > Phacochoerus africanus. Next base: position 2,809,946 of record NC_062554.1, on the reverse strand, counting down.
CCCACAGACACACTGAGAATGCAACTACACATGGAACTATTTGCACAGAAAATGTGCCAAAAACTGACAAAGGACCTCAGGATTATGACAGAGCAAGAAAACCTTTACAAAACCAGGTAGAATGAAAGAAGAAAAACAATTGAAAAAGAATGGGAAGGAACTGAGGCCTGCTCTTCCAGGAGGGAGCTGGAAAGAGGAATAGCTCCTGCACCCCAGGAAGTTCCCCCACCAGTGAGGAGATCAGTGAGAAACAGAGGAGGAACTCTAGACAACAGTGTACAGCAATTAAAAAGGAGACAGTCCTCCACAAATGGTCAGCGCTGTGGGCAGCACGCAGCCATAGGCGAGTGCCAGCAGGTGCTGGCAACTAAAACTCTGGTGTTAGAGATCAGGCCCAAAGAGGAAGCTGGGGCTGGCCATGTGGGAAAAGACCAGGGCTGGCTGTGCGGAAACAGCCTGGAGGGACTAGAGTAGAGGGTGACCACAGTGGAGCGCATCTAAGTGGAGGCAGCCCAGTTGGGCTTAGAGACTAGACACCATCATTTGGGGTGCTGGAAGGAAGAGGCGGGATCCAGCACTACAGCCTTGTTCCCTGCGTGTGCTTTCTCAAGCTGCAGGACACTGCCTGCTTCAGGTTGGGGAGCCACTTGGCCCTAGCGGCTGCCTAGCAACAGCTGGGAAGCAGCCCCACCCTAAGGGCTACAGACTCCTTGGAGCAGGTGGAGTAACTGTCTGGGGGAATGACAAAAGTTCCTGGTTCCTGCCCATAGCTCCCTCACTAGTGGAGCCCAGCCTGTGCCACAAGAGCTGCCGGTGTAATCTTCTTGAGCAGGGAAAACACAGGCATCCTGGCTCTAGCCTGAGGCTGTGCAGAGGCTTGTGCCAGAGGTGCCTGATCAGCACCAGAAGAGCTGCTGGTGGCAGTGTCCATTCCTGCAAGAGGGCCACTGGTGCCTGCTCCCTGCTGGAGCTGTGGGCTGCCTGACTGGAGAAAAGCACAAGATACAGGGCCTCCACCAGTGGTCCCGCAAAGGCCCACATCTATGGCACTTATTCCACACCAAGGAAGCCAGGTGAGGCCCATTAACCCATGTTCTGATCCACAGCAGCTACAGAGAGCACTCCTACCAGCAGCAAGGCGGGGGGAGGGACCACCAGGAACACATATCATGCAACTACAGAGAGAGCCTTTTAGCAACAATTAAGGAGAAGCCCCCCCCACCCTTGGGGCTTTAGAGAGCGATCCCTAGAGTGGCCAAGCAAGGGGAGTGATGGCAGAACAGCGGTACCTGTCCTTACAGTTACAGAGAGCAGTCCCTAGAGTCTTGCAGCAAAGGGAGGGGCGGCAGGAGAAACTGCTGACATTGAAAGGCACAGAAAATAGTCCTGAAAGCTACCTGCTAGCAGGAGGGACTGCAAGAGATGCTTCTACCTCTGTGAACTACAAAAGCAGTCCCATAAATGGTGAATCACTGCCACCTGCCTCACAGATCTTATCCCTAGTGGCCACCCAGCTCCAGGAGAAGTGTGAACTGCTGCTCCCAACACGTGCTCTGGGTACACGTGAACCACTACCACCCCCGAGAACTCCAGGACTGGGCACCTGCTGCTCCACCTACGTAATTACTCTCAAGGGGATGATAAACAGAAATGTGAGACAAAAAATAAGCAGCTTTCAGGCAAAAGGAACAAGACAAAAATACACAAAACACTAAATGATGAGGAGGTAGGCAATTTACCCGAAAAAGAATTCAGAGTGATGATAATAAAGATGATCCATGATCTTGGAAAAAGAATGGAGACAGATTGAGAACTTAAAATAAATGTTTAACAAGGAGCTAGAGGATTTAAAGAGCAAGATGAATAGCACAACAACTGAAATGAAAAATAATCTAGGGGAGATGGGATTAAGATGGCGGAATAGAAGGACTGGAGCTCAACTTCTCTCCTAAAAACAGAGTTTACAACCAAATGCTGAGCAATCTTCAACCAAATGGACTGGAAGCGTTCAAAAAGATATCCTACTCCAGAAGACAAAGAGGAGGACACATCAAGAGGTAGGAGGGGCGATTATGAAATATAAGCAACTCCATACCTCCTGGGTGGGAAGCCCCACAGACTGGAAACTAACTGGTTCACAGAGACTCACCTACAGGAGTGAGAGTTCTGAGCCCCACATCAAAATCCCATGTATGGGGATCTGGCACTGGGAGAAAGAGCCCCCAGAGCACCTGGCATTGAAGGCCAGTGGGGCTTGTGTACAGGAGCTCCACAGGAGTTGGGGAAACGGAGACCCCATTCTTAAAAGGCGCACACAGACTTTCACGTGCACTGGGTCCCAGGGCAAAGCAAAGTCTCTGTAGGAATCTGGGTCAAACCTGCCTGCAGTTCTTGGAGGACCTCCTGGGAAAATGGGTGAATGTGGCTTGTTGTGAGGGAAGGACATTGGAGGCAAAGCTCTTGGGAATATTCAGCAGCGTGGGTTTCTCTGGAGGTGGCCATTTCGAGAAAATCTGGTGCCACCCATCAGTGCTGAGAAGTCCCAGGTCAAAAAACAATCCAGGTAGGATCACAGCCCTCCCCATCAGTAAACAGGCTACCTAAAGAACCCACAGGCACACAGCTCTCTCTAATATCACCCAGAGACAAAGCCCAACCAAGCAGAGGGATAGGAATCAGCTTCACCTACCAGTGGGCAGATATCAGTCCCTCCCATCAGGAGGCCTAGAGCAGCCCCTATACCAACTTATATCAGCCACATGGGGGCAGACACCAGAAGTAAGAGAGGCTACAACCCTATTATCTGTAAAAAGGCCACCACACCAAAAACCTATAAAAATGAAAAGACAGAGAACTATAACTCAGATGAGGGAGAAAGAAAACAAACCCAGAAAACCAGCTAAGTGATCAGGAGATTCTCAGCCTCCAGGAAAAAGCCTTTAGACTGATGATGATGAAGATGAAGATGCTGCTGCTGCTGCTGATGATGATGAAGATGATGCAAGACACTGGAGGCAAAGATGGATAATTTACAGGAAACACTGAGCAAAGAGATAAAAGATATAAAACTTAGGAAGAGATGCAAAATAGAATAACTGAAATAAAAAATTCATTAGAAACAGCCAAGAGCAGAACAGGAAGCAGAAGAATGAATAAGCGAGGTGGAGGAAAGATGAGTGGAAATCACTGATGAGGAACAGAAAGGAGAAAAAAGATTGAAAAGAAATGAAGAGGGTCTGAGAGAATTCTAGGACAACGTTAAACACATCAACATCTGTATTATAGGGGTGCCAGGAGGAGAAGAGAGAGAAAAAGGGACAGAAAAAATATTCCAAGAGATAATAGCCAAAAACTTCCCTAACATGGGAAAGGAACCACTCACTCAAATCCAGGAAGCACAACAAGTACCATATAACATAAACCCAAGGAGAAACACCCCAAGACACATATTAATCAAACTGACCAAAATTAAAGACAGAGAAAACCTTGAAAGCAGCTACAGAAAAGAAACAAACAACATACAAAGGAACCCCGATAAGGTTGTCAGCAGATATTTCAGCAGAAACTCTGCAGGCCAGAAGGGAGTGGCATGATATACTTAATGTGATGAAAGGGAAAATCCTCCAACCAAGATTACTTTACTCAACAGGGCTCTCATTCACATGTGAAGGAGAAATCAAAACCTTCACAGATAAGCAAAAGTTGAGAGAATTCAGCAACACTAAACCAGCCTTAAAACAAATACTAAAGGAACTTCTCTAGACAGAAAAGAAAAGGCCGCAACCAGAAACAAAAATACCACAAATGACGAGGTTCACCAGTAAAGCTACAAAATTATTCATGCACAATCATGCCACCAAAATCAGAATCATGAGAAGAGGAGAGTACCAATGCAGGACACTGGAGATGCACTTGCAGTTAAGAGACCAATAACTTAAAACAATCTCATATATATATATACAGAGTGACTCATATCAAAACTTCAGAGTAACTGCAAATCAAAAATCCACAATTGATACACAAACCAAGAAGAAAAATCAGCTGAAATACAACACTAAAGATAGTCATCAAACCACAAGAGGAGAGAACAAGAGGAGAAGGAAAGAAAAAAGAACAACAAAAATAAATCCAAAGCAATTAATAAAATGGCAATAAGAACGTACATATCAATGATTGCCTTAAATGTTAATGGACCTAACGCCCCAACCAAAAGACAATGACTGGCTGAATGGATAAAAAAACAAGACCCATATATATGCTGTCTTCAGGAGACCCACTTCACTTGTAGGGACACATATACATTGAAAGTGAGATACTCCATGCAAAATGGGAATCAAAAGAAAGCTGGAGTAGCAATACTCATATCAGAAAAACACAGACATTAAAATGAAGAATATTTTAAGAGACAAGGAAGGTCACTACCTAATGATCTAAGGATCAATCCAAGAAGAAGATACTATAACAATTTTAAATATCTACACACCCAACATAGGATCACCACAATGTATAAGGCAACTGCTAACAACCTTAAAAGGACAAATCGACAGTAACACAATCATCGTGGGGGACTTTAACACCCCACTCCCAGCAAAGGACAGATCATCCAGACAGAAAATCAATAAGGAAACACAGGCCCTGAATGAAGCATTAGACCAGATGGATGTAATAGATATTTATAGGACATTCCATCCAAAAGCATCAGAATACACATTCTTCTCAAGTGCACATGGAACATTCTCTAAGATCAATCACATCCTGGGCTACAAATCCAACCTCAGTAACTTTAAGACCATTGCTATCCTATCAAACATCTTTTCTGACAACGCTATACGACTGGAAATCAACAACAAGAAAAAAACTGCAAAAAACACTAACACGTGGAGACTAAACAACATGCTACTAAACAACCAAGGAATCACTTAAGAAATCAAAGAGGAAATTTAAAAATACCTACATGCTAATGATAACAAAGACACAACTCTCCAAAACCTATGGGATGCAGCAAAAGCTGTTCTAAGAGGAAAGATTATAGCAATACAAGCCCACCTCAGGAAATAAGAAAAAGCTCAAATAAGCAAGATAACCTTACATCTAAAGCAGTTAGAGAGAGAAGAACAGACAAGACCTAAAGTTAGTAGAAGGAAAGACATCATAAAGATCAGAGCAGAAATCAATGAAATAGAAACAAAACCACAGAAAAGATCAACGAAACAAAAAGCTGGTTCTTTGAAAAGATCAAGAAAATTGATAAACCCTTAGCCAGACTTATCAAGAAAATAAGAGAGAGGACTCAAATCAATAAATTAGAAATGAAAAAGCAGAAGTAACAATGGACATCACAGAAATTCAAAAGAGCATAAGAAACTACTATATGCACCTAAACGCCAATAAAACAGAAAACCTAGAAGAAATGGACAAATTCGTAGAAAAGTACAATCTTCCAAGACTAAACCAAGATGAAATAGAAAAGATGAACGGACCAATCACAAGTACTGAAATTGAAACCATGATTGAAAAACTTCCAACAAACAAAAGTCCAGGACCAGATGGCTTCACAGGCGAATTCCATCAAACACTTAGAGAAGAGCTAACACCTATCCTTCGGAAACTATTCCAAAAAAAATGCAGAGAAAGGGACACACCCAAACTCATTCTATGAGGCCACCATCACCCTGATACCAAAACCAAAGATACCACAAAAAAAAGAAAATTATACGCCAATTTCACTGATGAACATAGATGCAAAAATTCTCAGCAAAATACTAGCAAACCGCATCCAACAATACATTAAAAGGATTATACATCATGATCAAGTGGGATTTATCAATGGGATGCAAGGATTCTTCAATACCCACAAATCCATCAGTGTGATACACTACATTAACAAACAAGAATAAAAACCATATGATCCTCTCAATAGACACAAAAAAGCCTTTGACAAAATCCAACACCCATTTCTGATAAAAATCCTTCAGAAAGTGGGCATAGCAGGAGCCTACCTCAACATGATAAAGGCCATATATGACAAACCTGCACCTGACATCATTCTTAATGGTGAAAAGCTGAAAGCATCCCTGCTGAGATCAAGAACAAGGCAAGGATGTCCACTCTCACCACTACTATTCAACATAGTTTTGGAAGTCCTAGCCACAGCAATCAGAGAAGTAGAAGAAATAAAAGGAATCCAAGTTGGAAAGGAAGAAGTAAAACCATCACTATTTGTGGATAATGTGATACTCTACCTAGAGAATGCTAAAGACTCTACCAGAAAACTGTTAGAGCTCATCCATGAATTTGGCAAAATTGCAGGATACAAAATTAACACACAGAAATTGACTGCATTTCTATATACTAACAATGAAAGAGCAGAAAGAGAAATTAGGGAAGCAATCCTGTTTACCATCGCATCCAAAAGAATAAAATACCTAGGAGTAAACCTACCTAAAGAGACAAAAGACCTGTACTTTGAAAACTATAAGACACTGATGAAAGAAATCAAAGACGACACAAATAGATGGAAAGATATACTATGCTCTTGGATTGGAAGAGTCAATATTATCAAAATGACTACACTTCCCAAGGCCATCTGCAGATTCAATGCAATCCCTATCAAATTACCAGGGACATTTTTCACAGAACTTGAAGAACATATTTTAAAGTTTGTTTGGAAGCACAAAAGACCCAGACTAGCCAAAGACATCCTGAGAAAGAAAATTGGAGCTGGAGGAATCAGGCTCCCTGACTTCAGACTATATACTACAAAGCAACAGTCATCAAAACTGTATGGTACTGGCACAAAGACAGATACATAGATCAGTGGAACTGGATAGAAAGCCCAGAATTAAACCTGCGCACCTACAGTCAACTAATCTATGACAACGGAGGCAAGAATACACAATGGAGAAAAGACAGCCTGTTCAATAAGGGGTGCTGGGAAAACTGGACAGCCACATGGAAAAGAAGGAAATTAGAACACTCCCTAACACCATACACACAAATAAACTCAGAATGGGTTAAAGACCTAGATATGAGACCAGATACTATAAAACTCTTAGAGGAAAACATAGGCCAATCACTCTTAGACATAAACCACAGCAACATCTTCTCAGATCCATCCACCTCTTAGAGTAATGACAGTAAAAACAAAAATAAATAAATGGGACTTAATTAAACTGAAAAGTTTCTGCACAGCAAAGGAAACCCTAAACAAAACACAAAGACAGACCACAGAGTGGGAGAAAATCTTTGCAAATGAATCGACTGACAAGGGATTCATCTCCAAAATTTATAAACACCTCCTAATGCTCAATACCCCAAAAACACAAACAACCCCATCAAAAAATGGGCAGAAGATCTAAACAGACAATTCTCCAAGGAAGACATATGGATGACCAAAAAACACATGAAAAGATGTTCACCATCACTCATGATTAGAGACATGCAAATCAAAACCATGATGAGGTACCACCTTACACCAGCCAGAATGGCCATCATCAAAGTCTGCAAACAATAAGTGCTGGAGAGGGTGTGGAGAAAAAGGAACCCTAGTACACTGCTGGTGGGATTGTAACTTGGTGCAGCCACTGTGGAAAACAGTATGGTGATGCCTCAGAAAACTAAACATAGAACTACCATTTGACCCAGCAATCCCACTCCTGTGGGCATCTATCCAGAGAAAACCATGACTCAAAAGCAACTATGTGCTCCAGTGTTCACTACAACACTATTTTCAATAGCCAAGACCTGGAAACAACCTAAATGTCCATTGACAGAAGAGTGGATCAAGAAGATGTGGTGCATATACACAATGGAATATTACTCAGCCATTAAAAGGAACGAAATGCCAGCATTTTTAGCAACATGGATGGAGCTAGAAATTATCATGCTAAGTGAAGTCAGTCAAACAATGAGACACCAACATCAATTGCTATCACTTACATGTGGACTCTGAAAAAAAGGACACAGTGAACTTCTTTACAGTACATACTGACTCATAGACTTTGAAAAACTTATGGTTTCCAAAGGAGAGAGTTTGGGGGGTGGGGGGATGCGCTGGGGTTGTGGGATGGAAATCCCATAAAATTGGATTATGATGATCATTGTACAACTATAAATGTAATACATTCATTGAATAATAGATAAAGAAAAAGTGGTACATATATACAATGGAATACTCCTCAGCCATTAAAAAAGAACAAGACAATGCCATTTGCAGCAACATGTTTGGACATAGAGAGTCTTAAGTCATAAGCCGAAAGACAGACATCATATGGTATTACTTATATGTGGAGTCTAAAATATGGCACAAATGATCCATCTACAAAACAGAAAAAGATCATGTACTTTTTCTGAGGAAAGACTTGCGTTTGCTGTTGGGGGAGAGGGAGGTAGTGGGATGGACTGGGAGTTTGAGGTTAGTAGATGCAAACTATTACATTTGAAGTGGGTAAATAATGAGATCTTGCTGTATAGCACAGGGAACTATATTCAATCACTTGTGATGGAAGAGGATGGAGGATAATGTGAGAAATAGAATGTATACACATGTATAACTGGGTCACTGCTGTATAGCAGAAACTGGCCGAACCTTGTATATCAACTATAATAAAAATAAAAAAATAAGTAATAAACTACTTGCCCTTTAAAAAAATTATGGGGATAGATTTAAAAGTCAGGGATCTATGTCAACAGAGGTGAAAATTGCAGCAAATAATGGATGTGTTAAAGATTGAAATGTGTTCACTCCTCTGACTGATTGAACTGGACTTGGCTTTAAACCACTTTAGAGTTTAAAATATGGGTTCATATTCCAAAGTTGTTATTCTCAATCTTTATTTTGAGTAATGGACGTATTAAAACTCAAGGGCATATTAAAAATGTGGATTCCCAGCCCCACTTACAGAGAATCTGACATTGGATGTCTAGTTTTTTGCAGAGGAACTATAATTCTTTTTTTGCTTTTTTATTATATGGCCACACCTGTGACATATGGAAGTTGCTGGGATATGGGTCAAATCAGAGCTGCTGCTGCCAGCCTATACCACAGCCACAGCCCCACGGGATAGGAGCCATTTTGTGACCTACACCACAGCTTATGTCAACACTGGCCCCTGACCAATGCCAGGGATCAATACCACATCTTCATGGATCCTAGCTGGTTTTATAACCTGCTGAACCACAATTGGATCTATAGAGTTTGTAAACAATCCAACTTTCCTTTTATTAATGCTGCTAAGTTTCAATCACATTTCAAAAAAACACTATTTTTTTTTTGCTTTTTTGGGCCGCACCTGTGGTATAAGGAGTTTCCCAGGCTAGGGGTCTAATCGGTCAAGTCAGAGCCACAGCAACATGGGATCTGAGCCACGTCTGCAACCTATACCATGGCTCACCGCAACGCTGGATCCTTAACCCACTGAGCAAGGCCAGGGCTCGAACCTGCAACCTCATGGTTCCTAGTCGGATTCGTTTCCACTGTGCCATGAGAGGAGCTCCGAAAAAACACTATTCTAAGGAGATATTTTAAGTGGAGAAAAAGTGAGAGTGTAAAAAATTAATTTGCTTCTCCTGTTGGCCTAAACATTAAGATAATTGACTTGAGACTTTTTGCTTCCTAGTTTCCAACTGAAGCATTCTTTCTTTCTCAATGTTTGAATGAATACATCTGAAGGTTCATCCACTATGCTTGAATGTTCAACTGAGGGTTTTTTCAGGATTTAGTTTCAAAGTATAAGGAAATAGAAAGGCCTATAAAATGCCAGAAAGGTCTTTCAGGAAACATGTAGGCTAAATACAGAAGTGCTGTAGTTCTATTTTTAGTGTCTTAAGGACCTCCATACTGTGCTCCACAGTGGCTGTACCAGTTTGCATTCCCACCAACAGTGTAGGGGGGGTTCCTTTTTTTCTCTATCCTCTAGTGGGCAGGGCCATCTAGGGGCACCTCTAGTGGCAGCTGTGTGCTCAGGTCGTCCTGAAGCAGCCTCTTTGCTGATAGGTGGGGTTCTGTTCCTGTGTGGTGGTTTGTTTGGCCTGAGACATTCCCACTACTGGAACCTACAGGCTCTTGGGTGGGGCTCGGTCTTTGGTGCCAAAATGTCGGCATCCAGGAGAGCTCACACAGCTGACTAGTACCAACACCTCCATCACCAAGGTCCTTGTCCCCAGAGTGAGCCACTGCTTCCCCCTGCCTCTGAAGGAGCCCCTCCAAGACCAGGAGGTGGGCCTGGCCCAGGCTCCTGTGAAGTCACTGCTTTTGCCCTGGGTCCCAGTGTGCATGAGCCCTTGCGTATACCCTGCAAGAGCAGAGTCTCTGTTTCTCCCAGCCCTGTGGAGCTCCAGCAGTCAAGCCCCCTGGTCTGCAAAGCCAAATGCTCTGGGGGCTCCTCCTCCTGCCAGACCCCCCAGGCTGGGGAGCCTGATGTGGGAATTCCTGATCAATTGAAAACTCCTGGAAACGAAGCGTTAGTTCAACTTCTTTCCTTTCTCCAGTCCCTTGAACTTGGACACACCCTCCTCCTGATCCCGCACGGCACGCAGCCCTTCCCAAGAGTAAAACATTCCCTGAGTATCCCGCTCCCTCTACCTTCTTCCTGTTGCCTCTTTCCCATTAAAAGAAAATTCCTTTCTGTCTAGCCTTTCAGATGCTTACAGCTCTATGTTCGTACTATTTTCTCCATTACGATAGTCTCTTTTTCCTCATTGCAATAATCCTTTCAAAGAAAGTCTCTTTTAACCTAAGTCTAGATTTATTTTTATTTGATAATGGGAATTTCCAAATTGTTTAATTGTTTCAATAGTGTCCTCCCTTTCCCCCAGATTTGGAGCCGTTTGTTGGAGCAACGAGAATGCCGGATTTATATTTGTGTTCTTAGCATGCCTTAATCTGCCTCTCTCTCTAACTGTGCCTATTTTCATCATTTTCTGTTTCTGTTTTAATCTCTGAGCATGTTGTTCTCTCTCTGTCTGCCCCATCTCCCTCCTTTTTCTTCACGTACCTGTCTCCTTGAGGCCAGCCTCCTGTCTTTAGTTTGCTCCAGGGAAGAGAAAGTAGACTAGGTTCTTCCCCCGAGTCTGCTAGTTTGCCGACTGAAATCTTCAGCCTAGAACTTCAGCTCCAACTGTGGTAAAAGGGCCTGATTTTATCTTCCAAGCAGGAACTGAAAAACTGGTTTCACTTTTGTATTTCGTTTTGTTTTGTTTTTTCCTTTTTGGGTGGCACCTGGGGCATGTGGAAGTTGCCCTATTAGGGGTGGAAGCAGAGCTGCAGCTGCTGGCCTAGACCACAGCAACAGCTACACTGTATCCGAGTTGCATCTACAACCAACCAGCAGCTTGTGGCAACACAGGACCCTTAACCCATTGAGCGAGGTCAGGGATCGAGCCACAACAAGAACTGTTGTTTTAGTTTTTATCCTTAAAAAAATTCAGCTGATTTAAAGGAATACTGCTTGCTTCTTTATTTCTTTATTAAATTTATTCGTATTGTGTTTCCTGGGTGTTGAAACTATGCAGATAGAAGACTAATGATGCGTGTGTCTCTCAGAGATGGAATGGGGTGAGCAACAGGTAGTGAACATAGCAGAACAGGAAAGGGAAAAAATTGGGGAGGAAATATTGGCACATTAGAGTTTTTCCTCAGAGAAATTGTTTGAACTGCTTTATTGTTTTCATTCCTAATTCACCCAAAGACAAATAGAGAAGTATGCTCCCACTACTAATTAAATGTTTTATTTTTCATTTCCCATAAAATATCTTTTTCTCCCTTGAGTTAGGTATGGTCACTAAAAAAACCATACACACACACACACACACACACACACACACACACACAACTTAAAAGTTGACAGTTATGTTTTATTTGGTGAAAAAACTAAAACTTAAGCCCGGAACACCGCCTCTCAGATAACTCTAAGAGATTGCTCTGAAGAGGTAAGGGAGGAAGCAGGAGATATAGGAGTTTTTGCAACAAACACCAGGTAGTCAGAACATCAATAGATTATTATGTTTTGGGGGAGGGGAGGTTATTCATTCATCTCTTGCACGACTGCTATGGCCAGACACTTCGGTAAGATAAACAGCTCTTTCAGTGTTCCATCCAATAGGAGACTTGTGAATTTAACTTGTATCTGACCTGCTTAAAATCCTTCAATGGCTTAGCTCTGTGTATTGCTTTACAACAAATTGGGTCAAAATTATGCCAAAATTTTCTAGCTTAAAACAACAGTTATGTCATATCTCAAGATATTGCTGGTCAGGAAGTCAGGCAGGGCTGGGCTGAGTGGTTCCTCTACTGCAAGTAAGTTGTATCAACCAAGGTTATTCAGTGGTGCTCATCAGATGGATAGACATTGTACCGCGTGAAATGGCTTCATTCATGTATTTGGTGCCATAGACGGATATTTGGAGGATTGCTATCTGCTCAGGAATGAGGAAGAGGAGTTGTCCTGTGGTGCAGTGGGTTAAGGATCCGGTGTTGTTACTCTTGTGGCTTCGGTTGCTGCTGAAGCTTGGGTCGGATCCCTGGCCTGGGAACTCCCACGTGCCGTGGGTGCAGCCAGAAAATTAACAAAACAGGGAGGAAGAAGGTGGTCTTTCCCTTCTGCCTGCTTTCCCTCTGATTATGAACCTGTAGCCCACTTAGGTCTCAGGGCAGTGCTCGCTTGCTTGCCTGCCAGTATCTCTCACGAGGGTCCCACACCAATGAACTTTCTCCTTACCTATTTCTCTGCCTCTCACTGGATGCTTTTTGCACAGAGACAGTAGAACCTATGTTTTCCTGAGTCCCCAAATGTGATGTGTAGCCTCAGTTTGAGTCTAGGATCCAGTCATTTCTAGCCATATTTACTTAAGTCTTGGGTGGGTGTGTGTGTGTGTGGGGGGGGAGGGTTGGGGGCAACTGAGCAAGAAAAGGCAGCCGAGTGATGGAATGAATTTCTGCCATAGCACTAGGTACCTCACCTAACATTAATAAGGATAAAATGAGATAGGTTAATCTCTTCCAGTGCTTGGCCTGAGGCAGGGCTTCGAATATGAATTCTTTCCTTCCCTGTACATAATGGTTTGAAGATGGAATCTGTTAGAACAAGAGGCATCAAGTGGAGTGTGTGCAGCTGCCGTGTCCCCCCCAGTGTTTCCCTGGGACCTGAGTACAGTTTCTTCTGCATTCGTGTGCTGGGCCTTGTATCAGCACCCCTGTCTTCCCTGTTGCTGTGCTCTGGGTCTAGAGATGACAGTCTGTGTCTGAGCCACCTCGGGTTCTCCCACAGCGTCAGCAGTTTTCCGTGTGTGGCAAGGATTCAGTAACTGCGTAAATTAAGGAAGGGGAGAAAGCAATCCCATGGACTTAAAGTCAGATTCACAAACAGGTTCCTTTCACTACACAGCTGCCTCCTCTTACTCAGGTCAACTCCCAAAACTGAGAACAGACTTTTGGTTTCATTTCTCAGTCATATCACTTCCCAGAAATGTTTGTTTTTAACACGAATGTTTAAGTGATTAGCAAATGCCTTTTGTAAATTTTTTTCTCTTTGCTTTCCTGTTCCCTTTTCTTTTTTCTTTCTTTCTTTTTTTTTTTTTTCTGTCAGTTTCCCAACCCAAGTTCTTTTTCTTCTGTTTTGTTTTCTTTTTGTTTTTTAGGGCTACACCCAAGGCATGTGGAGGTTCCCAGGCTAGGGGTCCATTCAGAGCTGTAGCTGCTGACCTGCGCCACAGCCACAGCAATAGCAACATGGGACCGAGCCACGTCTGTGACCTACACCACAGCTCACGGCAACGCTGGATCCTTAACCCACTGAGCAAGACCAGGGATCAAACCTGCATCCTCATGGGTACTAGTTGGGTTTGTTAACTGCTGAGCACAATGGGAACTCCCCTGACCTAAGTTCTTTTTGAAAAAGTCTAACCTTTTTCTGAATAAACCGAGGGAAAAGGAATTCACCCAGACCTCTCCAGTCAGATGCAAGTTTTCTAGATATGAGGAGATGCAAGAAGTGGGCTCATAAAATCTTCTCCTAAAAAATATCTGACCATCTGAAGGCCTGTTCTTCCAGTTTTCCCAGAGCACAGAGGGCCTCCCTCCTGGTCTCCACCCTGAGCTCCACTCAGCGGGGGCTGCATGTGGGCAGCTACAGTGGCTCATGTTTCACTCCGTGAAGAGGCTGATGGCGAGTGCCAAACTTCATTTCACAAACTTAAATGACATGAGGCAGATTACCAGGAGAAAATAAAATTTAATACATACATATAGGGAATAAACGTAAGCATGAAGAATTCCAAAGACAGTGAGGCAAGATGAGGTCTATTTATATGTCATCTTGGACTCACGAGAAGGGAGGAAGGGCCTGGAACTTCACATAGAAGCAAGGTAATTCACAAGATGAGGAAGAATTGATTTTTGTTAAATAAATGTTTGCTGTGGAGTTCCCATCATGGCTCAGTAGAAAAGAATCCAACAAGGAACTGTGAGGTTGCAGGTTTGATTCCTGGCTTAGCTCAGTGGGTTCAGGATCCGGTGTTGCTGTGAGCTGTGAGGTAGGTCACAGATGTGGCTCGGATCTGGTGTTGCTGTGGCCGTGGTGTAGGCCGGTAGCTACAGCTCCGATTAGACCCCTAGCCTGGGAACCTCCATATGCCGAGGGAAGTGGCCCTAAAAAGACAAAATAAATAAATAAATAAAATAAATAAATGTTTGCTGAGACATTTAGGGACACTGGGACATGGAGAGGACTTTGATCAAACCTGCCTTGCCAAGTTCCTCCCTGTCTGCCACAGCTGGTTCATAGGAGGCTGTAGTTACCTTCCATCTTAAATTCTTCTAGGCAGTTAGGGTTCAAAGGTTTTTCCTGTTTTCAGGCCTTGCTTGTTTTCATTTTAAAATAATTCTTATGCCAGAGTGGCATATCTTGGGGCAGCCTTCCCTGAACCCTGCAAAAAGAGAGAGGGAAGAAGAAAAATCAGATAACCCAGATGTTTGAGTCCAAATCCAGTTTTCCTTTTTTTTCCAACACCAGATGCGTGGGGGTCTTCCCCACACCAAGCAATTGTGAAGCACCACCAACCGGGTAGCCTACATTGTAACTCAAGTCTGACACGATGTCTACCTGGATATGGTGCCACATCCCGCAGGGTGAGGTCTTAGTTCCATGAGACTCCCCCAAGATTCAAGAGGTAATGGTGCTAATTGCAAGAGGTAGTGGTGTCGTTAAGACGTTACCAGAATCTGCTTCCTTTTCACGCAGCGGAAGAATGAACTTGGCAACACACACAGGCAGCAAGCAAGCAAAGTCTCTATTACAGGAAAGCAAATAGCTCCCGGGACAGCTGCGAGGGGGGAGAAGAGCCCCCTCTCTCTATTGTCTTACAGGGTTTTTTATCCCTTAAAGATTGGGGGGGGGGTACCAACATGGGGTCCAGAAAGATGTGGTTTTCTCCCGTTGGCCTTGCCCAGTTACCTACACCAGTCCTTGTCCAATAGGAGTCTTGGGGCGGAAATGTCCATAAGTCTCACGGTTTCTTTGCCCTTTGCTTCCCATAAACTGAGTCACAGGGGATTAGGGATTAATGTCCATGTGGGCGTAGGTACACTCCCTATAGTAAACAAGGCCTGTGGGGATGTTACTCCTTGGAGCCCTTAAACCGCAAATGGTCATCAATAGCCATATCAAAGAACGCCTGGAAGCCCATGCTATGCGCCTCCACTGCCCCCTTGAGGTAGTATTCTGCCTCAGTAGTTTTCCAGGTTACCCTCAACTTCCAACTTGGCTACAAATTGGAAGGCCTGCAGCCCCACCCCACCTGATTTCATAGAGGCAGCAGTGGGTGGTGGCTTGAAGCAAGACCTAATTCTCTGCTCAGGAATTGAACCTGGGCAGCTCAGACGAAAACCAGGAATCCTAGCCACTAGACCAGCTAGAGGCTAGGAGGAGAATTGCCCTGATTCTTGCCCCCGTTGAAAGCAGGAATGTTTCAAGGAGGCAAAGACTGTAGAAACAGGTAGAAAGTGTATAATTAGAAACACAGTACAACATGTGGGAGAGCAGAGGACCACAGAGTATCAGCCTCTTTGAGGCAGAAGTAACGCAGTCACGCACACTCAAAGTGAGGGTGCGGGTGTCCCCTTGAATGAGGAGTGTGCCAGAGAGGTGATTTAAATTACTTATAGGAGTTCCCATCGTGGCTCGGTGGTTAATGAACACGTCTGATATCCATAAGGACTCAGGTTCGATCCCTGGCCTTGCTCAGAGGGTTAAGGATCTGGCGTTGCCATGAGCTGTGGTGTAGGTGGAAGTCGTAGCTTGGATTTGGCATTGCTGTGGCTGTGGTGTAGGCCGGCAGCTATAGCTCTGATTGAACCCCTAGCCTAGGAACTTCCTTATGCCACAGGTGTGGCCCTAACAAGACGAAAGACAAAACAAAATAAAAATAAGTTACTTATATAACATGGTTCTTCCAGGTCTTTGAATTCCTTTGGCCAATGAACTTGTTTTATCTTTCACACCTGGCAAGATCTAGGGCCCTCCCCTGATCTGCATGTGCATCTTTTGGCCAAGATAGATTCCAAAGTAGAGCATGGTAGGAAAGTTATCCAGATTTATTATGGCCTGGCACCCCCCCCCCCTTTCTGACCCAGAGGGGTCTCTCTGCACATGTGTAGTTGGGGTCTCCCTGATCTCGAGGATGGGGAGGACGTGACCTCTTTGTTCTGCCCCAGCAGGGCGCAGCCCCTCTTCTGATCCTGTCATCACCATTGTTGAACAAGTTCACAGGAGACGAGCGCCAGTTATTTGCCTTGTGCCTGTTGTTATTTCTGTCTTGTAGTGTAGACAGGTGGCTGGTTGTAAACGGCTATCCTAGAGTCCACCTGTCTCCTGCCTCCACAAGTGTATGTTCGAGGCTAGTTGCAGTTGTTTATCCTGGAGCCCATCTATTTCCTGCCTCTCAACCTTGGGCTTAAACTCAGGGAACGCTCACTAATGTTTACCAATTGGCACAACATTGTAAATCAACTATGCTTTAAAAAAAATATATATTTAGAAAAAAGTAAAATGGCAATAAGGAGAATTCTAAAGGCAGTAAGAGAATAACACAGGAATCTCCTGTAAGGCTATCAGCAGATTTCTCTGCAGAAACTTCATAGGCCAGAAGGGAGTGGTGTGATATATTCAAGCTGCTATATGGGAAAAACCTGAAACCCAGGATACTCTACCCAGTAAGACTGTCATTTAGAATAGAAGGAGAGATAAAGACAAAAACAGTGCAATATTAGACCTACCCCAAAAGAAATGTAGAAGGGTCTTCTCTAAATGGAAAAGAAGCGAGCATCTGTAGGAAAGCGGAAGATCAGTAGGAAAGACAGCTATAAAGAATTGAGATCACTTAAGCCAGTATGTAGAATTTTTTCCTTTTTTCTTTTTAGCTCAGCATCTGCAGCATATGGAAGTTCCCAGGCTAGGGTCAAATTGCAGTTGCAGCTGCTGGCCTCTGCCACAGCCACAGCACCGTGGGATCTGAGCTGAGTCTGTGATCCACACCACAGCCCACAAGCTGCAGGATACCTACTTCACTGAGCAAGGCCAGGGATCGAACCCACATCCTCTTGTATTTTTTTTGGTCTTTTCAGGCCTGCCCCCATGGCATATGGAAGTTCCCAGGATGGGGGTGGAATCACAGCTGTAGCTCCCGGCCTACACCACAGCTACAAAAACACCAGATCCTTAACCCACTGAGCGAGGCCAGGGAACGACCTGAGTCTTCATGGATATTCGTTGAGTTCCTTAATCACTGAGCCATGAAGGGAACTCCTTGGATATTAGTTCTTAACCCACACAGCTACAATGGGAACTCCTTAAACCAGTATGTAGATTAAACAAACAAACAGACAAAAATTTAAAAGTAGCTATAACCAAAAGAAACAGCAAGAGGATAAGCATGAAGGTGGAAGATAGGACATCAAAAAAAAAAAAAAAATGACAAGGGAGTAAAACATGTAGATCTTCTAGAACGTACTTGAACCTGAGTGACTATCAGTTTAAAATGGATATAATTTTTGGTCAAGAAAGAAAATAAAAAAGCAGTCCTGTGTAAAAATCACATCAAAAAATAAAATACACAGGAATAAGCTTAATGAAGGGGGCAAAATACCTATACTCTGAAAACATAAAACATTGATGAAGGAAATTTAAGGTGATATAAAGAAATGGAAAGATAATTCATGCTCTTGGATTGAAAGAATTAGTATTGTTAAATACATGTTACCACTCAGAGGCCTTTTGCTTTTTGCTTTTTACTTCAAAAGGGAACTCCTTCAATCTCAATAGTTTTCAAAGGGCAATCTCTGCTTCCTTTGTGATATAACTGAGGGCTCCTTCATGGGCATATGCATTTGCAATCACATTTTCTTTGCCACCAATACAAATACCTGTGCTATGACATGGGGAGACAAAAGTATTTGTTCTTTGCTTTAGTACGTGCATCTTGTAGACCCAGAGAGTAGTAAGCATCTTTTGCCAGGGACATTGGGAACTGTCTCTTGTAAACAACTACCTGATAAATTTTCTCTTCCCGAATGGATGAGATAACTTTTCTGCCAAAAAGTTTCATGTTGGAGTTCCCATCATGGCTCAGTGGTTTAAGAACCCAACTAGTATCCAAGAGGATGTGGGTTTGATCCCTGGCCTTGCTCAGTGGGTTAAGGATCTGGCATTGCCGTGAGCTTCGGTGTAGGTCACAGATGCAGCTCAGATCCGCATGGCTGCGGCTGTGGTGTAGCCCGGCAGCTTCAGCTCTGATTCATCCCCTAGGCTGGCAACTTCCATATGCTGCAGGTGTGGCCCTAAAAAGAAAAACAAAAAACTTCCATGTAATTGCCAAGATGGGACAGTTATTTCCCCCAACTTTGAAGAGCCTAGTGAGACATATTTACCTTGTGGTAGATGTCCCTGCTGTTATCTGTCTGCTAAGTGGACCGGATCTTGCTGTCTAGGTAATCAAATTATTCCTTGTCAAATCTTTAAGCAGACGGTCTTCTTTTCTCATCTGAACTACTATGTTACCTCTGATTTAAGTTTTCTAGACACTGGATGATCCAAAAGGTCCATGAAGACATGTTGCAGCTATAAATCTAGTGCAGAAGCCCAGCTGCAGAGGAGGCCGTGACATTTGGTTCTCATCAAGTTCTTAGGAAGCCTTAGAACAAATGGTTCAAAGATTGGGAATACATTGAAAAGATGACTACTTCAGTGGAACATGTGTGGGCAGCCTTTTTGCTAGAGCTACGGCTGTGGGGGCCACTCAGGAAGTTTTCCAAAACACCTTCATTTTTCATGTTGTGCTTTGGGAAGTAACCAAGACTGTGAACAGTCTTACCAAAAACACCAACTTCATCACTAGAGAATTATGGAAACTCCAGAAAGTGGTCCTCTGCGGTCGTCTGGCATTGGCCGTGATTCTGGCTTTATGAGGGGGAATGTGCACGGCAGTCAGAAGAGACATCTGTTCATATGTTCCCTGAAATCTTTGTGATGTCTGTGCCATCACCAAAATGATCAGACTCTAAACCAGGAAATTTGTCAGATGAAGACTGCTGTTCTCATTCCATCACCTAAGGATGCTTTGGGCCTGATGTCCTGGAGTAGGTTCTACTGGCTCCTTCCTAAATTCAAGTCTTGGGTTTATTCCCTTAGTCTAGCTCTAATAACTATTCTTTTTTATTATTTTCTTAGGTATACTTCTCATTAAATGCATAATCTCCAATACCTTCCAACAAATGTCAGACAACACCCTGAGCAGATGATAAAGCAAGTCCATTTGGGTTTATAAGAACACAAAGGTCACCCAGTCCTAAGAACTACTGGGACCAGTCTCAACCTCGCATGGGTCTGTTTCCAACCCTCATCATGTCAAAGGACAGGACTTCGCCTATTTTGAACAACAGGGGGTGTTTGCACTCACCCATTTACCCACTTATCCACTTTTTACCCTCTGCTTTGTCTTGACCAAACTTTAGTTCGGGCTTCTGTCTTTTTCCCAGGACGCCCGAGCCTGCTCACCTCCAAGCCAGAGCAACCACAGGAAAGGGTGGAACGTGTCTTCTTTGGTAGCTTTTCCTGGGACTCAGCTGCCCACAGCAAGACCCTTTTCCTGTTGGCCCTCACCGATCATTGCTTATTCCTTGTTCAGCTCCCAGGCCTTCCTAAGAGTCTCCTGTCTCTGGTTGCCTCCTCTTTACATTATGCAAAAAACTCTTCCTTTTATTCTGTTTACTTTTGATGCTTGCCAATTTCCAAGATAGAGACATTCTACCATTTTAATTAAAGTATCTCCTTGTCTAAAGTCTAGATGTTTTTTGGAGTTCCCGTTGTGGCACAGTGGGTAATGAATCCGACTAGGAACCATGAGGTTGCGGGTTCGATCCCTGGCCTTGCTCAGTGGATTAAAGATTCAGCGTGGCCGTGAGCTGTGGTGTAGGTCGCAGACGTGGCTTGGATCCCGCGTTGCTGTGGCTCTGGTGTAGGCTGGTGGCTACAGCTCCAGTTGGACCCCTAGCCTGGGATCCTCCATATGCCGTGGGAGCGGCCCAAGAAATGGCAAATAGACAAAAGTCTGGATGTTTTTATATTTAACATCTCTTTGTGGTTATCATTGTCTCTGATACAGAGAGCAGTCTCTGTCTTTGTTTCTAGCATCTTAATTCCTTCTCTCCTTCAAACTTGCTGTTTCGGTATTGCTGATTGATTGCTTTACTCTGTTACTGTCCATGCATCTTTTTCTCTCTGCCCTTTTTCGATTTCTTTCTCTCCATAACTCCCACAGTTCACCCCCCTTTTTCCTCTCATCACCTATCTGTCTCTAGGGATAAACTCCAGGCTGCAGGGCTGCTCCACTCTAGAAACAGAAGTGGAGAAACAGTCTCCTCCCAGGCACAGCCCTTTAGTTCCTTTAGTTCCTATAAACCCCAGGCTCCACCCAGTTTATAACGGTTTTCCTCTGACCACAGGCGGGGCCTGGTTTTATCTACAGGTTAGGAAATGAGACTGATTTTGTTCACCAAGGATTCCTAGACTCCTGTACCTCCTGCCTGGAGTATTTATACCTGACATGGGGCAGAGAACAGAAGAAGAGAGTAAGGAAACATGAGGAATGGCTGTCTGTGGTGCAGGGACAGGGAGTCCTGTTAGTTCTGGGAGTCAGGGGACATCGCAGGAGGAGGTGTCGTGCGTTTTTTCCACTCATTGCTCCAGGATCCACAGCAGACTTGATCTGTGGAAACATGAATGTGTTTTTGTTTTATTTTGCTTTCCATTCATTCTTGCACCTATTGATACTGACAGTATAGTTTAAAATGCTGATGCATTTCTTCTCTGAACTATGTTTTAGGCAATAGTTCTTCATTCTTTCATTCTGTATTTCTAATATCCAATTTATTGGATTATAGAAAACATCTTTTTACTAAATGAATAATTTCATACATTTGTTAATTATTAATGTCTCTCAATGAATTGTGTGGCATGATGACAAAATGAGTTTTACGAAGTCACTTCTTTGGCCCAAATAATGTGTCTGGCTTTGTTCTAAAGAACAAGTATAATCTGTCAAATCAAAACCTGAGAATTCTTCAAACAGTATGATGCTTACTGGTTATCTGTTGTGGCCAACATGTATCTTCATCAAGGCATCCATGGGGAAAAATATATATATAAAATAATTGTTTAGGGAATATGAATGACGTTTTAGGAAACTCTCCAATATTAACTGGATGCGTGAAGTGCCTCTTGTAAACTGACTTATTAACTTGCTCTATGGTCTGAATGTTACAGTGTTTTCCTAATTTATTTATTTATTTATTTTATTTTATTTTATTTTATTTTTTGTCTTTTTAGGGCTGTACCCATGGCATATGGAAGTTCCCAGGCTAGGGGTTGAATCAGAGCTGCAGCTGCCTGCCTACACCACAGCTACGGCAATGCCAGACCCAAGCTGCATCTGCAAACTACACCACAGCTCACAGCAACGCTAGATCCTTAACCTACTTAGTGAGGCCCAGGGATTGGACCCTCAACCTCACGGTTACTAGTCGGATTCATTTCCTCTGAGCCACAACGGGAACTCCCCTTATTTTTAAAGTGTGTCCTAAAGTAGTATTCACGGTATGATTCTATTTTTTGTTTCCTTCTTTCTGTTTTCATTATTTGTGTGTGTATTTTCCATACATATTTGAAATGTAAAATATTTTGTTTAAGTTGTTTTCCATATTCTCTCATTTATTTCTTCAGTTATTTAATATGCTTTTGTTATTTATTTATTTATTCATTTACTTATTTTTAGAGTCACACCTCTGGCATATGGAAGTTCCCTGCTAGGGGTTGAATCTGAGCTGCAGCTGCCAGCCTACACCACAGCCACAGCAACGCCAGATCTGAGCCGCATCTGTGACCTATGCCACAGCTTGTGGCAATGCCAGATCCTTAATCTACTGATGCAGGGGTGGAATCTGCATCCTCATGGACACTATCTGAGGTTCTTAACATGCTGAGCCACAAGGGGGAACTCCTGCTTTTGTTATTTTACATACCACTTGGTGGCTGATGAGTTCCAAATCTTTATTTACAGATTCTGTAATCAGTTCCTTGATATTATTTCCCAGGTCCTTCAAATATGTAGAATTTTTTTCACCTACTCCTGAAAACATTGCCTTCTTTACTCTGGTGCAGAAATGTCATGGTACTCAAAACATAACAAAGACTTAAAATATCTTTCTGGAAGGGATGATTAAATCATGAAGTGGATTGAATTACAAAGCAAACAAATGAAAAAATAGAATTGCTACCAGAGCCAGAGATGAGAGTACTCAGTTTCATTCTGTGATGATCAGCCAGATTTTGGAGTGTTTCATTTAGTTCTAATCTCTCCATTTTAATGGATCCAAATACATGGAAATTTTCTAGGCAGAGTGAATAGTATAGATAAGGAATTAAAAATCACTTCCCATGAAAAATAGTTGAAGGAACTGGGGTTTCCGCAATACAGTAATTAGGACTGGGAGTTTGCACAGGTATTTTTGAAGAATCATAGGGATTTTCCCATTAATGTATATTTCCATGATTTAGATAGGTTTTATTTATGATGATGATGAAAGTATAGTTGATTTATAATTTTACACTGATCTCACATGTACAGAATATTTATATGCAATATTTTTATGATTATACTCCATGTAAAGTTTTCATAAAATAATAGCATATTCACTGTGTTATTCAATATATCCTTGTTTCTCATTTATTTTATATGTAGTAGTTTGTATTTCTTAATTCCCTGCTACTATCTTCCTTCTCTCCCCTTCACTCTTGCCACTGGTAACCACTAGTTTTGTTCTCTATATCTGAGCATCTGTTTCTGTTTTTTAATATTAATTTTTTGTCTTATTTTTTAGATTCTACATATAAATTATAATATACAGTATTTATAATTTCCTGTCTGGCTTATTTCTCTAAGCAGAATACCCTCCAGGTCCACTCATGTTGCAGCAAATGATAAAATTTTATTCTTTTTTTATGGCTAAGTAATATTACTTATGTAGTATGTAATGTATGTAGTATATAATGTCTCTACATTGTTTCATACTTATTCCTTACTTCTCTTTATTTAATGTTTCCAAATTTTCTAAAGAACATTACTTGAATAAACATTTTCAATTAAAGAACTGAAAATTTTGAATAACTTTCTTAAGTGTCTCTACATTGTTCAGTGGTAAATGTTGATCTCACAGTAATTCAGTGTTTTTACTTGGTTGTGTCCCAGTGTGTGTGGGGGAGGTGGGCGGGGGGGCATATGAAGGGATATCCAGCAATAGTAGCATCTGTTGCTTCTCCTGTTATAAAGCTCTTGGCTTTTGTCAGTGTGACATGATACCTTGTAGTTTTGATTCACATTTCTATAATAATTGACACTGAGAATCTTTTCATGTGTTTTTTGGCTATCTGTATGTCTTCTTTGGACAAATGTCTATTTAGATCTTCCCATTGGTTGGGTTGTGGTTTTTTTTTTTTTTGATATTAAGCCGTTTGGACTGTTTGTATATTTTGGAAATTGATCCCTTGTCAAGTGCATTGTTTGCAAATATTTTCTCCCATTCTGTAGATTATCTTTTTCCTTAAGGTTTCTTTGCTGTGCATGGGTTTGATGAGGTTCCATTTGTTCATTTTTGCTTTTATGTATTTTGCCTTGGGAGCCTGGACTAAGAAAATATTGCTACAATTTGTTTGAGAATGTTTTGCCTGTGTTTTCTTCTAGGAGTTTTATGATATTATGTCTTATATTTCAGTTTTAAACCATTTTAAAGTTTACTTTTGTATGTGGTGTGAGAGAATGTTTTAACTTCAGTGATTTACATGAGGGCGAATGAGAAAGAAATTTTAAGGAAGCATGGGAAATAAGAACAGTAACTCACAAAGGAATTCCTCCCCACCCCCAAATGGTCATCATCAGAGTTCTCAGCAGAAACACTACAGGCCAGGAGAGATAGGAATGACATACTCAAAATATGGAAAGATAAAAACTGTCAGCCAACAGTACTCTAATCCAGCAAAGTTATCATTCAAATATGAAGACAAAATAAAGGCTTTGCCAGACAAATAAAAATTGAGGGAACTCATCATAACTAGTCCTGCTTTACAAGAAATGTTGAAAAGCTCTTCTATCAGAATCAAGAAGGAAGATTACGTAAAACTTTCAGTAAGGCAATAACAAGACAAACTGAATCAGAACATTGTAACTATAGCTATATAACTATGTATATAGTTATATATATATAGTTTTATATATATATAAAACTATCAGAATAGGTTGTTAAATAATTATAAAATTCAAAGGAAAAAGAGAAGTAACAATAACTATAGCCATTTAATTTTGGTAACAAATCACAGCATAAAAAGGGGTAATTTGAGAGAATAAAAACAAAGTGGGAAAGGACAGGACAGAAATAGGATAAGAAAATGAAGATAAGCTTCTACCAGCATAAAAATGACAATTTTATCCATGAGATGTTCTATTCAAACATCTGGGTAACCACAAAACTCAAATCTAGAGTAGACACAATCTAGACACAAGAAACATTTAAAAAGAAGAAACTGAAAAAAAATTATAGAATACCACCAAACTGAAATTGCAGACAAACACACAAGGAAAAATAAACAATGGAGCTATAGAAAGCAAACAGAAAGCAAAAGATAAAATGGCAATACTAAGTCCTCTTTGACCAGTAATCACCCTAAATGTAAATAGATTGAATGCATCAATCAAAAGACACAGGCTGGATGGATTAAAAACCAAGACCCAATTATATGCTGCTTCCAGGAGACTCACTTCCGCTCTAAAGACAAACAGATTCAAATTAAAGGATGGAGGTTGATACTCTAAGCAAATGACAACAGAAGGAAAGTTTGTTTAGCTGTACTCATATTAGATAAAATAGACTTCAAGGCAAAAACATTGTAACAGAGAACAAAGATTGACAGTACTTAGTGATATGAGGGACAATTCATCAAGAATACATGATAGTCATTAATGTATGTGAACCTAATGTAGGAACACCAAACTACATAAAGCAATTAAAACAGACCTAAAGGGAGAAATTGATAGCAACACAATAATTTTTGGAAACTTTAAAACCTCACTTAGATCAGTGGATAAATCATTCAGACAGAATGTCAACAAGGAAACAGTGGCCTTAATGGAACATTAAACCAGATGGACTTAATACATTTCTGAAGAATATTCCATCCAAATGCAGAATACACTTTTCAAATGCACATGGACACATGGAGCATTCTCAAGGATGAACTGTATATTGATACACAAAGCAAGTCTTAATAAATTTAAGAATGTTGGAACCATATGACCACAGTGGTATGAAATTAGAAATCAGCTATGAGAAAAATGTTGGACAATCACAAATATGTGTGGACTAAAAAACATGCTCATAAGTTTGATTAGGTTGCATTTGTTTATTTTTGCATTTATTTATTTATTTTTGCCATGGGAGACTGAACAGGAAATATTACTGTGATTTATGTCTGAGAATTTTTTTCCTATGTTCTCATCTAGGAGTTTTAAGGTGTCCTGTATTGTATTTAAGGCTTTAAGCCATTTTGAGCTTAAGTGTGATTATAAGTGAGATTGTTTCCTTAATTTATTTTTCTGACAGATCACTGTTAGTGCATAGAAATGAAACAGATTCCTGTGTGTGTTAGTTTTGTGTTCTGGAACTTAACCAAATTCATTTATGAGCTCTAGTAGTTTTTTGGTAGTATCTTTAGGATTTTTTTATGTATAGTATCATGTCGTCTGCAAACAGTGGCAGTTTGTTTTCTTCCCAATTTGGATTCCTTTCATTTCTTTTTCTTGTCTGATTGCTTTGAAGAGGATTTCCAATGCTATGTTGAATAAAATTGGTAATAGTGGGAATTCTTGTCTTTTTCCTCATCTTAGAGGAAATGCTTTCAGGTTTTCACCTTTGAGCATGATGTTGGCTGTGGACTTGTCATAGGTGGCCTTTATGATGTTTATATGTCTTATGTGGCCTCTATGCCATCTTTTTAGAGAGGTTTTGTCATAAATGGATGTTGAATTTATCATCAGCTTTTCTACATTTATGGAGATGGTCATATGGTTTTTATTCTTCAGTTTGTAAAGGTGGTGTATATCACACTGATTTGCAGATATTGAGGAACCCTTGCATCTGTTGGACAAATCTCACTTGATTCTAGTGTACGATCATTTTGATGTATTGTTAGATTCAGTTTGTTAACATTTTATTGAGGATTTTTGCATCTAGGCTCATCAGAGATATTAGCCTGTAATTTTCTTTTTTGTATATGTGATATCTTTGTCTGGTTATGCTCTCAGGGTGATGCTGGCCTTGTAGAACGTGTATTCTGGGATTTTGGATGGAATGTTCTGTACATATCTATTAAGTCTATTTGGTATAATGTGTCATTTAAAGCCAATATTCCTTTAATTCATTTTCCGTCTGAATGGTCTATCTATTAAGTAAGCAGGTGTTGAGGAACCCTCCTGTTACTGTGTTACTGTCAGTTTCTACTTTATATTTGTTAATTTGTGTTTTATATATTTAGATGCTTCTATGTTGGGTGCATATATATGTACAATTGTTACATCTTCTTGGATTGATCCTTTGATCATTATATAATGTGCTTCTTTGTCTATTATTTTCAGACTTTATTGTAAAGTCTATTTTGTCTGATGTAAGTATTGCTGTCCTGGCTTTCTTTTGATTTCCATTTTCATGGAATATCTTTTTCCATCTCCAAACTTTCAGTCTGTTTGTGTCTTTACATTTAAAATGAGTGTCTTGGAGTTCCTGTTGTGGCTCGGCGGTTAATGAATCTGACTAGAATCCATGGGGATGCATGTTCAATCCCTGGCCTCGCTCAGTGGGCTAAGGATCTGGTGTTGCCATGAGCTGTGGTGCAGGTCACAGATGCGGCTTGAATCCTGCATTGCTGTGGCTGTGGCAAAGGCCAGTGGCTATAACTGCGATTTAACCCCTAGCCTGGGAATCTGCATATGCTCTGGGTGTGGCCCTAAAAAGCCAAAAAATAAAATAAAATAAAATAAAATAAAATGAGTTTCTGGTAGGCAGCATATATGTGTCTTGTTTTTATATCTTTAGCCACTCTGTGTTTTGATTGGAGCCTTTTGTCCATCTACATTTAATGTAATTATTGATATGTATATTCTTATAACCATTTTGTTAATTGTTTTGGGGTTGTTTTTATAGGTCTTTTTCTGCCTTCTTTTTTTGTTCTCTTCCCTGGTGATTTGATGACTCATCTTTAGTATTGCATTTGGATTCTTTTTTTCTTCTTTGTGTGTGTATCTATCATAGATTTTTGGTTTGTGGTTACCATGAAGTTTTATATAGCAATCTCTCTTTATGTAAATTATTGTTTTAAGTTGCTGATCTCTTAATTTTAAATCCGTTTTAACACTCCTGTATTTGTACTCTCCTCCCCTCATGATTACTGGTTTTAACATTATATTTCCCACCTTTTTTTTTTTTTTTGGCAGTACCTGCAGCATATGGAAGCTCCTAGGCCAAGATCAAATCCAATCCACAGCATCATGCTGTGGTAATGCCAGATCCTTAACCCACTGTGCCAGGCTGAGGATCAAACCTGCCCCTCTGCAGCAACCGGAGCCACTGCAGTTGGTTATCCTTAACACACGGTGCCGGTGCCATAGTAGGAACTCTCTCCACTGAACTGTTTTGTGTATCTCTTAACTACTTAATGTGGATATAGATGGCTTTACTCCTTTGCCTTTTAAGCTTCCTACTAGGTTTATGCATTGATGGTTTCCTTCTTTTTCTTTATATTTGCCTTTACTAGTGGCCTCTTTCATTATTTTTATTTTCTCATTGTGACCTTCTCTTTTGGCTTAGAAGACCCTTTAACATTTCTTGTAAAGCTGGTTTGGTGGTACTGAACTCTGTTAGCTTTTCCTTGTTTGTGAGGCTGTTTATCTCTCCACCAAATCTAAATAAGAGCCTAACTGGGTAGAGTATTCTTGGTTGAATGTTTTTCGCTTTCTTCACTTTGAACATAATATGCCAGTCTCTTCTGGCCTTCAGAGTTTCTGCTGAAACGTTGACTGATGGCCTTCATGGGAGTTTCCTTGTATGTAATGTGTTTCTTTTTCCTTGATGCTTGCTTGCTTGCTTGCTTGGTTGTTGAATGATCTTTAATTTTTCCTTCCTATAAGAATACTGAAAAATATAGAAAAATAAGGCATCAGTTCAAAGTTCATCAGAATCCTTTTAAAGATACATTGTCTACTAAAGTGAATTACACAAAAGCCCCCCCCCCCACTAAATTTTAAAAAGATATACCTGGGGAGTGGATTGGATGTTTAACATTTATAGAACTGATATTTTCATTTTAGATGCAGGAGACTGTGCTTTGTGTGTAATTTATAGTCTACTGGAATATCTTCTAAAAGTTGTGTACATTATTTATCTGCACTTCTATTTTATGGGACTTGGCAAACAAATGCTTCCAGTGGTGTTTTTGCTTTTTATAGTTGTACTTTGGACTTAGCTTTGGTTGACTTGCTATAGGAACAAACATAACTGCAATATAAAACTCCATTCAACCCTGTCTTTTATGGTAGTTCTTTTATAGTTAGAGAATGGGGCCAAAGTCAGGAAAAGGTTACCTTCTGAAATTAAAACCAGTAAACTGTTAATACATAAAAACTAAGACTATTCATTTCTAGTAGCACTCAGTTATAAGAGATGCTATAATATGATTATAGTTTAAAACAGAAATAGATTATGTGAAATACTTACGAGGTAATTATACATATTGTTATAACAGAAGGAGTAATCTGCATTGAATATTAAGGATATCCAGAGAATGGGAATTTGCCAGTGTTTATACAGCACTGTGTGAACCAGATTCTGTTTATCATGATAAAAGGACTTTACTGATTTGGTTTTTTAGCCACTTCAATATGAAGTGTAGGGTTCCATAGATAATATCCACTCAGCTAGTTTGTGTTTTCTGGCTGGAGCATTTTACCCTTTTACATTGAAGGTAATTGTTAATATGTATGATCTTATTGCCATTTTGTTAATTGTTTTGGATTTGTTTTTGTGGGTCATT
Organism: Phacochoerus africanus; assembly: GCF_016906955.1. NCBI lineage: Eukaryota > Metazoa > Chordata > Mammalia > Artiodactyla > Suidae > Phacochoerus > Phacochoerus africanus. The sequence continues at coordinate 2,780,268 of NC_062554.1, read as the reverse complement.
TTTCTTCCTTTCCTCTTTTGTTCTCTTCTCTTGTGATTTGATGATTGTCTTTAGTGTTGCGTTTGGATTCCTTTTTCTTTTTTGTCTGTCTGTCTGTCTGTCTGTCTGTCTATCTATCTATCTATCTATCTATCTATCTATCTATCTATCTATCTGTGTATACCACATGGCTTGCAAGATCTCAGTTCTCCTATCAGGGATTGAACTCAAGGCATGGAAATGAGAGTACCAGGTCCTAACCACTGGACCACCAGGGAGCTCCCTTGTGTGTATATATTTCTGATTTACAGCAATCATGAGGTTTTGATATAGAAACATATATGTACATGATTAAGTTGCTGATCTCTTAAATTCAAGTGCATTTCAAATATCCTGCCTTTATATTCTCCTTCTCTCATGATGAGTAATTTTGATATCATGTGTGTGTAGGTAGTTTCCTTCTTTTTTTTTTTTTTTTAGTGGACACACCTATGGAAGTTCCCAGGCTAATGCTTGAATTGGAGCTGCAGCTACAGGCCTACTCCACAGCCACAGCAACACAGGATCCAAGCTGTATCTGCTACCTACACTGCAGCTTGCAGCAATGCCGGATCCTTAACCCACTGAGTGAGGTCAGGAATTGAACCCACATCCTCATAGAGACAGTGTTGTTTCTTATCCCACTGAACCACAAATGGGAACTTGTCATTTCATAATTTTCTTGTTTCTAGTTATGGCCTCTTCTTTTATACCTAGAGAAGTTCCTTTAGCATTTTTTTGTAAGCTGGTTTGATGATGCTTAATTCTTTTAGCTTTTCCTTGTCTGTAAAACTTTCGATTTCTCTGTTAAATCTGAACGAGATCCTCGTTGTCTAGAGTATTCTTGGTTACAACCAACAAATTACTGTTTTTTTCCCTTTCAACACTATTGATTTATAGAGCCACTCCTTCCTGGCCTGCAGTGTTTCTGCTGAAAAATCAGCTGATTTTGGAGCTGATTTATGGAGATTACCTTGTATGTTATTTGTTGCTTTTCCCTGTTGCTCTTCCTATTTGCTCTTTGTCTTTAATTTTTGTCAGTTTGATTAATATGTGTCTCAGCACGTTCTTCCTCGAGTTTGTCCAGTATGGGACTCTGCACTTCCTGAATGTGTATGGGTATTTCCTTTCCCATGTTAGGGAAGTTTTTGGCTGTTATCTCTTCAGGTATTTTCTACAGCCCTTTCTCTCTCTCCTCTTTTGGCACCCCTGTATTGTGCATGTTGTTGCATTAATATTGTCCCAAGGGTCTCTTAGGCTATGCTCATTTCTTTTTATTCTTTTTTACGTATTCTGTTCTGCAGTAGTGATTTCTACCAGTATGTGTTCCAGTTCACTTATTCATTTTCTGCTTCATGTATTCTGCTGTTGCTTCCTTCGAATGTCTTCTTCATTTCAGTTATTGTGTTGTTCATCTCCGAGGTCTTGGGTCATCTTTGCTATTACTACTCTGAATTCTTTACTTCACTTAGTCTTCTGGAGTTTTTTCTTGCTCCTTTGTCTGGACCGTATTTCTCTGCTCTCTCATGTTGTTTATTTTCTGTGTTTGTGGTCTCCGACCTGCAGGCTTTAGCACTGTGGTTACTCTTGCTTCTGGTGTCTGTCTCCTGGTTGATGAGGTTGGTCCAAGGGCTTGTGCAGTCTTCATGGTGGAGGGACTGGTGCCTGCCCATTGATGGGTAGAACTGGGTCTTTTTCCTCTGGTGGGCAGTGTCATATCAAGGGGTATGTTTTAGAAATGGTTGTGGGCTCAGGAGGACTTGAGGCAGCCTGTCTGCTGATGGGTGGGGCTGTGTGCTCATCCTGTTGATTGTTTGGCCTGAGGCCTCCCAGAACTGGAGCCTTCAGACTCCTGGGTGGGGCCATGTCTTAGTGCCAAAATGGTGACCTCTGGGAGAGCTCACACTGATGAATATTCGCTGGGGCCTCCACCATCGTGTCCTTGTCCACACAGTGAGCCACATCTGACCCTTGCCTCTCCAGGAGACCCTCTAAGACCAGCAGATAGGTCTGGCCCAGGCTCCAGGGCAAAGTCACTGCTTTGCCCTGGGGCCCAGTGCATGTGAAAACTTGTGTGTGCCCTCGAAGAGTGGAGTCTCTGTTGTCCCTAGTCCTTTGGATCTCCTGCAGTCAAGCCCAACTAAACTTCAAAGCCAGATACTCCAGGGGCTCCTCTTCTCGATGCCAGACTCCCAGGCTGTGTGGCCTGATGTGGGCCCAGTCTTTTTTGTTGATGGATATTCAGCAGTTAGCAGTGATTTTGGTGCTTCTGCGAGAGGAGGTGAGCCTCCTACCCTGCCATCTTGTCTTCTCAATCTATTGAACTTATGTTTATTTTTAGGGCTGACTTGAGCCTTCTAGAGTCAGTATAGTTGGGTCCTGGTTTTTAAATCATTGGGCTGCTCTGTGTCTTTTGATTGATGAGTTAGTCCATTTATACTTAGAGTGATTATTAAAGTACTGCCTTAGGACTAAGTCCTACTTAGGACTTTGTTTTCTGGTTCTATATCAGTTCTTTATTGCCATGTTGCTTTAAACATTTTCTTTGTCATTGACTTTTGACAGTTTTATTATGATATACCTTGTAGTAGAAGGTCCTTTTACATTGAAATAATCAGGTGTTCTCTTAGCTTCATGGACACACACATCCAGTTCCTTCCTCAGATTTGAGAACGTCTCGGTTATATTTCTTTAAATACAGTCTCTGATCCCTTTTCCCTCTCTTTTCCTGTGGGATAACACTATCCTTGTGCTGCCTTTCCTGGTAGAGTTAGAGAGTTCTCATATAATTTCTCTATTTTTCAAATTTTAGTTCTCTTTCCTTTTCTACCTGTGTAATTTCTGGATTTGTATCTTTGAGCTTGCTAATTTTCTCTTCAGTATTGTCTACTCTATATTTCTAGTGTTTCTGTGTCCTTCATCTCATTTATTGACTTCTTTAGTATCAGGATTTCTGCTTTGTTGTTTTGCAGAGTTTAATCTCTTCGATCAATTATTTCTTCTGTTAATTAATTTTATTCCTGAACTCATTGAACTGTCTTTCTGAGTTTTCTTGTAGCTCATTAAGTCTCATTATGAGAGTTATTTTGAGTTCTTTGTCAGTTAGATGACCTTAATTTGGGTATTTATGTTTGGTTTCTGGAGAACGTTCATGTTCTTTTTGTGACACTGTGACCACGGTTTTTCATGGTGCTTGATGAGTTATTTCTTTGCCGGTGCATTTGAAGTAGTGAATACCTTTGTTCTTTATGTAGACCTTTTTTCACTTGATGCTAATAATTTGACAGTTTAGTAATTAGAGCCTTTCCTTTTGTTGTTCATCAGGTTTCACTATTGAAAATGTTTCTGGTTTCTCTCTCTCTCTTTTTTTTTTTTTTGGTCTTTTTGTCTCTTTAGGGCCACACCTGTCGCATATGGAGGTTCCCACACTAGGGTTGAACTGGAGCTGCAGCTGCCAGCTTACGCCACAGCCACAGCAACATGGGATCTGAGCCACGTCTGTGACCTACACCACAGCTCATAGCAACACTGAATTCTTATCCCACTGAGCAAGGCCAGGGATCGAACCTGTGTCCCCATGGATCTTAGATGGGTTCGTTAACTGCTGATCCACGAAGGGAACTCTGCAGATATCTCTGGTTTCTCTTAATTGAACTCTGGTTATATATGAGCATCTGCACTTTCCACCTTCCACCTTGTATAGGTTTTGCCCTGTGTCCTCGTTGTTGTTTGTGTCTCTAGGGTGGCTGATGATTTTCTGCTACCAGTGTTGGTGTTGTCACTGGTGTTGCCACCTGGGAGACCTGGATTGGAGTTACCTCTGTTCTGTCTTGATTCTGTTCACTCATGGGCTCTGTCATAGTAAGGAAAGGCAGGAGGAACCTGGGGTTGTGGGTGCCACTGCCATGTTCGGGGTTGTCAGGTTTGTTGGCGCTACCACTGTAGGTGGCAGGGCAAGAGTCATGGACACCTCTGCTTCTGGAGATATAGGGTCTCAGGCTTTGCTGATATTGCTGCCCAGTTATTCAGGGCTGTGGCAGTGTCATACCTGGGAGGCTGGATTCATGTGTGCTGCGTCCCTCCTGCTATTGGGTTTTCTGGGGCTATGGGCTTAGTCGCTGTAGCTGGGGGTCCAAGATTGCAGGCACTACCTCCATGGTTAATCTGGTCAGCCTTCTCTATGTGTTCCAGTCTACCCACCTTTAGACGTACAGGTGTGTGGAACTCTTTGGCACCCTAATGTGTTGGGCAGAGGAAACTTTGTTGAGTCATAGATATTTTACTGGCCATACATTGAGGGGAAAAGACAAAGTGAGTATCTCATGCTGCCACAATGCTCACATCCCCTGCCTCTTTAGCTGTTTTAGTGGTTTTCAGTTGGATCGACTGGTACTGATGGATGGAATGAATTTCCCCGGTGAATGTGAAGATTATGCTTCTCCTGATAGCAGTTGCAGAGGCTAATTATGAGAAGGCAAGTGTCTCATCAGGTGCTCTCCTGGCTACCCAGGTACTTAGGTTCTCTGTGTGAGAACTGCCATCCATTGCCAAGGGCGGAGGTTATTTAAGAGCGTCGATCTGTTTCTGTTTTAGTCCTGATGCTGCCTTTGGAATTTTTCATATAGCTCTCTCACTCTCTCCAGTGAGAGACTTTTTCTTGTAGCTTTATCCTAGACTCAGATGCCGTATCTTGGATCCCTTGTACTGGTTCAGTTTTTCCATAGCTCTTTAATTCCTACCCTGAGCATGTCATGCACATGCCTGTTCCTTGATCCAGGTGTCTCTGATCCTCAGGATCTTTCAGTGTATTGTTGGAAAAATTTACTTAAAAACAAACTTCCTCTTCCACATCTGCTGAGTTTCACATGTCTTTATCCATATCTCTCTGTGTAATCTATCTATTATCTGCATCTCTACATATATGTGTATTAGATTACATGTGTAAGTATATATATTTTTGTCAGTTAGAGGCCATATACTTTACATTGCCTAGAAATTTCTCAGCCTCTTTAGTCCACTGGAAAGTTTTGTTTGCAATGTACAATTTGTTCAAGGTATATACATGAAAGGAATAGAAAACCTAAATAAAACATTGTCATGAAAGTAATTGAGAAAGTTGTCAAGCATTGCCTCTGTCTTTCTCTCTTTCCTTACAATGGAATGGAATTAAATAAAATGAATCAGCCCCAGATGTTAAACAAGGAATTGTATTAGACTTCAAAGAAAAGTAATGTCAAGATATGAAAACAATTTCCAAGTTTAAAGAGCAAAGGAAATCCTCTGAATAATTTTTACAAATGCTGTTGTTGTTAAGAGTGACAGCTTTGGAGTTTTCTTGTGCAGTGGGTTAAGGATCTGGTACTGGCTTGTGTCACTGCTGTGGCGCAGGTTCAGTCCCTGGCCTGGAACATCCGCATGCTGTGGGTGTGGCCAAAAAAAAAAAGTGAGGGCTTTGCAATCAGGCCACTTGGATTCAAATTCTGGCCTCATCATTTACTAGCAATAGGATGTTAGACAATTACTGAACCTCGCTGTGCATCAGTTTCTCCCTGGTAAAAAGGGGATAATAACAGTGCTTACAGTGTTGTTGTTGTTGTTGTAGGATGTGCGTTAACAACACCTAAAACTCTTTGAAAGTTTGGTATAGAATAAGTGTGTGAGAGGAGTTCCCATTGTGGCTCAGTGGTTAAGGAATCCAACTAGGAACCTCGAGGTTGCAGGTTTGATTCCTGGCCTTGCTCTGTGGCTTAAGGATTGGGTGTTGCTGTGAGCTGTGGTGTAGGTTGCAGACGCAGATTGGATCCTGCATTGCTGTGGCTGTGGTGTAGGCCGGCGGCTACAGCTCTGATTGGACCCCTAGCCTGGGAACCTCCATATGCTGCAGGAGCAGCCCTAGAAATGGCAAAAAGACAAAGAAAAAAAAAAAAAGAATAAGAGTGTGAGAGACATCTACTGTTGTTGTTGTTGCACCTATTGTTACTATTGCTACTGCTACTACTACTTCAAACAGACAAAAATATTAAAAGTAAATGTACATATTAATCTCACTTATAAATAATTGGGTCAAGATTCTAATTCCAGTTAGCAAATAGAATCCAGAAATATTGCAAAATAAAATACACAAGTGTCAAGAATACCTTGTTCACTACTAGGAAATATTATCTTCTTCATGGATACAGAAAATTCCTTTAATAAAAATATATGTCCATTTATGACTAAATTTTTTAATAAACTAGGTATAGATAGATACTTCTATAGTATGGCAAAAACATTTCTCGAATAAGAAACCCATGTCATCATTAGTGATGAAAATCCAAAAATATTTTTACTAAAGCTAAGAAAACAGAAATACGCATGACTTTGCTATGATACTACATCTGCTTTACTTAACATTTTTATGTCTGCAAATTAATGAGGTATGATAAGAAAAATTGAGTAACACAAATAGAGAATGTGGGTGCTTGCTTGTTTGCAAATGATAAAATATCCAACCTGGCAAACCAGTGTAATCAATTGAGAACCAGAGAATAAGTAAAATTATTCCCTTATTTGGTTATAAGATTTAATATTAAAAAATCGGTTTTTTAAAAGTTATCAATACCAATGATTGATATCAGTTATCTATGATTTTTTAATATGGGAAAACAATATGTGGCCAGTATATATAGTAGAAAAGATAATTTCTTCTGCAATGGCAACTAAAGAGAGAAAACAAGCTAGACCAGATTTAATGACAAATGTATATTGTTAATCTGAAGGAATCTCTAGAGCCTTTGTGTGGGACATTAAAGACTCGAATAAACGAAAAGATCCTTTTTTTCCTAAGGAAGCTTACTCTAAAGAAATACATTGTTCTTAAATTTAAGCATACATTTAAGTGTGTCTCAAAAATTAAGTTTATGTTTGGAAGGAGTCAAGCTGATATGTTCAGAAAAATACATGTGTGACTAATGAAGAAAATTACAGAATAGAAGATAGGAGCCTACTGTTCTTGGAAGATATTTGCAAACAAAGGAAACTTCATATTTTAAAAAATTAGGTACTGGTTATTAATAGGAACATTAAAAGTCCATGAATGGAGTCCTCTTGACTCTATGGTTAAAATGTTATTGAAAATCAGTGGCAAAAATGGATTATTCAAAAACTACATGGCCATAAGAAAATAAAATTAACTCTCTACTTTCCTTATTTTACTGGAATAATTTGAAGAAGGGTAAAATTTCAAAAAAGTCAAAAAATTGATAAATGTACTAGAAGAAAAGGAAATGTATCATTGTTATTCTTGTGAGTGGTGTTGTTATTACGGATACGGAGAATGCCATTCTGAGCAAGAGACGACTCCATGTCAGAAAGGAAAAGATCCGTGCGTGTGACTGTAAAACTCATTTCTGTAAGCTAAGAGATGCTTTGCACAAAGTCAGAAGAAAAGTATTAACTGTAAAATAAATACTTTCAACTGCTGTGTGAGGTAGAGTACCAATTTACTTAACATATGAAAGGTCTTACAAATGAAAAAAAATCCCACCAGCTCAATATAAAAAGCAAATGACAACAGCAGACAGTAGGAAGAATATAAGCGTCTTGTAAATAAGTGAAAAGATCCTAGTAGTACTAACAAATAACAGCAAAACTTAAAAAGTGAGATATTATTTTTAAAACCTGTGATCATTCACAGGGGTTGATGAGGGTGTGAAAATGGATGAAGCCGAAGGATGTGTTAGAAACCGTAATATCTATGAAAATCAAAAATCGCTCACCGTGTGATTCACCAATTTTACCTAAAAAATGAAAACCGTTCTTCAGATGAATTCACCATCGCAGCACTTGAAATGTTATTGCAGTCGCATTAGGAGATACATCTAGATGACCTCATCAGCACCCGGTTAAATAAAATACTGTGTATCAGTGAAGCCAGGGAATGGAATGAAGCAGCTCATCATGTGTTGCTAATGCAAGATCTCCAAAATAGTTTAAGTGAATAAAAATGGGAGGGGTTGTACGTCAGTTTGGTCCTTCAAGGAGCAGATGCCAAGATGCGATTAGACAGGTAAGAGATTTGTTGCAGGAAATGCCTGTGAGGAGTATAGGGGAGAAAGCAGTAACAGGCAAGGAGATCCTTGAGACCCGGGGCTGGTCTGACAGCCGAGGAAGCCGAGAGGAAGGAAGGATGGGGTAAAAAGAGGCTTAAGCCACAGCGAGTTGAGGGGAGTTCCTGGGGAGGCCTCTAGGGAATCCTGAGCAAGGATTGCTAGTTGAGGGACCGCCATGATGGGCAGGATGGGGCCTTTTGGTGCTGAGTCCTTGACTGAGGCCAGGCTGGGGGAGGTGTGGCCTCAGCGTGAACAGTCTGTAGATCCAAACAGGTGGCGGGTGGCGACTCTGGGTCAGCTCTCATGTGAGGAGGTTTTCTGGAAGAGCTAAGTGGCGCATCTCCACAACCAGCACCGTCTCCTTCTCAGGCCATGTGGATTTACTTTTCCAAACATCTTTGGGGGCAGTTCTTCCTTGATGCTCGGGGTCTTCTCTTCCTGAGAAGGAACTCAGAAGAGGAGGGTTAGACGTGACCTCTAGCCGACACTACCTCAGCTGGTCCTTGGGATGTGACCTGAGGCGATCTCTCCCTTTTCTATCATGAGTTCTAGATTTCCCTTACCCTCGGTTGTCAGGATGCCGTAGCTATGGATCGGGCATTTTGCAACTCTCTAGAGAGTGGTGCTGATCAAGGCTCTGCAAGCAGGAAAAGCAAACACACACTTAGAATATGTATCAGTTCCCATGTTGATGAAGTGTTGGGCCTTGCAGGATGGAGCGAGTAAAATGCAGTTGACTTGCTGACATGTATCCATTTGACCTTTCGGAGGAATAGTGCCCTGTTGGTGGCTCCCCATAGGTCTTTTTTTCTTAGAAGTTGAACATGCAGCAGCCACAGTGGCTGCACTAGCTTTGCTAAGTGGAAGTTCCTGTTACTGGGTCCATGCATAGCCTACATATCTCCTGTTGTAAGTGTTCATTTATGTGCCTGGCGTGTCAGGTCCTGGGGGGCTGATGAGGAAGAACAGATAACATGAACTGGTCTAGTCGTTTTTCCAACCCGATTGTGCGAGGTCTCTTCAGTGATGGGTGCTTTCTGGTGGACACGTGTGCCATAAAGATCTTCGCTGTTTGTGCCCACTGCTGTGTATCCATGCACATGCTCTAGCCAAAGCCTTCTTATTTCTGATCTAGTTCTTTTTAAGCCATGGACTTGCCAACAAAATTACTGGCGCCTGCCCAGGAATCTACACAAATTCTCGCCTCCTGCTACTGCCCTGCATACAAAGCCAAGGACTAAGAACAACATTTGGATTTTTCTAAAGGGAAGATTTTCCTTTCTCTACTGCTTTTCAAGGCTATTTACAAATACGGTGTTAATGCAGCTACTTCAAGTCTCCGGTTGTACTCAGTCTCAAGCTGACTTGCCACCAATGAAGCTTGAGCTTTTTGTTCTTGTTTTAACTGTTTGTATGTGACCCCCATAAAGCTACAGATGTGATTTGGGACAGTGGTCCTGATGCAGCCATTGTCGGTGACGTGGGTTCAGGCTCTCTACTCATGATTACTAGTGTCCTCTGTTCCTGAACAAATTTGATCTTGGCTATACCAGTTGCATCTTTCCATGGATTGCTGCTGGGTCTTTCTGACAGTATGCCTAGGTGGGCCCAACGTGGCCCAGCTCATGTGGCAGTTTCAGTCATATGATCTCTTTGTGCCTCATGGTCAAGCGTGCCGTAACTTCCAGGGACCAGTGGCAGAGGGGAGCTGTTCCTCAGAATGCATGTCATTCTCTGGTGCAGATGACACAGCCTTACTCCAGAACTACTGCACCATGACTCTCCTGTTGGGGCTTACCATAAACGGAGCAGAAACAAAACTTCTCTAAGATGAGCCATACTAAGTGTTTGAGACTTAGTCAACCATACATTCTTTTTCTTTCAACTACTTAACCCTGCTTTTGTGGTGTGAAAACATCTCTATACAATATTCAATGAATGAGCATGGCTGTAGATTTATACATGTTTTTGTTCAAAAATGATGGCATATAAGTTCAGCCCATGGGCCATGGTTTTCTCATCCCTGCCATGAACTCCACAGTGGATCTTCTATCAAAATTGAAGGCCCGTAGGTTCTGCCGACTCCTGTAGCTCAGCAGTTGGTCGACTTGCATCACAGCCTGAACAAGTTGGAGACTCCTTTCCTCCCCTGGACCTGTTCACAGATGTCAGACTTCCTTGTCATGCGACATATGGGTCAGCAGAGTATTCCTTGATGTGGAATGTGTTGCTTCCAGAACTTAAGGAGGCCTACCAGGTGCTGTGCTTTATTTTTTATTGTAGGGAATCCAAGATGCAGTTCTTTGTCTTTCACTTTGGAGGAGAGAGTGACAAAGTGATGCTGGTAGGTCATGTGGATGACTAAGAATGAAAGGTTGGATTTAGCCTAGAGGCCATTGGTGACCTTTACTGAGTGGATGTCAGCTGCATTATCCCGGTTTGCGATACCAGCATCATCTTTGATTTCTCTCTTTTCCTTTGGAAGGTCTCCACCTCCAACTCAATATCTAGTAAGCTTGTCCTTAATTGTACTTAAGAGCAGTGATTCATCACCTGTATTGGGGTAAACACCATTCTAGATGATGAACATACGGACATGAATAAGACATGAATCCTCTTCGAGAACAGCCAGTTGAGAATGGGTTGCAGGCATAACCACATTTCTTTATAATGACAATGATAATTTTAATAAGTAGAGTAATTTCTTCTGTTAACAAGACTTGTTCTGCTTTTTCTGCTGCTGCTACTGCTGTTACTGCTAATACTGTTATTACTGCAAGCATCCAGCATTATTGGAAGATATCCTCTGTGTCTGGCATATCTCAAGTAACCTTTACAACTCTGTAAGGTGGCCCCATTTTATGGATGAAAATGAAGCAGAGTCAGGTGAGGAAACTCTTTAAAAATCACATGGCTACTAAATGTTGGACGTCCTATTCAAAATAGAACCACCTAATTTTGAATTTAGTGTTTGTCATAACTAGAACTGCAGGATGACACTGTGTACCTCTCAAGACCTGCGTCCCTACTAATTTATTCCCTCACTTGAAGTGACCTTCTCCCTGTTGCTTCCCCTTGTGCCTTCCTACTGGGAAAGCTTTTCTAAGAAATCACTTGCATGTGAAGTCATGTCTCGGGCCATTGGAGGAACCTAAGACATATCATCTTCCATGCTGCTAAAGAATCGCGAAGGTGCCTTGCGTACGTGTCTGACTGATTGATGAGTGTTTGAAATAGTCGTGCCGACAGATAAAGTGTGGCAGGACATGGATATATTGAGATGCATTTTGAGCTATGTATTATCATCGTGTTTATTGGGAACATACCATGTTCTCAGTTGTGACTTCCTAAGGGGCCATGTCAGTGAATCTCAGATGAGCCTGCCTCAACTCATCACTGCAGTCCTAATAAAATGTTACTCAAATGCAAAGTAAGAGGGAACTTGGGCGTGATGGTGTAACATGATAATAGCTTCTGCTTATAAACTCCTGAGATATGCTTCTGTCTTAACTGCTTTTGTATGGGAAATCTTCCCCAGAGCAGAATGAGAAATGCACTCTTACAGACAGAGCAGGTGAACACGGAGAAGTAAAACTACCTGCCCGAGATGTCTCAGGCACTCAGGCACCACTACTGCAGAGATGCCAGGATTCGGAGTTGTCATGGTACCATTAATGGTAGTGCTCACACTTTCCTTCCCTGTCTTGTCCACCCATGTGTCATGGCACCACTGCGATGGGAAGGACTGCATGGCCTTTTTAGACCTTCCTGAAGGGTCAGAATGATGCAGGGGAGTGATTGAAGAGATGTACAACTATTCATTCTAGTTGAATAGAATGAATAGTTGTGTGTCTCCTCTGTCTTTTCCATAGTCTAAGGGAAAAGCATCCCACATCTTAATGGGGAAGGGGATTTTTTCAACACACCCAATCTCAGCTTGAGCTGCCATAACAAAACCCCATAGACGGGGTGTCTTAGACCATGGAAATTTATGTCTTATGGTTATGGAGCCTCTGAGCTCAAGGTGATTTGGTTCCTGATGAGATCTCGTCCAGGCTTGTGCTATTGCAGTGTGCTCACAAGAGTGTTCCTTGATTCAAGCTGGTGGAGGGCGAGGGATATCTCTCTGGTGACTCTTCTTCCAAGGACAGTACTCCTATCATGAGGACCTTCCCTCATGAAGTCCTCTCACCTAATTATCTCCCAAGCTCCTCTCTGAAGTCCCGTTGGGAATTAGAGCTTCCACCTGTGAATTTAGGGATAACACAGATATTTAGTCCATGTCACACCTCATTCAGTTGACTTTCCCATATTTATGTCCTCTGTCTCTGAGAGAGAGAGAGACCTAATTGAAAACTTCTTAGTGCAAATTTCCATCTCCATTTAAGCAACTCACAATTGATTTGTGTGGTTTGAACTTACTTTCCAATCCATCACCCTCCTGGCCCATCCCTCTAGGCCTTGGGCTCTCTTGCTTAACTTATTATGGAGATCCCTTGACTCTATTGATGTGGTGACCCCCAATTCCCGTGTCTCTATGATCCCCACTTCCAGCGACTTGAGAGGCCCATCCAATGACCATATGAACCTTACCTCTGCTGACCTACAGCCCTGGCCATCTCTAGTCCTGTGACCCACAGTGGGCCCAGAGTCCCTCGATTTTGCTGTCCAAATGATTCTCATTCCTACTGGCTCCATTCACCCTACTCCACTGTTCCTACACTCTCTCCTGTGTGACCCCATCCCACTGACCCTTTCACCCTGCCCTCATCTTGATGGCACTACACTCTCCACTACTATCAAGAAAGCCACATTCACACATAGGCATGGTCTGTCAGTCCCAACTTGTTTTTTGCCATTTGAGGTGGGGGAGTTCTGGATACAACTTCTGAATTTCACTTAATAATCATTCTGCTTAAATGCCTGAGGAATTTATCAAAATTTTTTATTGATACACAAGTTTTGCTGGAAATTCAAAGTTAATATATGATGTACAATACGTCTTAGTTAAAAGTTTTAATAGATCCATTAAAGAAATATGAAAGGCATTCAGCAAATGTCAGCTTTGCACAGTTATCAAGGATGCAGTGATATCAGAGACAGGTGCTGTATTATGCATGGGTTCTGTTTTTATCACCAGTACAACTTCGTCCTATTAGTAGGTCCTTCCAACTCTCACTGAGACTATTTGTCAGGGAACAAAAGGCAAACTCTACGTTCAAGAACATCTAATTCCCTTCTAAGTTGTCTGTTCAGGATTTCTTTGGCCATCATGGTCATTTGGCCTGAAACTGAGAGTATGTTAGAGACCCTTGGAGCACAAAGATAGCAGAGTCAGCACTCCTAATTCTCAGCTCTGAGGATTCAAGTCCTTTGACTGCTGTTCTTTGGACTGTCTGTTTTTGCTGGTGGTAGAGGGGTAGAGAGTGTACCCTTGAATGAGAGCCAGTGGATGCCCTTATGTCGGGCATGGAGACATTTTCTTCTTTGCATCAGGATTCCTTCAGGTCACCAGCATTGCGAACCTAGCATAAGTCACGGTTTCAGAAGCTATAGGTTTGCTGAATGGAGGTTTCTTTTCCCTCTCAGGTGCTTGGTTGTCTTCAGTAGGTTCTTCCTTTTTATTTCTGATCATGACTCTAAAGCTCAAAGAGTGAAAAGTCACAAGGGTGCCTGACTTGGCGATAAGCATTTTATTATATTTTTATACATAAAAAGCATTTCTTACTGACATATCACCGCACAAAACTATATATTTTTTGATATTTTAATCTCTAAGGAATAGTTTTATGTTATTTTTTAATTTTTAAAATTATTTTTATTTTTTCCATTATACTTGGTTTACATACAGTGTTCTGTCTATTTCTACCATATGGCAGAGTGACCCAGTCTCTCTCTCTCATATATATATGTGTGTGTATATATGTGTGTATATATATATATATATATGCATTCTTTTTCTCACATTATCCTCCATCATTTTCCATCATGACTGTCAAGATATAGTTGCTTGTCCTATACAGTGGGATCTATTCTTTATCCACTCCAAATGCAACAGTTTACATCTATTAACCCACAGACTCCCTGTCCATCCCATGCCCTACCCCAACCCTTTGGAAACCACAAGTCTGTTCTCCAAGTCTATGAGTTTCTTTTCTGTAGAAAGGTTTATTTGTGCCATATATTCTATTCCAGATATAAGTGATATCATATGGTTTTTTTCTTTCTCTTCTGACTTACTTCACTTAGTATGAGAGTCTCTAATTCCATCCACGTTGCTGCAAATGTCATTATTTTTTTCTTTTTATGGCTGAGTAGTATTCCATTGTGTATATGTACCACATCCTCTTAATACATTCATACGGCATGGACATTTAAGTTGTTTCCATGTCTTGGCTGTTGTTAATACTGGTGCAGTGAACATATGGATGCATGTGTCTTTTTCAAGGATAAGTTTTGTCCAGATATATGCCCAAGAGTGGGATTGCTGGGTCATTTGGTAGTTCTATATTTAGCTTTTGAGGTACCTTCCTACTGTTTTCCATAGTGGTTGTACCAATTTACATTCCCACCAATAGCATAGGAGGGATCCCCTTTCTCCATACCCTCTCCATCATTTGTTATTTGTGGACTTGTTAATGATGGCCCTTCTGACAGGTGTGAGGTGGTATCTCATGGTAGTTTTGATTTGCATTTCTCTAATAATCAGTGATGTTGAGCATTTTTTCATGTTCTTGTTGGCCATCTTTACATCTTCCTTGGAGAAATGTCTATTTGGGTGTTTTGCCTTTGACAAGATTAAGCCCTTGTCAGTTACATGATTTGAAATTATTTTCTTCCATTCCATATGTTGTCTTTTTTTATGGTTTCCTTTGCTGTTCAAAAGCTTGTCAGTTTAATTAGGTCCCATTGGTTTATGTTTACTTTTATTTCTGTTTATTTGGGAGACTGACCTGAGAAAACATCTCCGTGGTTGATGTCAGAGAATGTTTTGCCTATGTTATTTTTTAGGAGTGTTATGGTGTCTTGTCTTGTGTTTAAGTCTTTAAGCCATTTCGAGTTTGTTTTTGTATGTGGTATGGGCGTGTGTTCAAGTTTCATTGATTTACATGCAGCTGTCCATGTTTCCCAGCAATGCTTGCTAAAAAGACTGTCTTTTTCCCATTTTATGTTCTTGCCTCCTTTGTCAAAGGTTGATTGACCATAGGTGTCTGGGTTTATTTCTGGGTTCTCTATTCTGTGCCATGGGTCTATATGTCTGTTTTGGTACCAGTACCACACTCTCTTAATGACTGTGGCTTTGTAATATTGCCTGAATTCTGGGAGAGTTATGCCTCCTGCTTGGTTTTTGTTCCTCAGAATTGTTTTGGCAATTCTGGGTCTTTTGTGGTTCCATATAAATTTTTGGATTGTTTGTTCTAGTTCTGTGAAAAATGTCGTGGGTAATTTGATAGGGACTGCATTGAATATGTAGATTGCTTTGGGTAATATGGCCATTTTTATAATATTAATTTTTCCAATCCAGGAGCATGGAATATCTTTCCATTTCTTTACATCTTCTTTAATTTCCTTGATGAATGTTTTCTAGTTCTCGGCATATAAGTCCTTTACTTCCTTGGTCAGGTTTATTCCCAGATATTTGATTTTTTGGGGTGCAATTTTAAAGGGTATTGTATTTTTGTATTCCTTTTCTACTATTTCATTGTTAGTATACAGTGTTAGTATATGACTGGTTTCTGAACGTTAATCTTATATCCTGCACTTTGCTGAATTTGTTGATCAGTTCAAGTAGTTCTTAGGTCGAGTCCTTAGGGTCTTCTATGTTTAGTATCATGTCATCTGCATACAGTGACAGTTTTATCTCTTCTCTTCCTATTTGGATGCCTTTAATTTCTTTTGTTTGTCTGATTGCTGTAGCTAGGACTTCTAGTACTATGTTGAATAACAGTGGTGAGAGTGGACATTCTGGTCTTGTTCCAGATTTTAGTGGGAAGGCTTTCAGCTTTTCTCCATTGAGTACTATATTTGCTGTGGGTTTGTCATAAATGGCTTTGATTATGTTAAGGGATGCTCCCTCTATGCCCACTTAGGTAATAGATTTGATCATGAGAGGATGTTGTAGTTTATCAAATGCTTTTTCTGCATCTATTGAGATGATTATGTGGTTTTTGACTTTTGTTACTATGGTGTGTGACGTTGATTGATCTGCATATATTGAACCATCCTTGTGCACCTGGGATGAATCCCACTTGGTCGTGGTGTATGATCTTTTTTATATGTTGTTGGATTCAGTTGGCTAAAATATTGTTGAGAATTTTTGTGTCTATATTCATCAAAGATACTGGCCTATAGTTTTCTTTTTTGGTAATATCTTTGATCTTGGTATTAGGGTGATGGTGTCATTGCTAGAATGACTTTGGGAGTGTTCCATTTTCTTCAACCTTTTGGAAAAGTTTAAGAAAGAGGGGTATAAGTTCTTCTTCATATAGTTGTTAGAATTCCCCTATAGAGACATCTGGTCCTGGACTTTTGTTTGTAGGGAGTGTTTTTTATTACATATTGAATTTCATTTCTAGTGATTGGTCTGTTCAGTTGGTCTGTTTCCTTTTGATTCGGCTTTCGTGGGTTGTATGTCTCTAGAAATTTGTCCAGTTCTTCTAGGTTGTCCAATTTGTTGGCATATAATTGTCAATAGTATTCTCTCATGGTTTTTTGTATTTCTGCTGTATCCATTGAGATTTCTCCTTTTTCAGTTGTTGTTATGTTTATTTGGGCTTTTTCTTTCCTCTTCTTGGTGAATCTGGCCAGAGGTTTGTCAGTTTTGTTTACCTTTTTAAAGAACCAGCTCTTGGTTTTATTGATTTTTTATATTGTTTTTTGAATCTCTATTTTATTGATTTTTCTGATCTTTATGATTTTTCTTCCTTCTGCTGACTTTAGGTTTTGTTTGTTCTTCTTTTTCTAGTTTATTCAGGTGGTGGGTTAAGTTGTCGATTTGAGATTTTTCTTCTTTTGAGGAAGGGCTCTGTCACTATGAATTTCCCTCTAAGTTCTGCTTTTCCAGCATCCCACAGATTTTGAATGGTTGTGTGTCATTATTGTTTGTCTCGAGGTATTTTAAAATTTCCTTTTTGATTTCCTCTTTGACCTATTGGCTTTTTGGTAGCATGTTGTATAGTCTCCATGTAGTAAGGTTTTTCTCCTTTCTTTTCCTGTGTTTGATTTTTAGTTTTATGCCTTTGTGATCAAAGATATTTGAAATAATTTCTATATTCTTAAATTTGCTGAAGTTAGTTTTGTGCCCCAGTATGTGGTCTATCCTTGAGAATGTTCCATGTGCACCTGAAAAGAATGTATATTCTGATTTTTTTTTTTTTGGATGTAATGCCCTGAAAATGTCAACTAAGTCTAACTTTTCTATTATGTCCTTTAGGATCTCTGTTGCCTTATTGATTTTCTGTCTAGAGGACCTGTCTGTTGATGTGAGTGGGGTGTTAAAGTCTCCTACTATTATTGTATTCCCATCAATTTCTCCTTTTATGTCTGTTAGTGTTTGTTGTATGTATTTGGTTGCTCCTATATTAGGGACATGTATATTGACAATTTAATACCCTTTTTTTAATGGACCCTTTTAATGGGCTTTGTTTTAAAGTCTATTTTGTCTGATATGAGTATTGCAACTCCTGCTTTCCTGTCTTGTCCATTGGCATGAAATATCTTTTCCTATCCCCTTGCTTTTGATTTATATGTCCTTTGCTTTAAGGTGCCCTCTTGTAGACAGCATATTTTAGGCTCTTGCTTTTTTATCCAATCTGCCACTCTGTGTCCTTTGATTGGAACATTCTGTGCATTGACGTTTAAGGTAATTATAGATAAATATATATTTATTGCCATTTTAAACCTTGTTTTCTAGATGATTCTATGTTTCTCTTTTGTTTTTTTCTTTCTTTGGTCAGCCGATTTACTTTTATTTTATGCTTCTGTCATTTTCTTTTTGTTTTTGTGAATGTAATGTTTTATTTTGATTTGTGGTTGCCCTGTTTTTCGAGTGTGTTAACCTCTTGCTACATCTGCTTGTTTTAGCCTGATAGTCATATAATCTCAAGCACTAAAAAAAAAGTTTAGATTTTTTTATTTTCCTTCCCCACATTTTATGATTTTGAAGTTCTTTTTAAAATCTTGATGTTTGTCCTTTTGCTGTTCCTTATGTTTATCATCATTTTTAGTAAGTTTTTCTTTTTTTCACTTTTAGATTTGTATACTGGCTTATTTTAGTAATTGGGTTCCAGTTGTGATTACCTCCATCCTATCTCTTCTTCTTTTTTTTTTTTTTAATTTGGAGAAACGCTTTTAGTATTTCTTTTAGAATAGGTTTAGTATTGCATACTCTTTCAGTTTTTGTTTGTTGGAGAAATTCTTCATTTCTTCTTCTATTTTAAATGATATTCTTGCTGAGAAGAGTATTCTAGGCTGCAGATTTTTCCCTTTTAGGACTTTGAATATATCTTGCCATTTTCTTTTGGCCTGTAGTGTTTCTGTAGAGAAATCAGCTGATAGCCTTGGGTGGGGGGGTTCCCTAATAAATGATGCTCTGTTTTTTCTTTTGCTGCCTTTAGAATCCTCTCTTTATCTTTAACTTTTGCCACTTTCATTATAATATGTCTTGGTGTGAGCCTGTTTGGGTTCAACTTGTTTGGGGCCTTTGTACTTTCTGTATCTTGATATCTGTTTTCCTTTAAATTTGGAAAGTTTTCAGACATAATTTCTTATATATTGAAATGTGTAATATATATTTCTTATTGAAATATATTTTCAATTCCCTTTTCTTTTTCTTCTCCTTTTGGAATCCTATTATGCATAGATTGGCTCGCTTTTTGTTATCCCATAGATTTCTTATATTGCTTTCATGTTTTCTTCATTTGGTTTTCTGTCTGCTGTCCTGATTGGGTGATTTCCATTATTCTATCTTCCAAGTCACTGATTTGTTCCTCTGCATTATTCATTCTGCACTTTGGTGACTTTAATTCAGTTTGCATCTCTCCAAATGAATTTTGTAATTTTTCTTGGCTCCTCATATTTTCTAGTTCCTTTCTAAAGTAATTTGCATTACTATTTATATCAGCTCTTAATTCCTTCATATTAACCCTTTATTTCTTCAGTATTTTCACTGTCTCTCTTTTGAGCTCCATGTCTATTAGACTGCAGAGGTCTGTTTCATTGTTTGCTGCTTCAGGTGAATTGTCCTATTCTTTAAACTGAGAGTGGTTTCTGAACTTCTGCATTTCATTTATATTTTTCTCTTTCTATAAGTTTAGGGAAACCAACTTCTATAGTCTTGAGGACTATTTTTATGCAAGAGTGCCCATTTGTATTTTGTTGGGGGTTACTATTTATTTTTGGCATGGGAGTTTGGATATTTGCTGTCTCTTCAGACAGTATATCCCCTTGATAGGGTGCTGAGTGTGTTTCTGGGGAGAAGGAGGCAATTGGCAGGGATAGAAATGAGTGCCTGGTTGCTGGGCTCTTGACAGTAGCAAGGACTTGCAGGAAGGTAGTTCAGGCTAGTCCTAGTTGCAGGGCTCTGGGAAGTGGTAATGAGCCTCAGACAGATTTAGGTGGTGCCTGGAGCATTTGGCAGAGGCAGCAGCAGGGTGTGTGTGTTTTCCCAGGGGAGTGAGAGCAACAACACTGGTGCTTGGCCACAATGCCCTCCTCTGTGGTGCCCTCTGAGGTGACTGGGGCTGCAAGTTATGCCTGTTCATGGACCCCTATGGTGGTGAGCCACATCCACCTCTGGAGTCAGAGATGAATGTGGTGGTTTGTCCCCACCACCTTTAGACCACACGAGAAGCACCCTTTCCTGCTTAACCAACACAGTAGTTGCTGCACAGGTTACTCCTAGCTGCAGAGTCCTCCAGAGCCTGCGTCTCAGAACCCAGCCCCTGTCCAAGCATCTCAGGCTGTGGTGTCTTGGGCAGTGGTGCAGATGATCTGTACAGCTCTCACTATGCTTTGTCCTCCTCAGTCCAGCTGCTGTGCTTTTCTTGGAGATTTTGAGGGTTCTCCATCTCGGCTGATCTCCCCATCAGTTAGGTCACTTCCCAGGGTGTGGGTTCCTTTTCTCTTTAATAGCTCCCTCTCAGCAGTGCTAGTCCCTTCCTAATTCCTTTTCTCTCTCTCTCTTTTTCTTTAGTTCTACCCAGTTATGTGGAGGGTTTCTTGCCCTTTTTTGGAGGCTTAAGTTATTCTGCCAGTGTTCAGTAGATGTTTTGTGTGAATCATTCTACATGTAGTTTTTTTGTTTGTTTGTTTGTTTGTTTTTATGTGTTTCTGGGAGAAGACGTCTTACTCCTCTGCCATCTTGATCCTTCTCCTGGTCTCCTTTTAATAGAGTTTGAAATCAAGGGAGACACAGAGATTCCAATCTGTGTGTACAAGCATAATACAAATGGCTTCAGAGTATTTTACAAAGTCAGAGTCATGGGAATGCATTGTTTACTTCAGCTTTCAGGACCTTAGTTTTTAATAATTTCCTCTCAGGAAAGAAAATGTTCTGGTCCTTAGAGAGTTTAGGTCTGTATCTTTGAGACTAATGGTTGGCAAACATTTCAGATGGGAAAATTTTCTGCTTGTTTAGAAATAAAAATCCAGTGAGAAATGCCAAGTGGGATTTGGATTTCCTCATTGCAGATTTCACTGTCCTGTATTCATTCCTTGACCCACTTGCCAGCCACTCCACTGCTCTGTCCTTAGCTCAGCTCAGCCAGCAGGTGAGAGTGGGAGTTGTGTCAAGGAGGCTGCATCCCTTTAGGAGCTTCTCCAGGGCTTATAAAGAACTTCCTTTTCCTTTTCAGCATTTCTTTCCTTGTTTCTGTTTTTCTTCCTTTGTTTTTTTCTTCCTCCCTCCCTCTCTCCCTCCCTTTCTTCCTTCCTCCCTCTCTGCCTGTCACTCTTTCTTCTTTTTGCATAGGGCTTATCTTTAACTCTCCTTATGTAAAACTCAATATAGAAATTCTGCTTCAAGATGCTTGCAGTTATCAGATTCTATACAGTAGGAAAAAGTAGGATTTTTTACTCTAAAATCTCTAGGATGATAATCTCCCACATTGGCCTTATCATCCAACAATTGGACTCTGCCAGATAACCTCTGCCCTTTGCTGACTGTGTTCTCATCCCTTTATACTTTGTACTTTCCCCATTACCACAGGCATAAAGCTACAGAAAATCTTTTTTTTTTTTTAAATTTTGAAGTCCCTGTATCTGGAAAGTGCGATGAATATGACATCTTTTTGAGGACTTTTGTTACTCTAAGACCCCATGCCTTGCTCTATCATCTTTGTCACAACTCATATGGAAGATAAAGGGTTTGTCCAATTTATAATCTTTGCTTCTTTTTGAACTGAAGATAGGAAGAAAAAAAAACCTATTGTTTTTGCAACTTTACCTACTCCCAACCTCAAATGAGCATGCCTCAATTTTTCTTGCTAGTCATTTCTGTGGGTACCAATACTAATACATACTGTGTCTTTTGTACTTAATTCACACTTTGTTTTTCCTGGTTTTAAAGTGTTCATGTTTGGGTATATGAGTGAAAATATGTATATATTTGTATATGTGACAGTATGTACATAGGATATATATTTATTGATTTGTCCAACAGATATTTGTTAATTCAAGTAATGGGGAAAAATGATGATATTTATCTTCAAAGAATTTGTAAACTAGAAAAAACCAGAATGACTTAAAGTAAGTATATATTGTATGATAGAAAAGATATATTAATAGCTATAGGGGTGAAAGCTTGGGTGAAGACATTAGGGGAGAATACTGGAGGATGACTCAGTTTATCTGGTCGATAAAAAGCAGGAAGCAAAGTTCTGCAGAGGAAAGCGTACAGGCAAAGGCACAGGTTCACATATCTTTAGGTGTAGGGCCTCTAGGGTTAAGAGTTGGGAGTGTGGAGTGTAAGCAATGGTCTTGCACATGTCTGTAGTCAGGCAGAGACTCTAGGATCTGGTTATGCATTGGATTTAAGTCCATAAACAGGGGAGGTCACTTAATTGCTTCAATGGGGAGTTGAAAATGACACAGTGCTTTCTAAAGGTTATTATTTGAAGGAGCAATATAACAGGCAGAGAGCTCATAGATTATAAGAAGTAGAAACTATAGCATCAGAAAATAGGTTGGCAATCCCAGAGATAGAGAGGAAGAGAGAGATTTGAGATCTCTTGAGATTAAATACAGTAACTATTTAAATTGTCCAGGTGATGGAAAGGAAAAGAAAGAAGAGAAAATGGCTCACATTTTCAGTCTGAGAGACTGTCTTAGTAGTTCTATCAATGTAAGGCAAAGAGGAGTATTTCTGTGGAAAATAAGTTATGAGAAAAAAGCAGAGAAGTGTAATAGTTTCAAGTATGGTTGTCTTAAATTGGAAGTTAATTAAGAAAATGTATGTGAAGTGTTTGGTCCATATATGTGCACTTAGTAATACATATTTATTATTATTCTAGATAATTAAAATATAATTTACCAAATAACTATTTTGAAAAATTATTTCATTTAACCCCTGTAGTAAAGGAGGAAAATAGATACTAATATTTCAGATGCAGAAACTAAAGCTTATGTGGCTTAAATGACTTGCTCAAGATGATCTATTTATTATTTCACAGAGCTCAGATTCAAACCAAGTGCTCTGTCCGCACGACTTATTCCCTCACTGTCAACAT
This sequence comes from Phacochoerus africanus, assembly GCF_016906955.1. NCBI lineage: Eukaryota > Metazoa > Chordata > Mammalia > Artiodactyla > Suidae > Phacochoerus > Phacochoerus africanus. The sequence goes on along the minus strand of NC_062554.1, from coordinate 2,757,434 downwards.
CATCATTATTCTCATTTTATCATTATCATTTTTTTAATTACATGTAAAACAGAAATGTCAGTGAGGTCCAGTAGGAAGCTTGATATGTGAATCAGAACTTTGATTGGTTGCTTATAGGGATTTAGGAGCCATCAACAGTTAAAAGATAGTTGAAGTCAGAGGAGTAGGTGAGGTAATGCGGAGAGAGTGTGTAGGCTCAAAAGGTGAAGAAAAGAGGGAAATACCAATATTAAATCATGGGCCAAAGGAAAAGTACGCTAAGGGGAAAGGCAAGGAGATGTCAGGGTTCCCGTCATGGCCTAGTGGTTAACGAATCCGACTAGAAACCATGAGGTTGTGGGTTCAATCCCTGGCCTTGCTCAGTAGGTTGAGGATCTGGCATTGCCGTGAGCTGTGGTGTAGGTTGCAGACGTGGCTTGGATCTGGCATTGCTGTGTCTCTGGCATAGGCTGGTGACTACAGCTCCAAATAGAACCCTAGCCTGGGAACCTCCATATGCCATGGGTGCAGCCCTAGCAAAGACAAAAAGACAAAAAAAAAAAAAGAAAGAAAGAAAAGAAAAGGAGATGTCTTCAGGAGAAAAAAAGGTCTAGGAGCAGGCAAGGAGAATACGGCATAAAGAGTATCTTAGTTGTAAATATGACTAAGTGATCAAACAGGATAACCAAAAGCAAAATCAATATAGTTGGCTTGAAAAGTCACTTTTAATTGTACAAAGTAGTTTTGTTGGAGAGATTAAAAACTTTTTTTTTCCCAAGAAGCTTAGAAGAGTAAGAGGATAAATATATTTATTCCTTTGTTAGAAGGAAAAAGCACAGGAGATAGGGAAGGTAAAAGAAAAAAAAAAAAAAGGTTATATAACCATTGGAAATATAGCCAGAGAAGAAATACTTGAAGTTAAAGGCACAAGGGAATACCCTTATTATAGCTAAGAAAACCTTCCCCGAGAGGAAAGGATGTATTCTTACAGGTTTGTAGGGATATGTGTCTGGAGTGGGGAGAAGCTGGATCAATTTATGCTGAGGTCCTTAATTTCTCTGTGATACAATAAGAAAGAAAATCCTGAGTGATGAGGTTGAACTGAGTTGGATTAGGGCAGGGGAACTTGAGAAGAATAATATTCCCTTAGCTACAGTGGGAGCATTGGAAGGACACAAGAAAAAAGTAAAGAAAAGAGACTGAGATTTGTAGAAGCACCAGCTGTAGTAAGAAACTTTGGTATTTTTTGTGCTTTTCCTCCAACTTAACCTAATGGCTGCAGTATATATGCAATAAAATCAAACTAATAAATGACTTCAGGTTGAATAAATTATATTTAGATTTAACAGAACCAAACGGAGAAGAGTGTCAAGGAGGAAGAGTGCCAAATAGTGCCCAAAACAAACAAGAATGCACCTGAAACAGGGTCATATTAGATGAGTAGCAAATTATGGGAGATTTTGTAATGGTAGTTTCAGTAGAGTCATAGGAGTAGGAGGTATACGGAAAATGATTAAAACAGAAAAAATAGATGGGAACTCTTAGTCAAGAATATGTTTGGCAATGAAAGAAAAGAGTGATTGGAACGTTTGGCAGCAAAATGAAAAAACAACAACAACTAGGCAGTGGCTAGAAAGGATAGTGGGACCAAGGAAAGACTGGTGTGTGTGTGTGTGTGTGTGTGTGTGTGTGAGAGAGAGAGAGAGAGAGAGAGAGAGAGAGAGAGAGAGAGAGAGAGAGAATATAAAGGATATTTTAACACATTTGGGTATAATAAATGAAGTCAAAAACAAAATCAAACATAAAAGAAATTTACCTTGTACTGACATCTCCAAAAAAAACCCAAAAAGACAAAAAGAAGCTTCCTGCCTTTGTTATCAATTCTTTCAAAGTGATGCTGATTTCCTGAAGAATTTGATTTAAGAATATGACACTTGTTGATTACCTGTTGAATAAATAAAGCATCAGATATGTAGTCAGATGCCTATTTTCTTCATGGCTAATGGATTTAGTTTTTTCTTGTCCCAAGACCAAAAAAGAATTCTTTGTACTTTCTCTTATGTTATTTTTGTCACTGTGTGTATTCTCTTTATCAGATTTTTGCATTAGGTATTGTAAATTCCATGAAAATATATAGCTTAGTTGGATATTTGTTGGTTATCTTTTTCAACATCTCTTTTTCTTTTTCTTTCTTTCTTTCTTTCTTTTTTTTTTTTTTGTCTTTCTGCCATTTCTTGGGCCGCTCCTGCGGCATATGGAGGTTCCCAGGCTAGGGGTCTAATCGGAGCTGTAGCCATCAGCCTATGCCAGAGCCCCAGCAACATGGGATCTGAGCCGCGTCTGCAACCTACACCACAGCTCACGGCAACGCCGGATCCTTAACCCACTGAGCAAGGGCAGGGACTGAACCCGCAACCTTACGACAGTTTCTAGTCGGATTTGTTAACCACTGAGCCACGATGGGAACTCCAACATCTCTTTTTCTTTGCACAGAATTTCCTGGATTTTTTTTTTTTTTGTGGATTCATATTTCTGTGGGGAATATGACTCTGTTCCACATCATTTGTTACCTCAATACCTTTGGTAAGAATGCTGTTGCAGAGAAACTTTATTATGATGGTTCAATGAGAGCAGGAAATTTTACAGCTCTCTGGTTGCTAGGATGAGGTTGACAATGAAGGCTCTATGGAAGGCTAAAAAGAAACATCTTGAATGTTTGGATTGAACCTCACCTGAAGCCTGCCTTACTATGGATTTTAGGTAATTTAGATCTATAAATTGCCATTGTTTTATAATCATTAGTGCAGTGTTAGCAGTAGCATGCTCTACCATCCAGCATAAAAGGTCCTCAATGCAGTGGCTGGGCTTCTGTGTCTCTCAGAAAGTCTTCTACGTTGCAAATGCAATCCAGGAATCTGAAAGTTAAAGCTAAATCATGGTAACTGAAGAGTCACCAGGGGCACCAGACTCAAACTGACCTTTGATGTATGTTGGCCCTGCTGGCACTCAATTAGTGTGTTAATTATGATCAACAGATACAGCTGTGACTTCCTGGCCAAAGAAGGCAGCTTAGCCATATTGCCTATCTCAGGTCCCATACCTCTTCTCTTAGTTGAGGTCTCTGAAAGCAGAGCCTAAGAAAAGAGCTGGGATGCAGGTTGTTTATTTAAAAAGCGATTCCAGGAAATGCAGAAAGGAAGCAGTAAGAGTGAGACAGGAAACAGTTAAATACAAATAAACAGTAGATTACTGAAGTTGTTTCTTTCGACCACGCATTCTCAGTGGGGGCCATATAGACCTCAAGGTTCTTGGAAAAAGAAAGAAATCTTAGATATTGCCATGGTTTGTGGCCCTTCAAAGGGAAGTACATAAATAAATATACAGTTTATCTATGCTATTAAACTTTCATGAGGGATGGTGATGAGGAAAAACCCTGCAAAGGCTCTTTAGCAGAAATAATAAGAGCAGCAGTGGTGGCGATAGTCCTAGCAGGTAAACATGACCTGGACGATGGGGGCCTCAGTCCACAGCTCAAGGCCTAAGAAGCATGCAGACTGCCTCCCAGAAATGTCTGGTGCTGGTATTCACTAACCCTCACTGCCCATTAGTTAAAGGTTGCCTCTGGGACACTAATTTACCCAGAATGCAGGAAGACAGACAGCGAGTCTTTGAGGCCGAATGTCTGTGGGGCAGGAGGAGTCAGAACTGTCCAACACAGCTGAAGCGGAAGTCAGAGGAGAGGGAGAGTGTGTGATGGGGCTGTGGAATCCGCTAAATATCCAATTCAGAAATTCAAGTTCTTGCTTGGCCCTGGCTCCTTTCATTGGAACAAGGCCCTGGGCACTAAAATTGCATTCTATTACATTTCTGAATTTCACATCTTTTATCAAACTACTTTTCCTCTTTGTCATGTGAAATATTTGTAGGAGGATTGGGATTAAAGACATAACTTTCTTTTTCTTCCTTTACCCAATTTGGATTGCTACTTAAGAAGCCTCTTTATAAAAACACAGTGGAAAAAAGAAAGAACTAACAATTCCTCAGCTTGATCTCCCAAACCGTATTTGAACCTCTTACTCTATTGTGGTCAAATTTGACATTGACCTCTATTTTTTCTTTTGAAATATGAAAGCAAAAGTGGTTTTTACTGATTAAACAAGTTCACCTCATTATTAGACTTCTGATCCATATCAGTACAAAATGTTTCTTGAGAAGGGAAAATGAAATTGAACCAAAGATAATTCCCCTAATATATCTTCATAGTAATTTAGCAATATGTAAGTTATGTTGACATCAGAATTAATCAAGACGCTGTATGGACTGTGATATTCAGCCTACCAAGTGGATCAAGCAAGGAAAACGTGTGTTAAAACTTGTATAAATTGGTGGAAACAAAAGTCTGCATCCTAGTGCTAATTGGTACCTGGTAGGAAGCAGTTGAAAGCAAACAGTCCAAAAGGTGCACTCATTGGCATTGCGCTTATTTAGAAAGCTTGTGAAAGCAAACACTGGGGATGCATCGACTCTCTTTCTGATGACAGGCAAACAGGAGTAAACATCAATGGGAGAAGGAAACCAGACTTTTGTGGCTGAATTTGTCTTGCTGGGACTTTCACAGGATCCAGAGATCCAGATTTTGCTCTTCTGTGTTTTCCTGATCATTTACCTTCTCTCTATTTTTGGAAATCTGCTCATAATAATCCTTATCCAAACTGACTCTCGACTTCACACTCCCATGTACTTTTTCCTCACAAACTTGTCCTTTGCTGACCTTTGTTTCTCTACAAGCATCGTGCCCCAGATGTTGGCCCACTTCCTTGTGAAAAAGAAGACCATTTCCTTTGCTGGCTGCTCCCTGCAGATAGTTGTCTTCCTCCTAGCAGGGTGTTCCGAGTGTGCGCTGCTGGCGGTGATGTCCTATGACCGCTACGTGGCCGTCTGCAAGCCCCTGCACTACGCCACCGTCATGACCCAGAGGGTTTGTGTCCAGCTGGCCGTAGTGTCCTGGATGAGCGGGGCATTTGCATGTTCAGTGGACAGTGCATTTACACTCTGTCTCCCCTACCAGGGACAGAATGTGATTAATCATTATTTTTGTGAACCTCCTGCACTTCTGAAGCTGGCCTCAGCAGACACCTACAGTGCCGAGATGGCTCTCTTTTCAATGGGTGTGGTTATTCTCCTAGCACCTGTCTCCCTCATCCTGGTCTCTTACTGGCATATTGTCTCCACTGTGGTTCGGATGCAGTCAGGGGAGGGGAGGCTCAAGGTCTTCTCCACCTGCGGCTCCCATCTCACTGTTGTGGTTCTCTACTATGGCTCTGGGATATTTGCCTACATGAGACCCAATTCCAGGGCCATGAATGAAAAGGACAAGGTCATCTCTGTGTTCTATTCAGTTATGACTTCCGTGTTGAACCCCATAATTTACAGCCTGAGGAATAAGGATGTGAAAGGGGCTCTGAGAAAGCTGGCTGGAAGATAGTCCACTCTCGCAGGCTGTCGCTTCTGACATTTTTAGGGAGTCCTGGGAGCAGTGTGATTAACCACAGGGCTCTACGGGCCTCGTCCTTTCCTTTGCTGCTCTCTTTGCCCAAGCTGATTCTCTTCTCTACCGATAAACATTAAATGCCCACTCTGTGCACCCCTACGCCCAGAACCTCACACTTTGAGGAAAACTTAGTGTCTTTCTTTAAAAAAAAAAAAACCTTGAAATCTTTAAGATAACACAAATACAGAGAGAACTCTTTAAAAAGTTAAATAAAGAAGGACTTTTTAATATAAAAGAAAAATACTGAGGGCATCAAAAGTGAGGGCAATAGCTTATTTGAAGATCAGGAACATTTTATGAAAGTCACTCTACTGAAATGAGATCAATTTATTGATAGGCTGTATGATTTAAGCAGGCAGCAATGGGGCAGAAAAAATGCCTAAAGAAGACTATTTCAGCAACAAGAGCATAGAGAAACAAGCTCATGCACGCTCTTGTCCCAAGACTAACTACTCGTACCATATTTTACAGGGTCTTATATGCCAGGTTAACGTATGGGCAGGATTGAGAATGACCTGATCATGCCCTCCCTTTAGGAACTTCCTTCTGAAAGATGGTGACTGAATGGAAAATTAATCTTGGTAAATTGATATGAGCACAGGACCACAATTCTTCAAATAATTTATTTACTAGATATTCTGAGAAGCTGTCAGATATATGATATTTCGTATCTGTAGAGAATTTTTCGTCTTGTATTTTAATTTCAAGCTTGAAGAAATCTTATGGATCATATTATGTAACTAATGCTTTAACCTTCTCTGTAATTTTCTTTATTAACTCACACTTACTGAGCCTTTGTATTAAAAATGTCTCAGAGGCCTACGGTCATTATATTTCAGCAACAGTGACTTTCTTCCTCTTCCTCAAAAATGTAAAGCACATTCAACATCCAGTCATTAGCATTTGCTGTTCCTCTTATCTGAAGTGTTCTGCTAATCAGCCTTGGTGCATTTGACTCATTCTCAACACTGACAACTCATTCTCAACAAAATCTATAGCTCTTCTGCGGCTTTCCCCAAACATCAATCCAAGACGATACCCTTTCGGTCACAATCTCCATTATTGTTTTTAAATTGTGTTTATAGGACTTCTGTATCTGAAATGATCTTGTTTATTCACTTGAAAACATCCTGATTAAAACCAACTTGAGAGCTGCAATTAAGATGGAGTGATCAAATTAATAAAGAATTAGCCAAGATCTATCATGGTAACCTGGCCATAAAGGTGTGTTTTAATTCTAAGAAAGAGAAAGATTTCAGCAATAAGGAGCACTTAGTAGTGACAAATGCAAAAGGGTGGTCAAGGAGGATGAGAACTGAAAGTGTAGACTGCTTGTCAAAGAAAGAGACCAGATAGGTGCCTCGAGACAGTGATTTTGTTATTGATTTTCTTAACCATGATCTAGTCACTTCTTATTGGGAATAAAAATTCTCATTTATAAAGTCAATATGGGATTGAATTATATGAAGTTTCAATTCCTTTCCAGTTCTAATATGATATGATTATTTAAGCCCCGAATGGTTCTTTAATAATTCAGAAACTTAAATAAGTCCTATTGAATTATCATTCAGTCATTCATTTAGCAGGTGAGTCTGGTGAAAAGCTTTTCACTTGAAATAGAGTAGGGGATGGAGATGACCCTGGTTTTAATAAGCTAAAAAATGAGCGAATCTTCAGTAACCGGTTTTCATCACCTCTGGGAGGAGAGAGAGTATGCTCTGTCCCAAAGGGAGGTAGCACTCTCCTGTTACCTTATGGTCTCTTTCTGCAGTTCTTCCCGAGGGAAATGCTTCCTTAGCAGAGTAAAATTGCCCTTGAAATGATGGCCCAAGGAAAAAAAATTTCATTGATTTCCTAAACATACTTCTAAGCATCCTTTACCTAGTAAATTATCTGTAAAGCCCAAGCCGTCATACAGTCATCTGTGGGCTTGCTCACGTTCTGTTTCCACATTCCTGACTAAATTGACAGCAACTGGCCAGCATCTTGTCCAGATACAAGAGTCTTATGGGATCTAAGTAATGCTACCTCCAGTGGCCCTATTTCCGGTGTATGGTGACTGAGCAGTGTTTCTGTAACTTTCAGGCCCTCCCTGCAATGAATCTAACTGTATTGCTTCATGATCCTCCCTAAGGCATTCTTTTCTTCTCTCTCCTTTCTCCTTTCACTTCCCTTAATTTTTTTTTTTTTTTTGGTGGATGTTTTTATAATGTGCGCAAATGTGATAGAGTATGTAAGTATGCACAATTATCTGTGTATATAAGTGTGTCTGTTGTCTGTGACAGGTAAAGCTTATCTGTGTAAAATTCTCTGCCAATGGTTCTAAATCTGATTCCTTCACCACTGGATTAAATGCTGCTTTATCTCAGGCCAGTCTTGCTGTCACCTGATTGTCTTCCATCCCCTCCTCATCCTCTGTCTGCAGTCTCTCATTTCACCAATCAAATGTAGATGTGCTTTCAAACTTATTATTCCTGGGTTTTTTTTTTTTGTCTGTTTTTTAGGGTTGCACTCACAGCATATGGAGGTTCCCAGGCTAGGGGTTGAATTGGAGCTGTAACCACTGGCCTACACTACAGCCACAGCAACGCCTGGGGGTATTTTGGAGGGAGAGGGAAGGTGAGATCAATACTGTGGAAGTAAATTAAATATTTCCTTTTCTGATTATAAAAGAAATTATGTTCAAAATATTCAAAAATACAAAGAAAATCACGTATAATCCCTCCTGCAAAAATAAGTCCTACCAACATTTCAAATTTTGTCTTGTCAGAATTCTCTCTATCTCTGTCTCTTTTTAAAATTTTTTCATGAGAGAGCCTGCAGCAATGGTACGTTAATAAGAATTAAAATTGTTCCATGTACACAAAGACCTAGAATAAGGCTCATTGTTTTGAAGATGGCTTTGAATAGGGCTTCTTTTTCCATACATATTCCACCAAACTCCCCGTGAATGGAATGAGTAAAATTGCTATCAAACTATTTCCTACTTATATATATGTATATATAAATATGATAACCTGTCAGCCCAAGAAGGTTGAGGGAAAATAACATAGCATTTAGACCAAATGTAGAAACTTTTAGGCTTGATGACAGGGACAGGAGCGCCCTGTCATCAAACCATAAAATTCCATCATAAGATTTGATACTGAAAGTGACAGGTGTAAACAACCACCAAAAATATTTGGGGGCAGGAAAAAATAATCGCTAAATTGGAGTGAGGTGGGACTCTTCTATTGAGAAGAGGGAGGACACCAGTTAGACTGGGTTAGGGTCTCCATAATGGCCTCATTTTAACTCTAAGTTTGGTTTCTGAAGTATTGTCGTTTTCTTTTTGTGGTACTGTATTACTATGGTTCTTCTTTTTTTCCAATGATTTTTATTTTTTTCATTGTAGTTGTTTTACACTGTTCTGTCAATTTTCTACTATACAGCAAAATGACCCAGTCACTCATTCACTCACACACACACACACACACACACACACATTCTTTTTCTCACATTATCATGCTCCATCACAAGTGACTAGATACGGTTCCCAGTGCTATACAGCAGGATCTCGTTGCTTATTCATTCCAAAGGCAATAGTTTGCATCTATTAGCCCCAAATTTCCAGTCCATTCCACTCCATTCCCCTCCCCTTTGGCAACCTCAAGTCTATTCTCCAAGTGCATGAGTTTCTTTTCTGTGGAAAGTTTCATTTTGTGGTATATTAGATTCCAGATATGTGATATCATATGGTATTTGTCTTTCTCTTTTACTAACTTACTTCACTCAGTATGAGAGTCTTTAGTTCCATCCATGTTACTGCAAATGGCATTATTCTTTTTATGGCTGAGTAGTATTCCATTGTGTAGATATACCACATCTTCTTGATCTGTTCATCTGTCGATGGACATTTAGGTTGTTTCCATGTCTTGGCTATTGTGAATAGTGCTGCAATGAACATGGGGGGGTGCATGTGTCTTTTTCAAGTAAAGTTTTGTCAGATATACGCCCAAGAGTGGAATTGCTGGGTCATTGGTAGTTCTTTATTTAGTTTTCTGAGGTACCTCCATACCGTTTTCCATAGTGGTTGTACCAATTTACATTCCCACCAACAGTGCAGGAGGGATAGCTTTTTTCCACACCCTCTCCAACATTTGCTATTTGTGGACTTGTTAAGAATGGCCATTCTGTGTGGTGTGAGGTGGTATCTCATAGTAGTTTTGATTTTCATTTCTCTAATAATCAGTGATGTTGAGCAATTTTTCATGTGTTTGTTGGCCATCTGTATATCTTCCTTGGAGAAATATCTATTCAGGTCTTTTGCCCATTTTTCAGTTAGGTTGTTGGTTTTTTTGCTGTTGAATTATGTTAAGTTGTTTGTATATTTTAGAGATTAAGCCCTTGTCAGTTGCATCATCTGAAACAATTTTCTCCCATTACCTAGGTTGTCTTTTTTTATATATATACATAATTTCCTTTGCTGTGCAAAAGCTTTTCAGTTTGATTAGGTCCCATTGGTTTATTTTTATTTCTGTTGCCTTGGGAGATTGACCTAAGAAAACATTTGTACAGTTGATGTCAGAGAATGCTTTGCCTCTGTTCTCTTCTAGGAGCTTTATGGTGTCTTGTCTTATGTTTAAGTCTTTAAGCCATTTTGAGTTTGTTTTTGTGCATCGTGTGAGGGTGTGTTCCAGTTTCATTGATTTACATGTGGCTCTCCAGTTTTCCCATCACAACTTGCTGAAAAGACTATCTTTTTCCCTTTTTATATTCTTGCCTCTTTTGTTGAAGATTAATTGACTGTAGGTGTCTGGATCTATTTCTCGGTTCTCTATTCTGTTCCATTGGTCTGAATGTCTGTTTGGGTTTGGTTTCTCTTACCTGAGCTGCCTGTGAATCAGTTCCACCCTGTGCCCTCTTGCTGCTGCTTGTGCCTTCAGGGTCACCAGTGACTTGCTGCTGGTGTTGCTCCTGTCCCTGGCATGGCTGCCTGGGGCACCAGGATGTTGGGCACTTCTACCATGTTTGGGGTCATGTGGATTGTGGGCTCTGCTATTGTTGGGGTGAAGCAAGGGTCATGGATGCCTCTGTCATGTTCCAGGATTGTCAGGTTCACGGGTGCCTTTGCTGCATCTGGGGTCACCTAAGTCACGGAATCTGCAACAGAATTATGGGCACCTAATGGCTGAAGGACACTGCTGCTGCTGTCTCCTTCCCTGTTGCCATGGATGCTCTGCGTCCCGGAGGCTGGGGTCGTGGGCACTGCCTTCCCTGATGGTACCACATTCTTTGGGGTAGCAGGCTTAGCTGCGGCAGCTGAGGGTTTGGGATTGCAGGCACTCTCTGCACTGTTCTCCTGTTCTGCCTACTCCATGTATCCCAGTCCACCCACCTTAGATGTACAGATGTGTGGATTTCTCTGACATCCTGGTGTGTTGGGCAGAGGCACCTTTATTGAGTTACGGATGTTTTACTAGTTGTGGACTGAAGGAGAGGGACAAAAGGAGTCTCGTGCCACCATGATGCTGACCTCACTCTGATCACAGACATTTCTGTCTTACAATGGCGCAGGTGAGGGTGATGCCCAGCACGTATCCTTTTGACCCTTATCATTTCAGGGTGTGCTGACTCCCAGCACTGACGTCTGTACCTTTTGCTTGGGACTTTCTTCAGGTGCCATTTCTGCTCTGCCTACATGCCCGGGCCAGAAGGGCCCAGGGAGTTAATGTCTTTTGCAGTAGCCAGGCCCTCATTGATTGTGGATGAGAGTGGGTGTGTAAATACCCCAGATCCCTCATACCTCAGCTGTGATATGCTTATGAGATACATGTTCTGCTTGGTTTCTCAGAGTTCCTCACGAGGTTTAAGATACAATTGCCCACAATAACTTGCTTGCTTGATTTTCTTCTTTTTCTAACCCCCTCCTTATCCTACCTTTTAAAGAATCACCTCCCACATAAACTATTTGCACTAAAATCCTTGCTCAGGGCCAACATCTGAGGGACCTCAAACTAAGACACGCTCACTGTTGATGATTATTTTTCTCTTGCTGCAGATTGTCTCGGAATGCAAGGTACCTCTGCTTAATCACTTGTGTTCATTGAAAACTGGGCTCTCTGGGAGTCGGAGTGGAGGAGGTAGAGGAGGAGGGGAGACGTGGGAAAGGCTCTGAACTGGCCCAGCTCCCGCATCATTAGGTTGTAGTTCTTCTTTTTCTGCTTTGAGGAGCCCCTTAACTCTGGAATTAGTCACAAATAAAACTTGGCCTAAATTCTCTGGATACAAATCTTTAAATACTTCCAAATTTGAAGTAAAAATTATGTTTTTTTAATATATCCTTTTTCAAAACTAGAGAGTTGGTGGATATTTCTTCTAAACTTTTCCCTATAATAGTTCCTTATCCCTACTTTACTGACCCAAAGTTAGTTTTTAAAAATACTTACATCTTCACGTGGACTTTAGTTGGAATTTGAGAGGGGCTGTGATAGTTTCATTCATTCATTGATTAATTCAGCAAACATTTATTAAATACCAGCCCTGTGCCAGTTACCACACTAGAAGTTGGAGATGTGACAGGGGGAAACCAGGCCTAGTGCCTGCCCAAGATCTCTTTCCTTCATGCCACTTAGAAAGGAGATGACTCAAGTCAACCTGGGAAGCACATATGGGAGATATTGGCTCCTCCATATGGAAAAAGCCTGTCCCTGACACATCCCTTAGAGAAGAGTAGTAAAGGACATCTCTCAGACCCAGAAATCGGCACCGAACTGTCACATGAGTGAGAGAGACAGTTTATTGGATTTTGCCGCTGTGGTTTCTGGGCCGTCTGAAACAGCAAGCAGGTAACAATTATGTGTGTTACTTTCATGTATAATAGTGAACAATTAGGAGTAGTCTCCCTCATTATAAATGCTTTTTCAAGAAATCTATTGCAAAAAATGGAGTGATTTAAAGAAATGATCTAAAGGAAAGGAAAAACAAAGCAGGGAAATCTTGATCATGTTTGGAAGCTAAATCAGAGGATTAAGAGAGAATTTATGATACAAGAATGTGCAAGGGCATAGAGCATGCAGTGAAGACGAGAAAGATAGACTATCAGGTTTAATTGGAGGAGTCGACTCTAATGTGGAGAAGGCATACTTATTCCTCTGAAATAAAAGGACAAGGAATGAAGATAATTCCTACACAATGCGGACAAAGAATGTCACCTGCTATATATGTAAACAAAGATATTGCACCATCAAAGCAGCAGCCACTGCAACCACCCCCAACTGTACTCCCTGAAGGGATTCGGGATGGAGAAAAGCAAGATACTGCCCCTAAATTGCTAAGGTGCCTCTCAAAGGAATGATTTTAATGAGCCCAGACTCATGCATCTTCTCATACACAAAAAAGCGCTAAATTCACTAACTTGAGATGTCTGGCTTTCTTTAGTTAACAGAAATCTTTTGAATTTCAACTACTTGATTTTTGTTGCAAAACTCCTCTATATCCTGGCTTCTCCCTAACCTCTTTGGAGCAGTCCCTCAGAGCATCTGAGCGGCTGCCTCCTGGGCTTGAGTCCTCAGGAAGTCAGCAAAATAAAACATAATCCTCAGCTTTAGATGGTGCATTTATTTTCGGTCAACATACGATAATGAAGCGGTGAAAGAATGTTTGTGTCTGAGGGAGATAATCACTTGTGATCTTTATTTTACCCATGATGTAGGCAGCAAGATTGAAAGCCAGGTTGTTACTGAGCCAAATTTGGGTCTACTCACCTGCCCTGGGTAAAGTCAATCGACTGACACCGGTTGTGGTGACGGAAGGTGCAGCGTTCACTGCAGGACCCCAAGCAAGGAGGCCAGGCCTGCTAGGGCGCAAAATGCCTGAACTTCCCAATAGGTGTCAGCAAAGCATTTTTAAAGGCAGGATGAGGGAAGGGTGTCTTGGGGTTCGTGATCAGCTGGCGTACAGTACTCTGATTGATTGTTGTGAGGTGACAGGGCTGTGTCACAAGGGTTAACATTCTCAGTCCTTACGTGCCATCGTGCTCTGGGCCATCAAGTAGTTCATTTCTTCCCTTTGGTGGGGGTTTTATCATCTGTAAAACAACTCAGGAAATGTGCATCACCTACTGTTATCTAGGTCCTTTGGAGAGGAGCCGAAGCGGAGGATGTGGGGGAGGGGTCTGTCCAGGGAAGGTGCCTAGGGACAGAATTCATCATTACCATAAACTCACCACGCAGAGCAAAAGCTAAAATCTTGATAAGATTCTTCACCCAGCCATTAGGTTATTACCTGTCCTTCTCTCTGCCTCCTTTCAATGTAGAACTATTACTGCAAATCTTTATGTCCATTATTCTCTTGTGCTCTATTTATTTATAGTTTTACTGAATCCACATGTATTCCTCTAAAAAGATTTTTTGAGTTTTTACTTCTATAAAAAGAGCATCATGATACATAATCTTTAGGACTCTTTTTTTTTCACTTAATATGAGATTGCTGAGTTACTTATTTTGCTGTATGTCCTTCTGTTGTGGGGAAGGGGGACCTCTTCCGGGGCCTGAGAATGGGCTCTTGTCTAACACTAGAAAATGAATTGTCCGAGGAGATACAAGTGCTGACAGAGCAAAAGACTTTATTGGGAAGGGGCGCCCAGGCAGAGAGCAGCAGGGTAGTTGAACCCAGGAGAACTGCTCTGCCACATGGTTGCAGCCTCAGGTTTTATGGGAATGGGGTTAGTGTAGCTGAAATGTGGCCTCTGTACACTGGCACCAATTAAGTCTCGAAGACAGAGTGTTGAGTGAAGCAGAAAGAAGAGCTTTATTGCTTTATTGCTTTGCCAGGCGAAGGAGGCCAGGATGATGCCTCAAAACTGTGTCCTGTCTTGAGAGGGGCTAGCGAGGGGTTTTATAGGTTTAGCTTGGAAGACAGGGTTCTGGATTATGGTGTCTGTATTATTTTCCCTCCAGAGATCATTTCAGAGTCTTCAAGTCGACCATCAGTTGGTCCCGTGATGGTTTCCGGTTGTCTCTGGGGTTATCGTTCCTTTCTCTGAGAAGAAGATTGCTTACTGGGGGAGAGGTGTTAGGGAGTGTTTCAATTACCAAAGAAAAGCGAGGTGCCATATAGCTCTAACGAGAAAGTAACCATTAGTAAAAGGAAGCAAGTAAGGGAGTTCCCGTCGTGGCGCAGTGGTTAACGAATCCGACTAGGAACCATGACGGTGCGGGTTCGGTCCCTGCCCTTGCTCAGTGGGTTAACGATCCGGCGTTGCCGTGAGCTGTGGTGTAGGTTGCAGACGCGGCTCGAATCCCGCGTTGCTGTGGCTCTGGCGTAGGCCGGTGGCTACAGCTCCGATTCGACCCCTAGCCTGGGAACCTCCATATGCCGTGGGAGCAGCCCAAGAAATAGCAACAACAACAACAACGAAAGACAAAAAAGAAAAAAAAAAGGGAAGCAAGTAAGGAAGAGGTCACATGTGAAAAGCCGGTTAGAGTAAGTTAGTGGGCCAAGGCTGGACATAACATAATGGAGACTCTTTTAACTAGTTTTTAGCTGTAACAGGATTTCCTAATCGTTAACTCCTGAGTCAGCCTTTGAGACAGAGGGCAGGCCTGGGAGGCAAAAGGCAAAGGCTTTTGCTTCAAAACGCAAGGAGTCGGGGGCTTGTACACGGTTTCATGAGCTTCCGGGTTGCCTCTGGGCAGCCGTCTTGGTCAGCCCGTACTTGGTCTGTTCAGGGTCCTTCTTGGTGTCTCGCACCTCTCAGCCACGATGGATTCCAACACTAGGGATTCTGGAGGTTTCGTCTCCTCCCTCCTACGGGTCCCTCCCAAATGCTCCTGGGGAGGCTTCAGGGCGGCCCCCTGTTCCTTCTCAGGGCGTCCTGTTGAGAGACACCGCTAGCAAGCGGCTGTTGTCGCCCCGGCCAAGATGGGCAGCTTCAGTCAGCCAACCCCCCGACACTTCTGGTTCCTTTGTTTTGATTGCCGCATAGCATCCCTCTGCCGATGGACATAAGGACTGTTTTCAGATTTTGTTCTATTGTGAATAGTGCTGCTCTTACATTTTGTGAGTGTAAAGCCTTCTTTGGGGTACTTTTTTATGATGAAAAAAATTAAAAGATCTTGTATTTTATTTGTTTTGTCGAACTTA
The DNA here is from genome assembly GCF_016906955.1 of Phacochoerus africanus. NCBI lineage: Eukaryota > Metazoa > Chordata > Mammalia > Artiodactyla > Suidae > Phacochoerus > Phacochoerus africanus. The sequence continues at coordinate 2,741,779 of NC_062554.1, read as the reverse complement.
TGCAATAATTTTCTTGAGGATTTTTTTAATATTCAGAAAATGAAAACATTTTCAATTTTCTTAAAGTTGAAAGAAAAAAGATATAACTTCAGCAGGAGTTTTAGAATTTTCTGGGAAAATAAGGGATTAAAGAGAGACTAAAGAATGAGGAGGACTTGGCAAAAAACCAAATGAGTGAGAGTGTCCCGAATTAAAGCAGTGATGGGTAGAGGCAGGTGCTATGTCATAATCCCAGGGCTCTAAGCAGCTGAGCCTGCTGGACACTGGGAACGGGACGTGTGCACATCCGTACACACATGTGTGCTTGTGCATTAGCAGGAGCAACAACTCGTAAGTACAGAAAGGTTCAATAAATCAATGCTTTGATGCTAATTAAAGGTTAAGGAAAGAGGGCTTGCTATGAACAGGAGCACTGAGAATTCATCTCCCTCTAGCTGGTAGTGGTCCAGGCTACAGGTGCAAATTGGGAGATGGGGAGTGGCAGCACTTAGCAAACGCAAAAGACGTGCTTTGTAATATGGACAGAGAGCCAGCCAGAGGCCCGTGCTTCTTAAGTCACGGACGCTGTTTATTTAGTCAGGGCTTTGGAAACAGCCTCAATAAATCCACATGGGATGGGAAAAAACAACCCTCAGGCTTCAGAGCTCCTTTAGTGTGTAAAGTTTCTAGGAGTCAGAGGCCAGGTGACAAGCCTGAGAGATTCATGAAAATCTTGTTTCCTGAAGCAGCATTTTCAGGGGAGGTCATGTCAGCTGAGGGGATGAGACTGTGATGCCTCCCCCAGGACAGGGCTCAGCTCAGTGTTGCCCCAGGGACAGTGAGGCTGGTGTAATGTCTCCTTTGGGCGGGTCCTCTCATACCTTTCTATCCAGATTGCTGCTCTGCTCATCCTTTATCAAGGATTCTCGCAAGAGAGAAACACATGAAACTCTAAGTACCTGGACTCAAGAATTCAGTTGGAATGAGGCCAAGGCTGTGAAGACTTTCTCACAAGGAGAATGGACAGGAGATGTTAGCAGAGACTTGCCTCCTTGCTTCTCCAGAATCCTGCCCTGGTTCTCAGCCGTCTGCCTACATCTGTTTCCATCCCCCCGAGGACGAGCAAGGGAAGTGATGGGAGGGATCTTGGACCTCAGGTCTCAGATGCAGCCAGACACCTACCAGAAGAACCACCTCCTCTTTCTTCATCTTGGTTTTCATCCCTCAAATGAATCACAGGGCAGCAGGTGTACTCAGGCAGCTGAGTCCCTCCCCATCTAGGTAAGGGCTCTGTCTCTGTTTCAAGGAAATTGAGTGGAGTCTGGGAGTCTTGAGAAACAGGATCAAGACCTCATTGCTCTGCTTCTCAGATTCTTTAGTCCTACAGGCTTTAAAATGCACCCTTACATATAGGTATACCCATAATAGATCTGTTCCACTGGCCAGATCTGGGTTCCTGTGCTTCCTGATGTTAGCGTCCTGCTGAAAGTCTCAGTGTTACCTCTGGGTCTTGATTATCCTGGCCTCTAAGAGTCTGATGTGTGTCCCTAAAATATTGGTACCTCAAAAGAGGGTCATCTAGAATCAGTTAAAGTGCCTTCTCCCTATATGCCTACTTTTGACACTAAAATCCAAAGCCACAGAAAAAGCTAATTGAAGTCAATGACTTTTAAAAAATATACTAGCAATGATAGAGAGAATTCTTATAAAGATGTGCTTCCAAATTTTCAACTCCATCTTGTTCATTGGCTTTGTCTGACCGTTTCTTGTGAAGTGTAACAGTGCCCCTCTATTAATCTCAGTCTCTGCTGTTTTCTCTTGGTGAGGTCTTCACCCACCAGCAGCAGTTTTCTGGAAAAGCAGCTCAGCCTCTGCAGGTCCAGTGTCTGTCCCCTAGAATTTATCTCCAGATGGCTCTGGAGGAGAGAAGCTGGAGGGTGGCAGCAGGACAGCAGGACTCTGAATCAGCAGGAAGACAGGCAGAAAGGAGCCTGAGTCCTAAGAATCAACATTTAACTTCAGCTGTGCTTCTGTGCTCTTTGAAATCCTGTCCAAATTCCTGGTGCAGAAATCCGGATAAATGTCACCAGCTAATTATTTCCTTCCCTTTCTTATTTTATCCATTCATCTTTTTAATTCAACAAAAGTAAAGTATTTCAAGTCACATATTTACTAGAAACAGTGCTAAGAGTTGTCTTTGAATTTGTCTTTTTGTTGCTGTCAACGGGCAAAGAAGTTCTTCCTGTCAGTATTTCTTAGTTAAAACTGACAGTTGTGGTTTTGTGAGCTGAAGGAAAGAGCTCAGACCCTAAGGGACAGTAAGACAGTTTGACAAGAGGAGATTTTTCTGGTTGGCTTCCTGCCTAGACTTGAGTGTGGCAGAAGTGCAGGGAGGATATTCTTATACAGTTTCAGTGTCCTGGCCCTTATAATGCTATTCCCTCTCTGTTATCATACCCTGACCTTTTTTTTTTTTTTTTTCTCTTAGCCACCGTATATTGATCCTCAGCTTACAGCTTGTATAAATGACATGAAAGTGATTTTATAAAGTTTTCTTCCTGAAAACTCACTCATATGGACTGAATATGCTACACTTTCATTCACATATTAATCCTTGCCAGCAGATGTATGTAGGTGTTTGTGTAGTGAACTTTTCACATCTATCTAATTCCTTAGTATCAAATATAGTGCCTGATACCTGGCAGGTCCATAGTAAATATTTCCTGAATGAATGAAGGAGCTAGGTCAGGTGAGCCTTCCAATTTCAGGATTTTACCATCCAGCTGCTTAAAGGTCCCAATAACCCTAAGTTGAGAAGCATGGTGACATCAACAGAAGACAGGAGTAGAAGCAGATGATACGAGGAAAGATTAAATATTTGCTCAAGAATTATTTCCTCTTCCAGGAGTTCCTCCTCAGTCCTCCATGCAACTGTGAAGGAGGGCCTGCGTTCACGTAGCGGAAGCGAAGTGAAGACTGTTCCATCGCCCCACACACTCCGCTTCTCCTCCCCAAACCCTCCCACCAGTCCTTTCACAGAGAGTCAGGGTGCAGCGGGACCAGCATCCATCCTCATAGTGCTAGCACTGTGAGATTCAGGACTTTCCTATTGTGTTGTTGTTCTCCGTCTTGCTTTGACTCTCAAGTGATGGGAAGGCTATGAACCGTTTCTATAAAATCCCCTCTTTTATAGCTCACCTCTTCCACTACATGCCCTAAACACAAATACCTTGCCATACCTCTTCGAATCTCATCTCTTGTTTCTATTCTGAGTCCTCCTGAGCAGATGTCTTATGATTACCTGCAAATAGGCAAACACCTTTGGTACTTGTTCCTGAAGGTTTATCTCAAAAATCTATACTATCCAGACCATTCAGTTTCAGCCCAGAATTCCCTCTCCCTCCAGTGGAATGTGGACTGCCCATCAAGGACAGGAGGACAGTTTAAGAACACAAGAGGCCAAGTGGTCCAAGAGCCAGGAGGTTCCCTGTTGAGAAAAATATCAAGAACAACAAGACTGGAAAGTGAAGGGACAGGTCACCTGTAGGGGAGTAGACAAAATAGAACTTTATTATATTAAAAAAAAAAAAACCTTTAAAAACTGAATTGGAATCCCAGGTATATTTTAAGCAGAAAAACAACTGAATTTGAAGCCAACATGCAGTATATTTCTTTGTTAGAAAGACAGGTATGTCTTCATCTATAAACAAACATGTTTTCTTGGGCTCATTTGGTTGGATTTCTTATATAGATGATACGCTACTACTGATCATTCTTGTTTCCAATTTATAGGATGTTTCATAATAATTTCAATGAAAAGATTCAGAAATCCAGAAGACAGAGGCAAACTTAGCTACCAGGAGGAAAAAGATATCATCTAATGGGATTCGGATTGGTGACCCGGTAGTGATAGGAGATAATAGGAAACTAGGGTGAACTCCCTTAGAGAGGCTTTCCTCAAGATCACCTGGTTCTAGGCGTCTAAGGGACAGCCGAGAATGGAGCACTGGAACTCCACCCTGGGAGGTGGCTTCATCTTGGTGGGGATTCTGAATGACAGTGGGTCTCCTGGGCTGCTCTGTGCCACAGTCGCCGTCCTGTACATGCTGGCCCTGACCAGCAATGGCCTGCTGCTCCTGGTCATCTCAGTGGATGCCCGGCTCCACGCGCCCATGTACCTGCTGCTCGGGCAGCTGTCCCTCATGGACCTCCTGTTCACGTCTGTCGTCACTCCCAAGGCCCTCGTGGATTTTCTGCTGGGGGAGAGCACCATCTCCTTTGGGGGCTGTGCCCTTCAGATGTTCCTGGCACTGGCGCTGGGTGGCGCCGAGGACCTCCTCCTGGCCTTCATGGCCTATGACAGGTATGTGGCCATCTGCCATCCTCTGAGCTACATGGTCCTCATGAGACCGGGGGTCTGCTGGCTCCTGGTGGCCACATCCTGGGTCCTGGCATCCCTGAATGCTCTAGGGCACACCCTGTATACCATGCACTATCCTTTCTGTAGGTCCCGAAAAATCAGCCACCTGCTCTGTGAGATCCCACCTCTGCTGAAGTTGGCCTGTGCCGATACCTCCGGATATGAGCTCATGGTGTACGTGATGGGTGTGACTTTCCTGATCCCCCCTCTGGTTGCTGTCCTTGCCTCCTATGCACTGATCCTGTTTACTGTGCTCCACATGCCCTCGAGGGAGGGGAGGCGGAAAGCCCTGGTCACGTGCTCTTCCCACCTGACTGTGGCGGGGATGTTCTATGGAGCCGCCACGGTCATGTACGTCCTGCCCAGCTCCCTGCACAGCCCCGGGCAGGACCGCATCACCTCTGTCTTCTACACCGTGGTCACCCCAGCCCTGAACCCCCTCATCTACAGCCTGAGGAACAAGGAGGTGCTGGGGGCCTGGAGGAGGGTCCTGGGAAGATACTTGCTTACAGTTACTAAGTAGATGTGGTTGAAGCCTAGGATTCAAGCAACATCATGTAGCAGCGAGCAACAGCAGTAAGTTGAGGTTGAGCCTTTAACATAAGCGGAGGACTGCCCTCACCGGCAGTGGATTCTCAGACATTTCGGGGAGAAGTGACTTCCAAAGATATACCGGGCTTCTTGTTTATTAGGGAGGTGGGTGTTCAGGCAGGTAGTTGGAATGAATAATCAACTGCGACCGCATTTGTGCTCTGACTTGAGGAACGACTTGCACTGATTACATAAATAACGACAGACGCCTACGTTGAGATTGTGGGAAAAGCTGAGCATTTTTATACTGCCTGAGATGAAAATTACAAAGTAGAAACCAATAAAATAGAATGTAGAAGTCCCCAGATTTCAAGGGAGGATTAGAGGGACAGTAAGAGTGAGAGACATGTGTTGTGTATATTTCTCTTATTTTTTAAAAATGTGATTTACATTGAAACAGACCTTTTTTGAAACATGGAGACAATTGGCAGTTGAGTATATGTATACGTCTGTGTCCACAGGAAGGGAAGGATACAATGTACAGCTTTCTACACAGCTTAAAATATGTTTTATTTTTATCATTTATCAGTGTGGGAAGATATATAACAAAAATGGGAACTTAAATCTATCCAGTTAAGAAGTTCCAAAACACCCTGACTCACATAGTTGGATTTTTTTTTTCTAGTGAGATAGCTACTTTTTAGTTATTGAAGACAGTGTAAAATGATATACTTCTTATACAGAAAACTTTGGAAATATATCAGGCCATGAAAATGTATATACTCTTTGACCCAGTCAATCCCACTGCTGGGAATTTATACAAAGAAAATAAAAAACAGAAGAAATGTGTACACAAATATGTTGCAGTAATAAGCATCAAATTGGAAACAAATTAAATGTCTGATTAGGGGAATGGATGAGTCAATTGTAAAACTACAGAGAATAGAAGTTTTTAAATTGAGAATTAAAAGCAGACTTTAACAGAATTTTTATTTATTTATTTATTTATTTATTTATTTATTTATTTATTTTATTTTGTTTTTTAGTGCCGTACCTGTGGCATATGGAGGTTCCCAGGCTAGGGGTCTAATCAGAGCTGCAGCTGCCGGCCTACACCGCAGTTCACAGCAATGCTAGATCCTTAACCCACTAAGCGAGGCCAGGGATCGAACCCGCAACCTCATGGTTCCTACTTGGATTCGTTTCCTCTGTGCCACGACAGGAACTCCAGAATTTTTCTTTTAAAAGGCAAATTAGGAGTTCCCGTCATAGCTCAGTGGTTAATGAACCTGATTAGTAACCATGAGGTTGCAGGTTCAATCCCTGGCCTCGCTCAGTGGGTTAAGGATCTGGCATTGTGAGCTGTAGTGTAGGTTGCAGATGGGACTCAAATCCCACGTTCCTGTTGCTGTGGTGTAGGCCAGCAGCTGTAGTTCCAATTCAACCCCTAGCCTGGGAACCTCCATATGCCACGATGTGGCCCTAAAAAGAACAAAGACAAATAAATAAATAAATAAATAAATAAATAAAGGCAAGTTACCGCATTATATTTCTGTAATTAGAAATTTACGGAAATGATGCATCTGGATAAAGGTGAAGTGGATATATAGTTGTTCATAGTGGCAAAATTAGAGAAATTTTTGAGGATAGTGCTTTGTGAAAACTCAGAAATACTTTCTTTACATAAACTATCCTTTTTTTTTTTTTTTTTTGAGCTACACCGCAGCTCACGGCAACGCTGGATCTTTAACCACTGAGTGAGGCCAGGGATTGAACCCGCAACCTCATGGATACTAGTCGGGTCCGTTTCCACTGCGTTAGGACGGAAACTCCCGACATAAACTATCTTAAATCACCTAATCTATGAAGATCAACTGTAATATAAAAGCTAAAGCTAATCTACGGAACCAATCCGAGTTCATTATAAAAACAGAAAATTCAGATAGAAGCAAAAATTACCTACAAAGTTTTCATTTTCTTGGTTATCCATGTATGTATTTTACAAAATAGTTATGTACATGTTGGTCAAAATCCTGCCTTTTTGTCATTTAAAATTTAATGAACTTCCTTTCTTGTGAAGAAGGGACATTTTAGTGCTTTGGGAGGGAGGAGGCCATAGAAGGCTGAGTATAATCTCTGCTCCCCCTTTATCATCTGCGCATCTCTGAGCACTGAACTGAAACAGTATTTGCTCAACTGAAATGTGATGATAATAGGACTCAGGATGATCTCATGATGTTTGGGGGAAAATGGAGTAGGATGATTAGGCACTTAGACCAGAACCTGGAAACCATTGCTTAACCTATGCTAGCTCTCACCTGAATAATGTGTAATTAGTTCTTTAAAAAGTTCAATTTAAATGAGTACATAATATCCTCATTTGAGCTCTCTGTAATGTCGTTAGGGATTTGTTGGCATTTCATTTTCTTCCCCCAAACTTTCTTACATGAGGATATGATTTTATTTTATGTCACATTTCTAGACATGGAATTTTGGGAATATAAGCAAAGAAACTATTTTAAATTCTTATTATAAAGAGCAAGATTGGGAGTTCCCATCGTGGCGCAGTGGTTAACGAATCTGGCTAGGAACCATGAGGTTGTGGGTTCGGTCCCTGGCCTTGCTCAGTGGGTTAAGGATCTGGCGTTGCCGTGAGCTGCAGTGTAGGTCGCAGACATGGCTTGGATCTGGTGTTGCTGTGGCTGTGGCGTAGGACCGGCAGCTCCGATTCGACCCCTAGCCTGGGAACCTCCATATGCCGCAGGAGTGGCCCTAGAAAAGGCAAAAAGACAGAAAAAAAAAAAAAAGAGCAAGATTGCATATCAGAAAGTGAGAAACCTTTTGGATTTTGTCTAGCATTACGTGGGAATGCCTGCCTCACCAAGCTCTTTCTAGGGCTGTCTTATCATGTGAATTTGCTTTGCAACTTTATTAAACATAGCAATGAAAATGTTTCAGGTGTTTTCATTTGTATTACTTATTTGGATTTACCCTAAGGATTTTTGTAGCTCTTTATAGAAACTTACAATTCCAATTCTTAGTTCAGAAAATATTTTCAAATTTCTTTTAGATTTGCTTAATTTCGTAAGTTACATTGAAATTTTCATTGTCTGTAATTTATCCATGTCTATGATGGATGGTGAGGCTTTAAGTTAATTGTGTTTCCAAATAGCTTATTTTCCTATTAGTATTCTTAATAATGCTTCCACATTATGCAATTATTATCATTATTATTACTATTATTATTATTTACAACTGCTTGACTATTTACTGTCTTATAAGTATAGCCGTCGGAAATATTTCTGCTCCTGTTCTCTAGTTCAGCGATCAGTAAAAATCTCTGCACCTATTTTTCCTCACCATTTTTTAAAGCTTTATCATTGATTTATTCTTCCATATTAACTTTTTTTTTTTGTCTTTTTGCCTTTTCTGGGGCCGCTCCTGTGGCATATGGAGATTCCCAGGCCAGAGGTTGAATCAGAGCTGTAGCCACCAGCCTACGCCACAGCCAGAGCAACACAGGATCTGAGCCACGTCTGCGACCTACACCACAGCTCACGGCAACACCGGATCCTTAACCCACTGAGCAAGGCCAGGGATCGAACCCGCAACCTCATGGTTCCTAGTTGGATTCGTTACTCACTGCACCACGACAGGAACTCCATTCCAGATGAACTTTTGAATCAATTGCTAAATGTTCCCCCAAAATCCCATTGTTACATTACTGTAATTGTATTTTACTCATACATTGATTTGGAAGAGATGTCTTTTTGCAATTCTCAGTCTTAACTTTCAGGAACATAGTATTCGATTGCACCATCCTAATATAATGTTTGTTACTCTCCAAAAACACCATTACACCTTGACTCCCAGCTTATGATTTTGCATCATACCTCACGGGGAAAAGAGACGGTGTCACATAGGATGCCCTCATCATCCACTACCAAATTTACCAGCACTCTGAATATAGATTTTTGTCTTTTAAAATTAAGAGCCCCTTATATTCTTTAGGTCAGACCATGTTGCTGTGAATGGCAGAATTTCATTCTTTTTCACGGCTGAGTTATTTTCCATTGCTTAAATTAAAAAAGCACCCATCAGAGGCCAAACACACCACTGTGCTCTTGAAGCAGGCTCTCTCACTACTCAAAGAAATTGGTCTTGGCTTCTCCTCTGTACCATCTCCCTCTCTACAGGAGGGTTTGCTACAAGTTACACACATGCGCCAGTAGCTCCCATCTTAGAGAGCTCTTCCCTGAAGCTGCCCTCAGCTCCAGTTACCACTCCGTTTCTCAGAGTAGTCTTCGTACCAGAAACGCCAGGTGCAGGACTTGGCTGTACCAATGGCTTCTCATCCTCTCTACCTGCCTGTCTCATGCCACTGTCATCAGACTCCGTTTTACACCACACCCAGGGCATTGCAGTTGTGCTCATCGACAAAGACAAGTGTATGATTCCTCTATCTGGCAAGGAAATGAGACTTCGTACATCTTGTAAAATGGTAAATGTGAATTTTAATTTACAAATTTTTTTGCCTGCGCCCATGTGGTATGGAAGGTCCCCAGCCAGGGATCTAATCTGTGCCACAGCAGTAACCGAAGCCACAGCAGTGACAGTATACCACAAGAGAACATCATGAATTTCAGGTTTTACTTGGGATTATCCATAAGCATAACAGAAATTAGTGATTAAAAGCTATATTCCAAGGACATAAAATAAACAGTTCTAATCCATGTGTCTCAGAAAAATTTTAAATTTGTAGGAAAATTCCAACATTTATAAATATGGATTCAGTTGTCATAGTGTTTTCAGCCTTAAACTATAAGAGTGTGTGTGTAGGTGTGTGTAGATATGTGGTATGTGTATATGTGGGGTGTGTGTGTATGTGTCTGTGTGTGTGTGTCTGTGTCTGTGTGTGTGTCCCTCATGACTTTTTGTCTTGAATTGCACCTCCTTCTTTACTTGCAAAAATAATCCTGCTCATCTCCCCATTTTTTTTCTTTAAATACTTATTGGAAAGATGTGAAGTTTAAGGACTCAGGCATGGTGAATTACGTGGTGAATTATAATTTAAAGAGCCTATACTTTATAGCCTAATAGAATGTGTCTTTTTTCCAGGGCCACGCCTGCGGCATATGGAGGTTCCCAGGCTGAGGGTCTAATCAGAGCTGTAGCTGTTGGCCTACGCCACAGCCACAGCAACGCCAGATCCTTAACCTGCTGAGCGAGGCCAGGGATCGAACCCGAAACCTCATGGTTTCTAGTCGGATTCATTAACCACTGAGCCATGACGGGAACTCCAGAATGTGAAATGAGAATAAAATTGGGAGTGAAAATGGTTCGGTCACTATGAGAAAACAATGGAAAACAGTTCCTTAAAAATGCACTTACCATACAACTGAGCACCTTCACCACAAGGTATTTACCCAGGGGAATGACAACTTACGTGCAATGACAAAACTATACCTGAATGTTTATAGTGGCCTTTTCTCCAGAAACAACACAAATGCCCTCTAACTGGGGCATGGATAATCAAGCTAGGACACAGGCATAGAGTTGGCCATCATTCAGCAGTAAATGGAGCAGACTTCTTACCGTCAGCAGACTTTGGGTGACTCTCAAACATATTATGCTGGGTGAGAGGACCTAGACTCAAAATGTCTGATGCTGTTCCTAGGACAGGCTGAAATGGCAAAAATAATAGCAACAGTAGACAGATGAGACAGTTGGCAGGGGTTGGGGTGAGGGTGGCATATGATTACCAAAGGGCCCCAGAGAATTGGGGGGTTGACTTAACTTCTGTATCTTGGTATGGGTGGTGGTTATATATATAAATATACATTTGTCAAAATTGCAGAGCCATGCATTAAAAGGTGAATTTTACTGTGTGGAAATTGAACCTTAATAAAAGTAGGAAAATGTTGAAAATGATAGTTTAAATAGATGAATATGAAGCTTTTAATATTTTGCCTCTAAGCCCTTTTTAAGTGCAAATAGAAAATTTACCGGAGTTCTTGTTGTGGCAGAGGAGAAACGTATCTGACTAGTATCCATGAGGATGCGAGTTCGATCCCTGGCCTCGCTCAGTGGTGGATCCAGTGGTGCCCTAAACAACTGTGGTGTAGGTTGCAGACACGGCTCAGATCCTGTGTTGCTTTGGCTGTGGTGTAGGCTGGTGGCTACAGCTCCAATTTGACCTCTAGCCTGGGAACCTCCATATGTTCCAGATGTGGCCCTAAAAAAGAAAAAAAGAGAGAGAGAGAGAAAAGAAAGGAAAAGAAAAATTCCCTTCCATCTTATTATTTTTGTCAAGGTTTTAGCTTTAGTGCTTTTATTTATTTTTTAATAGTTATTTACCCAATACATTTTTTTTCTACTGTACAGCATGGTAACCCAGTTACACATACATGTACACATTCTATTTTCACACATGATCATGCTCCATCATAAGTGACTAGACATAGTTCCCAGTGCTACACAGCAGGATCTCATCGCTAATCCATTCCAAAGGCAATAGTTTGTATCTGTTAACCCCAAGCTCCCCAACCAACCCACTCCCTCCCCAACCAACCCACTCCCTCCTCCTCCCCCTTGGCAACCACAAGTCTATTCTCCAAGTCCATGATTTTCTTTTCTGTGGAAAGTTTCATTTGTGTCTTATATTAGACTCCAGATATAAGTGGTATCATATTTTTTGTCTTTTTTTTTTAAGAGCATAAATCACTTTATTTTCTTGAATCTCAGTTTCCATATCTATAAGAAAAGCACAGGATTCTGTGAAGTGTCTTGGTCTGCACAAAATGACAAAATTTGAGACATTTACTCTGGAAGTTTAAGGATGGCAGTTAATTCATAATTCCTAGTTGTGATCATTTCTTCAACATTCAGTTTTCTATTTACATTTATTTATTTATTTATTTTTAATTTTATTTTTTTAATAATTTTTTTATTTTCCCACTGTACAGCAAGGGGGTCAGGTTATCCTTACATGTATACATTACATTTTTTCCCCCACCCTTTCTTCTGTTGCAACATGAGTATCTAGACAGAGTTCTCAATGCTATTCAGCAGGATCTCCTTGTAAATCTATTCAAAGTTGTGTCTGATAAGCCCAAGCTCCTGATCCCTCCCACTCCCTCCCCCTCCCATCAGGCAGCCACAAGTCTCTTCTCCAAGTCCATGATTTTCTTTTCTGAGGAGATGTTCATTTGTGCTGGATATTAGATTCCAGTTATAAGTGATATCATATGGTATTTGTCTTTGTCTTTCTGGCTCATTTCACTCAGGATGAGATTCTCTAGCTCCATCCATGTTGCTGCAAATGGCATTATGTCATTCTTTTTTATGGCTGAGTAGTATTCCATTGTGTATATATACCACTTCTTCCGAATCCAATCATCTGTCGATGGACATTTGGGTTGTTTCCATTGTCCTGGCTATTGTGAATAGTGCTGCAATGAACATGCGGGTGCACGTGTCTCTTTTAAGGAGAGTTTTGTCCGGATAGATGCCCAAGAGTGGGATTGCGGGGTCATATGGAAGTTCTATGGATAGATTTCTAAGGTATCTCCAAACTGTTCTCCATAGTGGCTGTACCAGTTTACATTCCCACCAACAGTGTAGGAGGGTTCCCTTTTCTCCACACCCCCTCCAGCACTTGTTATTGGTGGATTTATTAATGATGGCCATTCTGACTGGTGTGAGGTGGTACTTCATAGTAGCTTTGATTTGCATTTCTTTAATAATCAGGGATGTTGAGCATTTTTTCATGTGCTTTTTGGCCATCTGTACATCTTCCTTGGAGAATAGTCTATTCAGGTCTTTTGCCCATTTTTCAATTGGGTTGTTGGCTTTTTTGCTGTCGAGTTGTATAAGTTGCTTGTACATTCTGGAGATTAAGCCCTTGTCAGTTGCATCATTTGAAACTATTTTCTCCCATTCTGTAAGTTGTCTTTTTGATTTCTTTTTGGTTTCCTTTGCTGTGCAAAAGCATGTCAGTTTGATGAGGTCACATTAATTTAGTTTTGCTCTTATTTTTGTTGCTTTGGGGGACCAACCTAGAAAACATTTGTAAGGTTGATGTCAGAGAAGGTTTTGCCTATGTTCTCTTCCAGGAGTTTGATGGTGTCTTGTCTTGTGTTTAAGTCTTTCAGCCATTTAGAGTTTATTTTGGTGCATGGTGTGAGGGTGTGTTCTAGTTTCATTGCTTTGCATGCAGCTGTCCAGGTTTCCCAGCAATGCTTGCTGAAAAGACTGTCTTTTTCCCATTTTATGTTCTTGCCTCCTTTGTCAAAGGTTGATTGACCATATGTGTCTGGGTTTATTTCTGGGTTCTCTATTCTGTGCCATGGGTCTATATGTCTGTTTTGGTACCAGTACCACACTCTCTTGATGACTGTGGCTTTGTCATATTGCCTGAAGTCTGGGAGAGTTATGCCTCCTGCTTGGTTTTTGTTCCTCAGAATTGTTTTGGCAATTCTGGGTCTTTTGTGCTTCCATATAAATTTTTGGATTGTTTGTTCTAGTTCTGTGAAAAATGTCGTGGGTAATTTGATAGGGACTGCATTGAATCTGTAGATTGCTTTGGGTAGTATGGCCATTTTTATAATATTAATTTTTCCAATCCAGGAGCATGGAATATCTTTCCATTTCTTTACATCTTCTTTGATTTCTTTGATTAAAGTTTTATAGTTCTCGGCATATAAGTCCTTTACCTCCTTGGTCAGGTGTATTCCCAGGTATTTGATTTTTTGGGGTGCAATTTTAAAGGGTATTGTATTTTTGTATTCCTTTTCTACTATTTCATTGTTAGTATACAGTGTTAGTATATGACTGGTTTCTGAACGTTAATCTTATATCCTGCACTTTGCTGAATTTGTTGATCAGTTCAAGTAGTTCTTAGGTCGGGTCCTTAGGGTCTTCTATGTTTAGTATCATGTCTTCTGCATACAGTGACAGTTTTACCTCTTCTCTTCCTATTTGGATGCCTTTAATTTCTTTTGTTTGTCTGATTGCTGTAGCTAGGACTTCTAGTACTATGTTGAATAACAGTGGTGAGAGTGGACATTCTGGTCTTGTTCCAGATTTTAGTGGGAAGGCTTTCAGCTTTTCTCCATTGAGTACTATATTTGCTGTGGGTTTGTCATAAATGGCTTTGATTATGTTAAGGGATGCTCCCTCTATGCCCACTTAGGTAATAGATTTGATCATGAGAGGATGTTGTAGTTTATCAAATGCTTTTTCTGCGTCTATTGAGATGATTATGTGGTTTTTGACTTTTCTTTTGTTAATATGGTGTATGATGTTGATTGGTTTTAGTATGTTGAATTACCCTTGTGAACCTAGGATGAATCCCACTTGGTCATGGTGTATGATCATTTTTATATATTATTGGATTTGGTTGGCTAAAATTTTATTGTGAATTTTTGCATCTAAATTCATCAAAGATATTGGTCGATAGTTTTCTTTTTTGGTGGTATCTTTGTCTGGTTTTGGAATTAGGATGATGGTGTCATTGCTAGAATGTCTTTGGGAGTGTTCCTTCATCTTCAACCTTTTGAAAAATTTTAAGGAGGATAGGTATAATTTCCTCTTTGTATATTTGGTAGAATTCACCTGTGAATCCATCTGGTCCTGGATTTTTATTTGTAGGGAGTGTTTTTATGACATATTCAATATCATTTCTAGTGAGCTGTCTGTTCAGTTGATCTATTTCTTCTTGATTCAGTTTTGCCAGGCTCAAGTCTCTAGAAAGTTGTCCATTTCTTCTAGGTTGTCAAATTTGTTGGCATACAATTGTTGATAGTATTCTGTCATGGTTTTTTGTATTTCTGTAGTATCCATTTTGATTTCTCCTTTTTCATTTCTTATTTTTTTATTTGGGTTTTTTCTCTCCTCTTCTTGGTGAGTCTAGCCAGAGGTTTGTCAATTTTGTTTACCTTTTCAAGGCACCAGCTCTTGGTTTTATTGATTTCTTCTGTTGTTTTTTTAATCTCTATTTTATTGATTTCCTCTTTGATTTTTATGATTTCCTTCCTTCTGCTGACTTTAGGTTTTTCTTGTTCTTCTTTTTCTAATTCATTCAGGTGGTGGGTTAAGTTGTCAATTTGAGATTTTTCTTCCTTTTTGAGGAAGGCCTGTATTGCTACGAATTTCCCTCTGAGCACTGCTTTTGCAGCATCCCTTAGATTTTGAGTGGTTGTGTCTTCATTATCATTTTTCTCAAGATATTTTTTAATTTCCTTCTTGATTTCCTCATTGACCTATTGGTTTTTTAGTAGCATGTTGTTTAGTCTCCATGTAGTAAGTTTTTTTCTCATTTCTTTTCCTGTGGTTGATTTCTAGTTGCATGCCATTGTGGCTAGAGAAGATACTTGAAATAATTACTATATTCTTAAATTTGTTGAGGTTAGTTTTGTGCCCCAGTATGTGATCAATTCTTGAGAATGTTTCATGTGCACTTGAGAAGAATGTATATTCTGATTTTTTTTTTTTGGATGTAATGTCCTCAAAATGTCGATTAAGTCTAACTTTTCTATTGTGTCCTTTAGGATCTCTGTTGCCTTACTGATTTTCTGTCTAGAGGATCTGTCCATTGATGTGAGTCGGGTGTTAAAGTCTCCTACTATGATTGATTGTATTCCCATCGAGTTCTCCTTTTATGTCTGTTAGTATTTGTTGTAGGTATCTGGGTGCTCCTATATTAGGGGCATATATATTTATGATTGTAATATTCTCATCTTGAATGGATCTTTAACCATTAAATAGTGTCCTTCTTTGTCTTTCTTAATGGCCTTTGTTTTAAAGTCTATTTTGTCTGATATGAGTATTGCAACTCCTGCTTTCCTGTCTTGTCCATTGGCATGAAATATCTTTTAACATCCCTTCACTTTCAATCTATATGTGTCCTTTGCCCTAAGGTGAGTTTCTTTTAGGCAGAAGATTGAAGGTTTTTGCTTTTTTATCCAATCTGCCACTCTCTGTCTTTTGATTGGAGCATTTAGTCCATTGACATTTAAGGTGATTATTGATAGATACATAGTTATTGCTATTTTAAAGCTTGTTTTCCAGTTGAGTCTATATTTCTCTTTTCATTTTTTGGTTGGATGGTTTCCATTTATTTTATGCTTGAGTACTTTTCCATTTTTGTGAATGTAACATTTGGTTTTGATTTGTGGTTTCCCCATTTTTTAAGCATGTTAAGCCCTTCCTATATCTGCTTGCTTTTGCCTGATAGTCATACAGGCTCAAATACGTCATTAAAATAGAAAAAAAGAATCTGTATTTTCTTATTTTCCTTCTGCACATTGTATGATCTTGATGCCTTTTTTTTTTTTTTTGACATCTTCATGTTTAGATCTAGGCTGGCTTATTTAAATGATTGCTTTCCAGTTGTGGTTTCCTCCATCCTAATTTTTCTTTTTCTCTTTTCTCTCTCTCTCTTTTTTTTTAATTTAGAGAAGCCCTTTCAGTATTCCTTTTAAAATGGGTTTAGTATTGCTGTGCTCTTTTAGCTTTTGTTTGTTGGAGAAATTCTTTATTTCCCTTTCTATTTTAAATGATATTCTTGCTGGATAGAGTATTCTAGGTTGCATATTTTTTCCTTTCAGTGCTTTAAATATATCTTGCCACCCCCTTCTGGCTTGTAGTGTTTCTGTAGAGAAATCAGCTAATAGCCTTATGTGGCTTCCCTTATACTTAATGCTTTGCTTTTGTCTTGCTGCCTTTAGAATCCTCTCTTTAACTTTTGCCATTTTTGTTATAATATGAATTGGTGTGGGCCGTTTGGATTCAGCTTGTTTGGGGCCCTCGTTCTTCCTGTATCTTGATATCCGTATGCTTTAGATTTGGCAAGTTTTCAGCCATAATTTCTTCAAATACATTTTCAATCCCCTTTTCTTTTTCTTTTCCTTCTGGAATTCCTATTATGCATAGATTGGCCCGCTTTATATTATCCCATATGTCTCATATTTCTTTCATGTTTTTTTTCATTTGGATTTCTGCCTGTTGTCCTGATTGGGTGATTTCCATTATTTTATCTTCCACGTCACTAATTTGTTCCTCTGCATTATTCATTCTGCTCTTTATTGCCTTAAGCTCAGTTCGTATCTCTGCAAATGAATTTTCTAGTTTATCTTGGCTCCTCATATTCTCTAGTTCCTTTCTAAAGGAATCTGCATTACTGTTCATGTCCTCTCTTAGTTCCTTCAGTATTTTAAATAACTCCCTTTTGAACTTCGTGTCTGACAGACTGCAGAGGTATTTCATTGTTGATTGCTTTAGGTGAATTCTCCTGTTCCTTTAACTGGGAATGGTTTCTGTGCTTCTTCATCTTGCTTGTGTTTTTCTTTTTCTGTGACTTCGGGGAAGCCAAACTGTAGTCTTGTAAGGCTACTTCTATGCAAGAATACCCCCATTGTATTTTTTTTGGGGGGTTACTATTTATTTTTTGGTGTGGGAGTTTGAATATTTGCTGTCTCTTTCTTTGGTGTGAGCAGGCTGTTGTTCCCAGGATGCTCAGTGTGTTTTCAGGGAGAAGGAGGCAATGGGTAGGGTCAGCAGTCAGTGCCTGGTTGTTAGGTTCTCAATAGCAGCAAGGACCTGCAGGAAGGTGGCATATGCTACTCCTAGTTGCAGGGACCTGGGAAGTGGTAATAAACTCGAGGCAGATCTTCAGGGTGACCAGAGCACTTGGCGGTAGCAACAGCAGGGTGCATGTATTCCCAGAGGAGTGAAAGCAACAACAGCTTGTGTTTGATTGTAATGCTCTCCTCGGAGGTCATTGGAAACACAGGTGGTGCCTGTTCAGGGACCCCTATGGGGAGCAGGCCATGACCATCTCTAGAGTCAGTGATAACTGTGGTGGTTTGCCCCCGCCACCTGTAGACCATGCATGAAGCAACCCGTCTCACTTAGCCCACATAGGAGGTGCTGTAAAGGCTGCTCCTAGCTGCAGGATCCTGGGAAGTGACAGAGATCAGGCGTGTGGGCACTGGCCAGAACGTTTGGCTGTGGCAGCAGCAGGGCAGGTGTGTTCCCGAGGGTGCGAGAGTACCAACAGGTGGTGTTCAGTCACAATGCCCTTCTCTGTGGTGCCCTCTGAGGTGGTTGGGGCTGCAAGTGATTTTTGTTCAGATATCTCCAGTGGCAGTGGGCCACACCCACCTCTGGAATCAGGTATAACTGCAGCAGTTTGCCCCTGCTGCCTGCAGACCACGCAAGAAGCACCCTGTCCTGCTTAAACCTCACAGATGGTGCTGCACCAGTTGCTCCTAGTTGTAGGGTCTTGGGAAGGGACAGTGACCAAGTTTCTGGCCGCCACCCAGAGCGTTTGGCAGTGGCAGCTGCAGGGTGGGTGTGTTCCCAAAGGAGTGAGAGCAACAGCAACAGTGGTGCTTGGTTGCAATGCCCTCTTTTTTTCTTTTTTGCCAACCCCTGAGGTGACTGGGGTTGCTGATGGAACCCACTCACAGGCCCCCAGTGGTAGCAAGCCATGTCTCCTTCCGGCCTCTGAGATGACTGCCACTGCCTGACCCTGCCACCTGTAGATTGTGCAAGAGGTACCATGTTGCACTTAGCCCCCTGATGCCCTTAGCCCACACAGTAGGTGCCTGGCCACTGGTAGCTGGCACAAGAAGCGCTTAATCTCCTCTAAACAAGCAAGAGGTTTCTCTACGCTGTGGCCTCTGCAAAGCCGCCCCGCCCGCTAAGCCCATGGGCATGCGCAGCTCAGTGCAGGGAGTTTCCTATGGCGGCCGCCCCTCCTCCTCCCCTCCCCTCCCCAACAAGGGCGCCTTGTCTCTCCTGCAGTGGGGCCCTTCTCCCCGGTTCCCTCTGCCATGGCGTTCCCCTCCGTAGCCCGTGGCACACTGCCCCTTAGCCCCTCATGCCACCCCCAGTTCTCTACCCGGGACTGACCTCTGGTGCCTGAGTCTCAGCGCCCAGCCCCCGCCCGAGCATCTCAGGCCGTGGTGTCGGGGCCGGTGGTTCAGGGGGTCTGTGCGGCTCTCACTCTGCTTTGCTGCTCTCAGTCCAGCTGCTGCGTTTTTCTCAGTGACTTTGAGGTCCCACCAACTCAGCGGGTCTTTCGGCAGTTAGGCAGATTCCCAGGAGATGGGTTCCTTTTCTCCTTCACGGCTCCCTCTCAGGAATGCTGGTCCCGTCCTGATTCCTTCTCTCTCCCTCTTTTTCATTTATTCTACCCAATTATGTCAGGAGTTTCTTGCCCTTTTTGGAGGTTTACCTTCTTCTACAGCATTCAGCCGATGTTCTGTGGGAGTCGTTTTACACGGGGATGTGGTTTTTTGACGTGTTTGTGGGAGAAGCTGAGCGCCACCTCCTACCCCTCCGCCATCTTGCTCCCCCTCTTTAGTGCTTTGAAATACAAACATATTTATTCTGTCGCAAACGTGGCAACTCATTTGTGGAACCAGTTTCCATGGTCACCGTTGTTCCCTGGATCACGTCCATCCTAGGCATCACTTTTCTTCTGGCTGGAATTATCCTACTGGGGCATCTCTGGTGGTGATTTCCTGTAGTTCTGTTTGGAGGGTGTCCTCACGCTCTGGCGATGCTTCGCCTGTGCATGGACCACTACTGGGGGCCTTAGGTTTCCTCCACACTTTTGGAGGCATTTCTCTCTTGCCTGTCACTGTCACTGAAGAGTCCACCATGTGCTGACTCTCTTTATCTGTGGGAAGTCTGTGTTGTTTCTCTGGGAGCATTTAGAGAAGATTTGCATTAACGCCGACGTCCTCCAGCTCCCGAACGGTGTGTTTCTTTATGCTGTTCCTGCCCAACATTTTCAAAATTGCACACTTTCTCCTCAGAGGTCATTGGCGGCAGACAATAATAGTCACACCAAACACACAAGTTTTGTAGAAGACACACGAGACGGCCCAAGGTCGGTGAAGGGAAGGCCGTGTAATTACAGCCTCCACCGTGCAGTCCCGTTGAATGTGAACAGCCAGGCTGGAGGAGGATGAAGGAGCCCACATCCCACAGATGCCACAAAGCCCACCTTAACATCAGGGCAGAGGCTGACCGTGAAAGGGGCTCTGGCTCCCGGGTCTGCCCAGGCGGCTCTTCAGGCTCATCGGTGGCTGCCTTAGGTGGCATGAAGCCCAGGGCCTCCCAGCTCATCTAGGGGAGGAAGAGGGCAGGGCTCCAGGGCTGAAACGTGCCCTGCGGGATTCATTACCATCCTGTCTCCTGGACCAGCATTTCCAGGGGAGGCCCGTCCGCTGGGAAGACAAGTGCCTCTGGGCACCGGGGTAGAATAGAGTAGAGGGGTGGGGCCGTGGGATGAGGAAACTCCCCAGGACAGGCCTCGGCCCCCTCCTCCCCCGGCCCCAGGGACAGTGAGGTCAGGCGTGGCAGGGTCTCCTCAGGGCAGCCCTTCCTATATCTCCTGCCTCCAGACTGTGGCTGCTGTCGTCTTTTCTCCCAGACGCCAGCACGCGAAGGTGAAGGTCTGAGCACCTGTAACCAAGAACTCAGTCTGACAAGTGCTGCAGAGCTGGGTGGGCCTCCTCCTTGGGGAGCCGTGTGAGAGAAGGGGTTTCTGCTGAGTCTCCTTAGGCGTGAGAGGGGGAAACCTACCTCGGTGCTTCACAGAAACTCCCCAAGCACTGCATTGCCCTCTGCCTGTAAGTGCTGCTTCTCCAGCGCAGACTGCAGCGGACTGGAGGGGCAGAGGGCGTGTAGACCGACCTGGGTCGGAGCCAGCTGAGCACAATTTAGCCAGCTGGACGCTGCAAGAGAAGTCCTGTCTGCCTGCTGCATTGTACTGGAGCTTCCCTGACCCTCAGACAATCCCCAGGTGTTCTGTGTGGTCAGGCAGCTGGGCTGCTCAGCCCGGAGGTAAGACTGTTGTCTCGGCTGTGGGGCCGTGTGCAGCTCTAGGAAAGCTGAGCAGAGAGAGAGGGCCCGGGGCAGACCCCAGAACCACAGCTCCTCCGTCCTCCGGGTTCCCTGGAGCTCTGGCTCGCACCGCCTCCCAGTCTCCTCTGTGCTTGGTTTTCTCCGCAGGAAGAGGGATCGGTGAGGACTGATGGCCGATCCGATGCTTCCTCCCAGGCCTGGGTCTCTGATTCCTGATGGAGTCGTCGGGACCTGTGTTTGGACCCAGTGGGCTTTGCTGGCCTCTGATAGAAAGTGTTTACACCTGTGTGATGATAGATGCCTCCACAGGAACATTTGGGGCAGATGAGAGGCCCGTCATGTGCTTTAATACCTCTTTACTTTAAAGTTCTGTGGCCCTCGTAGAGGCTAATGGGAACTAGTGAAATGTCAGGACTATACAGCATAAAAGGGGAAGGGATTTGGAGACATGTGATTCACTTAGAGTTTCTTCTTTTCCTTCTACTTTCTTTTTGTGGCTGCAGCTGCAGCATGTGGATCTTCCTAGGCTAGGGGCTGCATGCGAGCTGCAGCTGAGGCCTGTGCCACAGCCACAACACCAGACCCATGCAGTATCTGTGACCTACACTGCAGCTTGTGACCGCACCAGATCCTTAACCCAGTGAGTGAGGCCAGCGATCAAAGCCGCATCCTCATGGCCACTGTGGCAGGTTCTTAACCCTCTGAGCCACAGTGAGAGCCCTCAGTTTCTTTAAAACGTGTGTGATGTGTGATGCTGATTGCTGTCAGCCTCCCATCCCTGTTTCTGTCTTCTCCCTGAGGTTGGGTCCCCTCTCCCATGGCAGCTGTTAGAAGGGAGCTCTTCTTCCCTCTCCCTGTGGGCCTTCCGTCCCGTGTAGGTGCCCTGGTGCTGCAGTCTGGGATCTGGGGGGGGAGGAGGGAGAGCCGGGGTTAATGGGTCCGGTGACAACATACAGCACCTGCTCTTTTGTTTCCTACACCTTTCGCCTTTTCTCCCCCGAACAGTCTGTTCTTCCTGAGATGTACCTTATTTTTGAATAATCTCATGCTCACATTTTCTCATAACCTGTTGAAAAAAATGTACCTATATGTACATTTATCCTGAAGGTTTAACTGTAACAATGACACCATGTCAAACACACCATTCCATAGTCTTAGGCATTCTGTAATACCTTCCCTCTTAGGCTCATGAAAGTTGTGTGGCTGGTCCAGTGAAGTAAGTTGGACACAATTTAACTCTTCTAATGAGGCTAGTGTATTCGGCTTTGGTTCCTGCAAACAAATGTAGACACAAGTTACATGGACAATTATGTGGATGTGCTTTATTGAAATCATATTTCTATAACTGTTTTAGTATTTCATATTCATGTAGGCATGTACCGAACTCCAAGAGGATATTTAAGCCATTGATTAAACATTATACTTAAAACATAAGTACAGAAATAATCAAGACATGGGTGCCAGAAATTTGCTCTATTGTTATGAGTGAGATGATTGACTTTTCTAGGGAGATAAATGTTCAGGTTTGATATCTTCAATAATATTCTTAGGTAGTGGTCTCTCGGTGTTTAGCTATTACTGTAATGTTTATTCTCTGTTTAGACTTTGTTTTATCAAGATAGAATTAAAAGAGGCAGAAACCGAGCACTCAAGAGGAGAAATCAGTTACCAGTGAGAAAGTCATCAGCTCATTGGCCATCCTCCATGGCCTCTGATGTTGCAAAACGATGGGACTGTCTTAGCAAAAATTCACCAAAAATCCGTTTGTTTCTTGGTAGCTACAGAAACAACACAGAATGGAGCACTGGAACTCCACCCTGGGAGGTGGCTTCATCTTGGTGGGGATTCTGAATGACAGTGGGTCTCCTGGGCTGCTCTGCGCCACAATCGCCGTCCTGTACATGCTGGCCCTGACCAGCAATGGCCTGCTGCTCCTGGTCATCTCAGTGGATGCCCGGCTCCACGCGCCCATGTACCTGCTGCTCGGGCAGCTGTCCCTCATGGACCTCCTGTTCACGTCTGTCGTCACTCCCAAGGCCCTCGTGGATTTTCTGCTGGGGGAGAGCACCATCTCCTTTGGGGGCTGTGCCCTTCAGATGTTCCTGGCACTGGCTCTGGGTGGCGCCGAGGACCTCCTCCTGGCCTTCATGGCCTATGACAGGTATGTGGCCATCTGCCATCCTCTGAGCTACATGGTCCTCATGAGACCGGGGGTCTGCTGGCTCCTGGTGGCCACATCCTGGGTCCTGGCATCCCTGAGTGCTCTAGGGCACACCCTGTATACCATGCACTATCCTTTCTGTAGGTCCCGAAAAATCAGCCACCTGCTCTGTGAGATCCCACCTCTGCTGAAGTTGGCCTGTGCCGATACCTCCAGATATGAGCTCATGGTGTATGTGACGGGTGTGACTTTCCTGATCCCCCCTCTGGTTGCTGTCCTTGCCTCCTACGCACTGATCCTGTTTACTGTGCTCCACGTGCCCTCGAGGGAGGGGAGGCGGAAAGCCCTGGTCACGTGCTCTTCCCACCTGACTGTGGTGGGGATGTTCTATGGAGCCGCCACGGTCATGTACGTCCTGCCCAGCTCCCTGCACAGCCCCGGGCAGGACCGCATCACCTCTGTCTTCTACACCGTGGTCACCCCAGCCCTGAACCCCCTCATCTACAGCCTGAGGAACAAGGAGGTGCTGGGGGCCTGGAGGAGGGTCCTGGGAAGACGTGTGCTGTGACTATACTTCACCAGCTAGGGAGAGCTTGTGACTTGCCACCAAAATTCATTTTTCCTCAATGTTAGAATTTTTCTGCTAAAAGTGAAGTGCTTTGACAAAAAACACCGTAGTGGCAAGTATATATTTCGTTAGAAAAATTAAGGAATGTAGCTTTAGTTGTCACGTGCCATTTTAAATCTTTCCATGAAGTAATTGTTGAGGTTTGTATCCCATTTTGTCTAAAATTTACTGTTTATTTTCCTAGTTAACTACTGTGTCAAATGGGGATAGGGACTTTGCAAACTTGGGACGTGACCTCTGACTTTGAGAGTTCATATTGGACCGATGTAGGGACCAAAAAAAAAAAAATTCAAGTAGGACCATATCTCAGGGGCCAGAACTTTGAGATTTACACACATTTTAGACCAGCTGACCTTGGTAACAGATCGTGTAGGCCTCCTGGTTTAATGCCCAGACTTGTAGTAGTTTGCATGTATTTGCGTCATGTTTACTTCTTTTTTTTGATCATCAGCCATTATGGAAACTTCACCATTGGCACACTCCAATAGTTGTTGTTCATTTGTTTATCTTGTTTGTCTTGTTTTTTGACATGGGTTTTCATGGTTTTTTTTTTTTTTTTTAATACTGCTTAAAAATCCAAATATTACTAAAATGAGTAAAATAGAAAAAGAAGGCAGCTCATCTGCAAAGGCCATAAGTAAACAATTATGTTTATTCTTTCCATATAGCAAACATACAAACAAAACAAAACTGGTTTTCCATTATCTCAAGGCTGTACTGAAATTTCGCTAAGTTGCGCGGGGTTCGCATGCATGGATGTGTGAGTCTGCGGATTTGTGTTTAGGCTGAGATGGATGGCACACATCCACACACTCACACACACATATTCATTCTCATGTGCTGCACCACTAGCATTCGTAGTACAACAAATAGTAGACGTTGCTTTTTCTTTTCTCTTACAGACCTCAGTAAATCCTATTGGCTTCATCTACACAATACATTCCAAAACATGGGCGCTTCTCTTTGTCTCCCCAGCAAATATCTTAGCCCGAGTCCCTGTAATCTGTTGGCTGTTGCTCCGTAGTAGCTTCCTATTTCCACTCTTGACCCACTATAGTCTGTTTTCTCCCTTGTCTAGCGATTGACCTTCGTAAGCACAAGTCAGAACAGGTCACCTTTCAAGGACACACACGAACGTGCCCCTCTCACCTGTCGGTCCACATTGGACACCATTCTCCCTCCACTGGCCCTCATGCTGTACATGAAACAGTCCAAATTATTCCTGCTTTAGGGCCAATTACTAGCTCTTCTCCTGGCCTGTAATGTTCTGTCAGATTTGCTTGGCTTACTGTTTCTCATCATCCAGGTCTCATCTTAAAAGTCTTAAATTCTCACACAGGTTACCAATCTAAGTGCGTGCACCCAAACCAAAAGGCATCATCACACACAGTGTTTTATTTTCTTCAGTTGCGTGTATCATTATGTAAAACCTTCTTACTTACTCCTTAGTTTACTTGCTTACTCCGTCTCCACTTTCTGAAATGAAATCTCCACGAGCGCATCGTCTCTGCTATATGTGTGTGTGTCACAGCTGCTTCTCCATAAGTAAATACATGTATCTCACAGTCTCTGCAATAACAGTGTGAAGATGTGGCTGCATGTGAATGAATGTGCACATCTTCATGGATGAAACAGAGGAATATGCCATATTGGTACCTAAAAAGATTTAGTATTTTATTTAATATGTTAGTTTTTGCTAAATAACCCATAAATTCAAGGTAATAACTATCAAAACTGTAATGGTATTTTTAAAAGTGGATTTTGACAACTGAGAAGAAAACTATAGAAGAAAAATAAAAGTTATATCCTGCCAACTAAAGTTACAGTAATTTAAATACAACAAAATAACTGCAGTAATTGACAAATATGCAATGTACATATTGAAATTTAGTATGTGTTATGGTGGTATTTTAAATTGTTGCGTAAATATGAGTAACCATGGTCCTAGAACAAATGGCTAAGTATTTAGGGGGAAAAATAATATATATATATGTATATATATCGAAATAAATTCTAGCTGTTTTAAAGATCTAATGGTTAAAAATGGAGTTCAGGCTGCCCACCCCAGTTTTGTGTCCCTCTTATTTCCCTCATTGTAAGGGGTCATATAAATGGAATGTGACATGCGTTCCTTCTAAGCCACAAAACCTATCAGTAAAAAACCTTCTAATCTTCATTTTTGTGGATATTGACAAGCAAGATGACCATGACAGCTCCAAATAGCAGAACTCTGTCCCCTTGGGTCTATGTACCTGCCACTCCACCCCTCAGCTAGAATTTATGTAAGTGAAAAATAAGCTTTTACCTTTTAGGCCACTGAGATTTGTAATTTATGTTAGGACAAGGACAGGCAAACACTCCTGGAGTCATGTTCATTTACAAATCAAGTTTTATGGGGAAACATTCACTTTTGTATTGTCTATGACTCTTTTCCCACCACAGTGACAGAGTTGAGTAGTTGTGAGGTGACAGCGTGGCCTGCAAAGCCTAAACACATTTAGTTTCTGGCCCTTTCCAGAAGTTTGCTGATCCCTATGTTACAGCAACTAGTATTATTTACATTAAGGAAAACTGTAAGCAGATAAGGTTGGGGGTCCCTGGAAAAAGAAAACCAGTCATGGCTTTCTTGACATAGGAGAAGGCATTTTTGACCTAAGCCATTTTGTGATCTAAGCCTGGCCATAATTCTGAAGTTGAACAAGTCTCGCTGATTGATGATTTTAAGGGAACAACAGAATGCAGAAACAAACACTGTTATCAGGCAAGAAAAGTAACAGTATATCAATATGTCAGTTGTAAGCACTCCTAGTTCTCTTCAGTAGCAAAGATTAGCCTGAAGTGTTCACCACCAGACCCACTGGAACCCGAGGGATGACAGTGTTGACCTTTTCCGACCTTCATGCCTTCAGTCACCTAAAGCTTGGACTCCATCAACCTTTGTCCCAATTCTGTGCTGAATTCTCTTCTGTTCAAGACCCTTTGTGAATATGCATCTACCCTTAGCTTAAAACTGCCCCAGCTGTTTTAGGCTAAAAAACAAACAAACAAAACAAAACAAAAAAACCCTCAGTTTTTTGCTGTTTGGGGAGACCATGCTTCAAGAAAGATGCCCAGGGTTCTCCCTACTTGCTGCAAGTAATAAATCCTTCCTTCTCCGCATCTTAGCCTTGGATGTGTCTTTTGGGTTGACATCCACCAAGAGGTGAGTCCAGGTTTTGGGTAACAGAACTAGAACTAGAACTAGAACTAGAAGATGTCATAGGAGAATGTTTTTTATTATATTAAGAATGAGGAGAGCTTCCCTTAGTAAAAAGAAAATTGGCAAATTCAATAGCCTTTTATCAGTAATACGTAAAACACTGGGACATTTGAGAAGTCTTTCCTGGGAGGTCTCTCCACTCACCACATGTGACACGCCTTTATCCGGGCTTCTCCGTCTGTTAATCTGATTCGTGCTGGCTCAGGCTTAATTGGCTATTCTTCCACCTCGAAATGTCGAGAACTCCAAGGTTCTCTCTGGGATCCTTTCCCACTACCCTTCTCCAACATGGCGTCTGATCCAGGATTGCCCTTCAGAATTACCTTGGAATATTTTTACAAAACATCTGTATTGCCTCCATTTTTACCACCCTGTGGTCTACAGCAGGATCAAGCATTTGCATTTTAATATAGCTCTTAAGATTGCAATACGTGTTCTTGGTTTTCTGGTTAAAACCTTTGGCACACATCCTGAGGCGTGTCAGACTTCATTTGCAATTATTTGCAGTAAACGTCTAGATCTATTTCTCCAGCCCATATATCGCCTTTAAACTCCAGCTTTATTCGTTCATTCCAAAATGCTATTTCTTGAGCAACGACAGTGGCTGGGTACTTTACTACAAATGGTGATATAAAGAACAACAAAGCGGTCACAGTAGTTATTGCCATGCATTTATGCTCTGATGGATGAATGACATTAAGCAAATAATTATATAACTCGCGTAAGCAAAAGCCATTCCATTGCCTAAAAAGCAGTGTACGATTTTTAGTGTGCTTAAGAATCACCTGGGGCTTGTTGTAAATGGAGATTTCTGAGATCAACTTCCCTACCCCTCCTGTATGGAGAAATATTTTCAAAAACCAACCCAGGAATCATTTCATGTCATGATATGCAAAACTGTGATTTACCTTATAAATGCCTTATCAAGGCATAAGACTCCAGCCCTCCTTTTCTTAGTTTCATCTTAATTTTCCATTATTGTCACATAAACTACCAATATTTGGCATTTTCAGAACTGTATTCTGGGCAAATTCTTTAGTATATAAAAAAAAGGCATTTGTCAATCTAGACTCTGTCTTACTTTCAGCTTTGTATCTCACTATTTTCTTAATGCACACATACTCTTAGAAAAATTCTACCATCCATTCCTTAAATATGCTCTCTTTTAAATTTCAGATATTATTAAACTTAGAATTTAGGTCCAAGTTAGAAATATAATACCTTGAAGACTTTACTTTTTATGTTTATATCCTCAGCTTCCAGAAATGCACCTGGAATACATGTGTTCAAAGTATATTTGATGAATGCATGCAAGTAGGAAGAAAATGTATTTGCCAGAAATCTATTCTTGTCATAGTTTTATTTGCTTATTTGGTTCTTTGTCTTTTGACCTGTTGTTGTAGGTCAACTTGTTTTAATTTCCTTATTAGCTTGTATGGGCTTGGCAAGGAGTGACGTTTACCCATTGACTTCATTTCCTTCCTCCCTTCCTTCCTTTATTTCTCTCCCTTACTTTCCTGTGTCTATCAAGATGCCTTGCTTTGAATAAGCAGTTTGCTGAACTTATCTGACAAGACACATGGGAAAATAAGAGAAGGAAAAAAGTGGAAGAATGGGATGAAAATGGGAAACTTTTATAATAATATAAGTTTTTCTCCACATTCCTAAAATTGTCCTCATAATCAGATTCGAAAAGACTATTTTGCAGTCACTCTCCTGAGAGCCCCTTTGACCTCCTTGTTCCTGAGGCTATAAATGATGGGGTTCAGC
This sequence comes from Phacochoerus africanus, assembly GCF_016906955.1. Taxonomy (NCBI): domain Eukaryota; kingdom Metazoa; phylum Chordata; class Mammalia; order Artiodactyla; family Suidae; genus Phacochoerus; species Phacochoerus africanus. Next base: position 2,713,149 of record NC_062554.1, on the reverse strand, counting down.
ATGGGTGTCACTGCTGAGTAGAACACAGAGATCACTTTATCTCTTTCATTCATTGTTTTGGCGTTTGGCCGCATGTAGGCGAATATTGCTGAGCCGTAGAAGAGGACAACGACAATGAGATGGGAGCCACAGGTAGAGAAAGCTTTGAGCCTCCCCGCCCCAGACTGCATCTGGATCACGGCGGAGACGATGTTCCCGTAGGAGACGAGGATGAGGGCGACAGGCGCCAGGAGGATGGCCACGCCCATTGCGAAGATGGCCGTCTCCGTCTCGTGGGTGTCTGCTGAAGCCAGCTTCAGGAGGGCAGGGGGCTCGCAAAAGTAGTGATTGATCACGTTCCGTCCTTGATAGGGAAGTTGGAAAGTAAAGGTGGTGTCCACCAGAGACACCAGGGCGCCGCCGGCCCAGGACCCCACGGCCAGCCGGAGACACGCTTGTTGGGTCATGACGGTGGCGTAGCGCAGGGGCTTGCAGACGGCCACATAGCGGTCATAGGACATCACCGCCAGCAGGACACACTCGGAACACCCAACCAGTAGTAAAACAACTATCTGTGTTGCGCATCCCGCAAAGGAAATGGTTTTCTCCTTTACCAGGAAGTGGACTAGCACCTGGGGGACTGTGGTGGTAGAAAAAGAGACATCGGCAAAGGACAAGTTGCTAAGGAAAAAGTACATGGGTGTGTGGAGCTTGGAGTCTGTGTGAATGAGCACGATGATAAGCAGATTTCCCAGCACAGTCAGAAGGTAGAGGATCAGAAAAAGGACGAAGAGCAGGACCTGTGTCTGGGGATCCTGTGAAAGTCCCAGGAAGACAAATTCAGTCACGTGGGTTTGGTTTTCTTCTCCCATGAATAGGTAGTACTGTTTATAGGTCAGCCCAGGGGAAAAAAACACAGTGGTCAGTGATTTTAAAAATCTGAGCAACTTATGTATTTATCAATCAATATCCAAAAGCGGGCCATTGTTCTCCAACTCTTAACTGCTTCCTATGTTAAAAGGCAGGAGTCTCTTTTTGCTTGGTCGTTCTGACAGTTGAAAGGCACTTCTGATTCTCTCTCCCCTTGACTTTTTCAGAGGACCGGAGGGCCAGAAATCATCGTGTGCAGGCTGTATGACTGACCTTTGGCTGGACTCTGCATAGTTCTGAAAAGGCCACAGTGCTGCTCAGAGTGCATCCTTCCTTTTACGTAAGTTTGGGAAACAAACATGCTGAAGTTGCTTTAACCAGGTAGATTTTTATACTGCAAACTGATATCACTGTGAACGTTCATTTTCATCTTTACATTCACAAAATAATGCTAAGCAAGTGCTCTGAGCAAGGAATGGGGAATTGAAGAAAGCCATCGTAGTCTATGATCCTGGCCCTTAAACAAATTCTTCCGTCATCTGTTTTCAGTGTGAAGAGGATGTTGAGGCGCATCCGTACAAATAGCTGCCTCACTGGTCATTGTACTCAGTGGTGTCCTCTAAATATGCCCCGCTTTGTCCTCCACACTCTTTCTCTCTCTTTGCACAAGGTCCTTTGGCAAGAATACTAATTATCATGTGCTGGGCGCTCTCCTGGTGCTGGTCATTATTGTTTCTTTACACTTCATTTTAAATCCTAAGCCCATATGAGTTAGTTATTATTACCCGAGGGTAATGAGGGTAAGACGCAGAGAAATGTTCGAACTAGTTCCTCTGAGGCTTTCTCACTCTATGTCCTGTAATTCTTTTTCTTTCTTACGAAAAACTGGCTGTAGAGAAGATTAAACCTTAGCCCAGTTCCTTCACTCCTTGAATAAAGACCCACAAACTTTCTCCATTTTAATGCTTTTCAAACTAATCTATTATGGCAGAGCTATCTGTAGACACACGGATAACAATTATGGATGTCTGAGGATATTTTAAAGCATGTTTGATGGTCTCATCCAAGGGACAATAGAAGGAATGAAAGGAAAAAATATTGAGAGAAGTTGTGGAGATTGGTTGCAGACATTTGATTGTGTATCTTTAAAAAACTCAAAAGGAGCCAATCAAGCATAGGGCAATGAGTAATTGAACAGTATTGTATTATATACCAAAGATAAGCAGTAGAAATTTTAGTAAAGGAAAATTCCTTTGTATTAGCTAATTTTAACAAAGTATACACTTAAAAAATTTCAAGACCTGTTTGAAGAAAGCTATGAAACACAATGTATGAGTAAATGAATATAAATACTAATTTTGTGAATAGAACAATGTAGTTTTATTAAGATGTTCATTTCATCTGAGCTAATCCATAAATTCACTGAAATTCCAACCAAGTTCACAGAAGATATTTGTACAAAATTTAATAAGCTTATTCTACATTTTATCTAGATGCTTAAATTTATGATAGAAAATGAGGTGTGGGGGAAAAAATGAGGGAGTAGACAAAACATATCCTCCCAGATATAAGTTATGAGATAAAACTGTCACTGTATGCAGATGACATGATACTATACATAGAAAACCCAAAGGACTCAACCCAAAACCTACTTGAACTGATTCATAAATTCAGCAAAGTAGCAGGATATAAGATTAACATTCAGAAATCAGTCGCATTTCTGTATACCAACAATGAAATATTAGAAAAGGAATACAAAAATACGTTACCTTTTAAAATTGCACCTCAAAAAATCAAATACTTTGGAATACACCTGACCAAGGAGGTATAGGACTTATATGCTGAGAACTATAAAACTTTAATCAAAGAAATCAAAGAAGATGTAAAGAAATGGAAAGATATTCCATGTTCATGGATTGGAAAAATCAATATTGTAAAAATGGCCATACTACCCAAAGCAATGTACAGATTCAATGCAGTCCGTATCAAATTACCCATGACATTTTTCACAGAACTAGAACAAACAATCCAAAAATTTATATGGAAGCACAAAAGACCCAGAATTGCCAAAGCAATCCTGAGAAACAAAAAACCAAGCAGGGGGCATAAATCTCCCAGAATTCAAGAAATATCACAAAGCCGCAGTCATCAAAACAGTGTGGTACTGGTATCAAAACAGACACATGGACCAATGGAACAGAATAGAGAACCCAGAAATAAACTCTGACACCTATGGTCAATTAATCTTTGACAAGGGAGGCAAGAACATAAAATGGGAAAAAGACAGTCTTTTCAGCAGGCATTGCTGGGAAACCTGGACAGCTGCATGCAAAGCAATGAAACTAGAACACACCCTCACACCATGCACCAAAATAAACTCAAAATGGCTGAAAGACTTAAATAGAAGACAAGACACCATCAAACTCCTGGAAGAAAACATAGGCAAACACTCTCTGACATCAACCTTCAAATGTTTTCTCAGGTCAGTCTCCCAAAGCAACAGAAATAAGAGCAAAAATAAACCACTGGGACCTAATCAAACTGAAAAGCTTTTGCACAGCAAAGGAAACCCAAAAGAAAACAGAAAGACAACCTACAGAATGGGAGAATATAGTTTCAAATGATGCAACGGACAAAGGCTTAACCTCTAGAATATATAAGCAACTTATACAACTCAACAGCAAAAAAGCCAGTCAACCAATGGAAAAATGGGCAAAAGACCTGAATAGACTATTCTCCAAGGAAGATACACAGATGGCCAGCAAACATGAAAAAATGCTCAACATCGCTGTTTATAGGAGAAATGCAAATCAAAACTACCATGAGATACCACCTCACACCAGTCAGAATGGCCATCATTAATAAGTCCACAAATAACAAGTGCTGGAGGGGTTGTGGAGAAAAGGGAACCCTCCTGCACTGTTGGTGGGAATGTAAACTGGTACAGCCACTATGGAGAACAGTTTGGAGATACCTTAGAAATCTATACATAGAACTACCACAGGACCCAGTAATCCCACTCGGGCATATATCCAGACAATACTTTCCTTAAAAAAGACACATGCACCCGCATGTTCATTGCAGCACTATTCACAATAGCCAGGACATGGAAACAACCCAAATGTCCATTGACAGATGTTTGGATTCGGAAGAGGTGGTATATATACACAATGGAATACTACTCAGCCATAAAAAAGAACGACATAGTGCCATTCGCAGCAACTTGGATGGAACTAGTGACTCTCGTACTGAGTGAAATAAGTCCAAAAGACAAAGAAAAATAGCATATGATACCACTTATAACTGGAGTCTAATATCCAGCACAAATGAACATCTCCTTAGAAAAGAAAATCATGGACTTGGAGAATAGACTTGTGGCTGCCAGGGGGGAGAGGGAGGGAGTGGGAGTGACTGGAGCTTGGAGTTATCAGATGCAACTTGGAATGGATTTACAATGAGATCCTGCTGAGTAGCATTGAGAACTATGTCTAGAAAGAAGAAAGGGTGGAAAAAAAATGTTACACATGTAAGTGTAACTTGGTCCCCATGCTGTACAGTGGAAAAAAAAATAAATTAAAAAATATATATATAGTAAAATTTTCCTCCCTCATTGATAAGTGTATACTGAGCAAGTATAAAACATTTGACCAATAAATATATTCTAGAACTGAAGCATATCCTAATATATATGAAAATTTAATATATGACAAAGGTGGCATATTAAGTGTATCACTTAACAAAAGATATGGAACAATTGCATATTCACTTTAGAATGTTATGTATACATGTTTATAAGCATGTTTATACATGCATATAATGTAAATATAAGCAATAATTAATTCCAAATGCATTAATAATCTAATTTCTAGAACATTTAAATTTTTTCTATGAAATTATGTAGTCTATCTATTCATCCATCCAATCTCTGGGTGGTTAAAGTTTTTTAAACAGGAATATACACACAAAAAGAAAGAAATCTTAAAGAAAAACACTAACAAACCTGGGAATTTAAAAATATCAGGCTTCCAAATCAAAATCAATGTGAGGTACCACCTTACACCAGCCAGAATGGCCATCATCCAAAAGTCTACCAACAATAAGTACTGGAGAGGGTGTGGAGAAAAAGGAACCCTAGTACACTGTTGGTGGGATTGTAAATTGGTGCAACCATTGTGGAAAACTGTATGGTGATGCCTCAGAAAACTAAAAATAGAACTACCATTTGATCCAGGAATCCCACTCCTGGCCATCTATCCAGAGAAAACCATGGCTCAAAAAGACACATGTACTCCGATGTTCATTGCAGCACTATTTTCAATAGCCAAGACATGGAAACAACCTAAATGTCCATCGACAGAGGAGTGGATCAAGAAGAAGTGGTACATATACACAATGGAATATTAGTCAGCCATTAAAAAGAATGAAATACCAGCATTTTTTAGCAACATGGATGGAGCTAGAAATTATCATGCTAAGTGAAGTCAGTCAGACAATGAGACACCAACATCAAATGCTATCACTTACATGTGGACTCTGAAAAAGGACACAATGAACTTCTTTGCAGAACAGAGACTGACTCACAGACTTTGAAAAACTTATGGTTTCCAAAGGAGACAGTTTGGGGGTATGGGGAGATGTGCTGGGGTTGTGGGATGGAAATCCTATAAAATTGGATTGTGATGATCATTGTACAACTATAAATGTAATAAATTCATTGAGTAATTTTTAAAAAAAAAGGCAAAAAAAGTTTAAAAAAAATCAGGTTTCCATGTAGTGGATGTCACTCTATAAACAAAATTAAAAAAAATTAGATAAATCTGAGAAAATATTTGCAAATATTTTAACAGAATTTAAATTATTCCTAGTGTATAAAGTAGCCTTAAAATCAATAATAAAAGATACATTAGAAAAATGAATAAAGGATTTAAATACCCCATTCAGAAAAATAAGTGAAACAATAATAAATATAAAATAAGAACATGCACATTAAAACAACACGTGAGATACCCTACCTTGCCTATATAAAAAGATAAAGCATCCAAGTTAGGTGCTATGGCAAGAAGACTATGATGGGTCATTAAATGGAAGGCAAGCCATCTGGCTTTCTGTGTGATAGGTCGTTGTAATCTTTTAAATGGAGTAAATGGGTATGTGTGTTTGTGTAGACGTGTGTTTGGGTATGTGTGTGTTTCCATGGGCATCTTTCTTGCAGTGAGCGTCAGCTGCTCATGGACTGCTGTCTGCCAGGACCCAGCATGGCTCACTTACTGGCAGCTTGGGGCTCTGGAGGTAAACGGCAGAGTTTGAAGCCTGGCTTTTCTAGTTGATGTGTGACCAACGGCAAATTACTTCGCTCTTTTGAGCCTAGCTTTTCTCATCTGTGAAATGGTGACGTTAATGGTGCATATCTTTTAGCGTTTTTACAGAAAGATTAAATAAGGTAAACTAATAAACTGTTTAAAGAAATTAGGACGGTAAGCAGGGTGGCTCATGATATCATATAACATCTTATCACGTAATGGGTTTGTGACCCAGAAGCAAGATTAGGAAAACAGGAGTTCCCGTCGTGGCTCAGCAGTTAACGAACCCAGCTAGTATCAATGAGGACATGGGTTCGATCCCTGGTCTTACTCAGTGGGTTAAGAATCCGGCGTTGCCGTGAGCTGTGGTATAGGTCGCAGACCAGCTTGGATCCGTGTTGCTGTGACTGTGGGGTAGGCAGGCGGCTACAGCTCCGATTAGACCCTAGTCTGGGAACCTCCACATGCCCCGGGTGTGGCCCTAAAAAGACAAAAAAAAAAAAAAAGATTAGGAAAACAGTTGTGAAGGACAGAGCGTAGTAACACATGGCTGCTGCTGCGTTTGATTGAAGAAGATGCTTATTCTCACAATTTTTCCCCTTTGCACACTTTTGCCCTTTGTCCATCCTTTGGGACTGGAACTGTGATGTTAACAGAATTCAACGTCAAGGCCAAATCTGGTAAAGGGATGACGAAAGGCCTCTAAGGGTTTGGAATGAAGGGCAAAGACAAGCATTGGTTTGAATTATTCATGTCATTCTCTCTTTTCTTGAAGCTCTTATCATGGAAATGTTCAAACATATATAAAAATAAAGAGAGTAGTAAATAAAATGTCAACTATCTGACAATAAGATTCAAATTATTAATCAATTTTGATCCATTTATCATTTAATTTATTAGTGTTAGATTGTAACAAAATGTACTTCAAATATTTACAAACTCATTTAATATTAAAAGTCTACAAGGGAAATTATTGTCATATAAGTCTGAAATTAGAACCTAGCTTTTCCCCAAAGTTCAAATTTACAAAAATGAAAATAACTCTATTTAAGAATCTTAGGAAATCTATTGTGCCATAGTAGAAAGATTTGTATATATGATTCGTAGATGCATAGGAAATAATCTGCTAATGGTGATTACCCCCAGGAAATAGGATCCTAGTGGGAGCAGAGCAAGTGGCTGAGGTTGCACTTTCATTTTTATGTCGTTTGTATTTGTTTGACTTGCACAATTGACCCTGCAATTTCTAAGTAAAAAATAAAATTTAAATTATTTAAAATAAATGAAGGAGTTCCCATCGTGGCACAGTGGTTAATGAATCCGACTAGGAACCGTAAGGTTGCGGGTTTGGCCCCTGCCCTTGCTCAGTGGGTTAATGATCCGGCGTTGCTGTGAGCTGTGGTGCAGGTTGCAGACATGGCTCAGATCCTGCGTTGCTATGGCTCTGGCGTAGGCCAGGGGCTACAGTTCTGTTTCGACCCCTAGCCTGGGAACCTTGATATGCCGTGGGAGTGGCCCAAAGAAGTAGCAAAAAGAC